>NC_043707.1:131204948-131317713 GCF_006229205.1 Suricata suricatta
GCGCCCCCCTCCCCCGCACGCACGTCCACACGCACAGACACGCCTGCGCGCGGCAGGCGCAGGGAGGCGGGTATCACCAGTCCGCGTCCTCCTCTATGTAATAATCAGGGGCGGTACCATCAAAGAGGCCGGGGTCGAGGGACTTCCGCTGCTTCCCTCTGGCGAAGACGCGCGAGATGGAGCCGAATCCCATCTTCTCTTTCTTCTTTTTCCGTTTTTGGTCTTCAAGATCCTCTAGTGACTGAGGAGTCGGGAGGGCGGCGAGGGCAGAGGGAGAAGAACAAAGTCATCTGAGCTGGGTGTGGGGGACAGGGGACGGGCAAGGGTGGGGGCTGCCCCTCCTCGATCTCTCAGAGCCCACTCGGGCTCTCCGGGACAACGGCGGGACCCACCCAAGGCCCCTGTAAGGATATCACAGTGTCCGGTTACACTAACCCTGCAGTGACTGCTAGCTGCTTGCTAACGTTGTACGGTTGCTGTCACTCAAAGTGAGTTTGCCCCCAACCTTGGGGGGGCCTGCGCACTTGGCTCCCGCTTGGCCACAGGTCTTGTCTGCGGGGACACCGCAGCAAGGGTACAAGTTTCCTGTAAAACGGAGTCCACGTAGGAAAGGAGACCCAGGGGAGCCCAGAAAACGAGGGAGGGGGAGACCTGAGCTTTGTACCGGCCAAGAGCAAAGGCCCCGGCCCTTAAGGCCTCGGGCAAGAAGCAGGACTAGAGCCAGGAGTGGAGCTTGGGTTCCAGTCCGAGTTGTATCCCTTCCCATGGACTCTTGGAGCACCCCTTGCCTCTCCGGGCCCAGCTTTCTCATCTGTGATGGAGAGACCACTGTGATGCTGGGGACAGACTCCTGTCTGGGTTAATGGGCCAGAGGGTGGGGTCTGTAGGAGTGTCTTACACAAAGGCATGGGGGAGGGGAGTGTTATTGGTTAGAAAGGCTGAGATTAGCCTAATGGTGCCCAAACACACCAGAATTACCCAAATTCCAGGCCCCATCCCGTACCTGGTGGATCAGAACCTTCAGGGTTAAGGGCCCCAGGAATCTGCATTTGAAAAGTCTTTCCCAGTGGACCCTGATGCAGATGTGCAGTGCACAGACCAGCATCAGGGAACCCCAAGACTAGAGGGCTGATCTCAGAGACCCCTCTTGACTCTCAGTTCGTGTTTTCTCCCTGCAGCCCCTTCCTCACTCTGATGAGAGGTTACTGAAATGTTAAAAATGAATAAAGTTTCCTGCAGCAAGGGGCCCACTCACCAGGGCCGTGGGATGGAGGAGGTGTGATGCACTTAGTGGGCCCACGCACAGGGAAGGGCAGACCAGGTACTGAGCCTGGCGCAGACACCAAGCCTTGACTGACTGTGGTGGTGGCTTAACTCCTCTCTGCCTTGGGTGTCCAAGGATGGAAGGGGGGGGAAGCCAAGGGCCCAGGGAAATGGGAGTGGGGTGTGGTCAAGGTCGGGTAGAGGGAGGGCCCAAATGGCCAGGGGAGGCACACCTACCTGTACAATAGGGTTGTGCAGGTTCTTCTGAACTGGGCCGGGACTGTCGCCCTATAGCCAAAGGAGAGGGAGAAGATGAAACAACAGAGACACAACACATGGGAGCAGAGGTGGCCTGTGGGGTCTTCCGTGGAAGGAAGTCATCTCGTAGGAGCCCACCCCTGCCCGCCCCCAAAGCAGACACTCTAGATGGCTCAACAGTGGCACCTGGGGTTCAGGATGCTGCCTGGCCCAGGGGCCCTGGGGTGCTCTGCCGACTCGGGTCTCTCGACCTCCCAACACCCACTGATCAACAAGTCAGTCCACTGAAGGCTTCTAAGTTCCTGTCCCAGTTGGTCCATCAAGTTGGGACTAGAGGTTGGCCATATTTGGTGCTTTTCATAAAGAAGTAAGTGTTAAAGATGACACAAAAAGAGAATTTCAGGACAGGAAGACCCGGGAGACCCCGTGGCTTTCAATTTCCCCCCACAAACAATTCAGTGCATCTCTTACTTTGCGGAGGGGCAGGCAGGGCTCATGAGCCTGATTTACAGATACAGAAAGGCTCTGGACAATCTCAACAGGATCGAGCTAATGGCAGGCGGAACTAGACCAGATTTGGGACTGTTTCTTCCTGGTCCAACGCTCCTTTCTGTGGGCATGCAAAGGCAGCTGTATGAAAAGCCTTTGCTACAGCCCAGAATCTGGCTGCCCTGACTGGGAGCGGGGGCAAAGATCTTTGGGTTCACAAGTCATTAGTAGAGAGGCCTCTGATGGTTGATTCCAGAATTGCAGGCAAAATATCCATGAAAAAAACAGTATGTCATTTGGGCCAAAGTCTGTCCATCTTCACCAGCTTCCCTGCCCTTGGTCCCCATCTCTGCTCTAAATTAGCAGCCACGGAATAAGAGGGTGGGGAAATCCTTAGTCTGGGCTGTTCTTGCTGGTGCCAGGGCAATGGCCTGAGAACAGAGGGTTACCTGGTGCTTTTTTCTAGGCTCTTCTTGGCTTACCTGTGCGCACATCTGTTGAAATGGGGGGTGAAGGTGGCTGAGGGGAGGAGGTGGGAACGGAACAAAGGGTGGTTTAGTCTTTAGTCCCATCCCAAGGAGTGCAAACAAAACCTATCTGGCGGGCAGCTATGATCGGTCTACTCCGAGTAGGGCCATCTTCGCTAAAGTTACGGAGAAGAGAATGAAGCCGGTGCCCACGGAGATGACTATGCCAACAACTAGCTCATCAGAGCACCCATTTCCTGGCAGCAGGGCCCTGTGATCTTGGAAAGAAAGACACAGGACCTGCAGTTGTAGCTGCCGGGAGGTGCTGAGGCCAAATACAATTCAAGAGGCTTCCAGAGCAGCCTTGCTGAGAATGGCCTTTCCTGCAGCACTCTGGCTGTCGGAGCCCCCATGGGCCCACCACAGGCCGGTGAAATGGGGCCCCTGGGAAGGTCTTCTCATCTGGGGCGTGCATGGCTGCGCTAGGTCTCTGGCCCGTGCTCTCAGAACGAGCCTTGGCTGTGGGTATAGCGGAAGAGCGGTTCCACAGAACCAGAGGACAGATGTCAGAGGCCCTCGCTGTCATTCAAGGCAGCCTCTGTCACAGGACCTAGGGAAGAAGAGGTTGCTTCCTTAAAGCCCCAGTTAAGAAAGAACCCCAGCATTGAGCGGGAGGCAGGCTGGTAGTGACCGTCTCCACAGCCTGCCCTGGCTCCCCACTGTCCCTGTCACCTGGGGAAGGCAACTATTTTAAGTGCAGTCTTAGCTATTTTTGTTAGTTGTCTTTAGCTACTTCTCAGTGTTCTTGCAGACCGGAAAAAACTTTCCATGAGGATTTTTCATCCATAGAAAAATTACTGGTTTTTATACATCGATTTTCAACCAGTACCATTAACGGACTTGGTTGCTGTTGGTTCTGATAGTTTTACGGGTTATTCTCTCGGGGTCCTATCATCGGCACGTAAGTTATTTTGTCCTTCTTTCCTACCATAGTCCCCTCCTTTCTTCCATCAGTCTCGCTAGTTAATAAAACACTACGTGGATTTTTGAGGACGCTTTCTCATGCACTTGGACGCCTAACTCTACTGTGTGTCTTCAGGGCAAGGGCGCCGCCCTCCATATGATCAACCGTGTGACAGAGCAAAACTGTAAAGTGGCCTCCACACCGCGGGTCCAGGGTTTCCTGTTTGACCCCCAAGGTGGCGTCCTCCTGTCCTGGGGAGCTTGACCCACCTCTGTACCCTCCTTGGGATCCAGACTGTCCGGTCCACCAGTCATCAAAAGCCACGTGGCCAGGGACCTGCACTGGTTGGTAGCTGGTGCCCAGGGTGCCATCAAAAAGTGTTTGATTAAATAAGCAAGAGGGAAAAACCAAGAACAACAAATTCGTGGGACAGTGCTCCAGAAGCAGTAGTTGCCCAGACTCCTGGAAATTAAAAACCGAACAAAACCTGGCTCCTTCAGGGACGGAGCACTGAGAGCTGACTCTCCACGGAGTGGAGGGCGCTCTCAGGCCCTGCGGAAGCCCACAGTCCTAGACGCAGCCCCCCTGCGGTAATCCAGGCTGCACAGACCCCGAGCCGACCCAGGCCCGCCTTCCTGTGGGCTTTTCTGGCCCTCCCGGACACAAGGAGCAAAGAGGCCTCCTTCCTTTCTCTCCCCACATCCATCTCTTCTTGCAAAAGGAAAGAACAGAACAGGAAATGCCTTCGCCAGAGTGCTCCCTGGGTGGACGAGAGGAAACAGCGGGTTCGTCTTTGCCCCCCGCCTCCCTCCCCTGCGGTGTCCAGGCAAGGGCCCCCGGCCCAGGCCCTGCTGCTGCTGGCCTTACGTTGCAGAGGGAGTGTGTCCGGTGCCGAGGGGAGTTGATGTCGCTTGGCGTGGACGATCGGTCGCCTTCGGCGGCAGACGCGTCGGAGATGACAGAGGGCTGCCGGGAGTGGCAGGGGCTCACCCTGACCGCTGGAAAGCAGGGACAGCTGGTAAGTGGGGGGTGGAGAGAATGTCCTCACCGGTGCTGCCCTGCAGTGCTGCCCCTAGGCTCCCATTACACAGAGGGGAATGCTGAGGCACAGAGGAGAGACTGTCTAGCTCTTGGCCCTCCATTCCACAGACCCACACACCACCCGAAGGCAGCTGCTGGGGAGCCCCGGCATGGCCCCTGGATCCGATGTGGCCCTCTCCTAACCGCAGGGAAGAAGAAGTTTCCAGGGCCCCTGATGACTGGCCTCACAATAATCTCACCACCTGGATGTTCCCTAGACCTGTCTCAATCCGAACCACTGTCAAGACCAGCTTCCCAAGTGAGAGGCCTAGAGGCCACCACTGGGTTTCCTCTTTCCCTCACATCAGACACCCAGTCATCAGCGCCTCTAAACAACCCCAAATCCGTCCATTTCTGTCCAACTCTGACACAACCCTAAATCCATCCATTTCTCTCCAACCCCAAATCTGTCCACCCCTCTCTAACCCCATATACAACCCCCAAATCCATCCACTTCAACCCAAAACTACCCCAAAATCCATCCACTGCTCTCCAGCCCCAACCTGACCTCAAATACAACTCCCAAATCCATCCACTTCAACCCCAACACTACCCCCAAATCTGTCCACTTCTCTCCAACCCCAACACGACCCCCAAATCCATCCACTTCTCTCCAAACCCACGGCCATCACCCACGCCAAGACCACTGCTGTGTCTCACCTGGAAGCCCACGTAGCCTCCCAGCCTCCACTGAACGGAGTCCTCACTGACTCCCCTCCTCACCCTGCAGCAGGGCCAGGCACCGGGCACCCTGGGGGTAAAACCCCCGAGGCCCAAAGGAATATGGCTCTGGCCACCCTCCCTCCCAGCCTTGGCTCACGTCACACTGGCTTTCTGACAGCCCCTGACCCCGGCCATCTCCCTCCTGCCTCTCTGTCTTGGCTGGTCCTGCTCATCGGGGGGAATTCTCATTCAAGTCTCTGCGCCTGCCCCGAGAGAGGCCTTCGCAGCCGTCCGCTCTCCTCACGTTCTTTTCCCACTAAAGCGCCCGCCTTCTGTCAATTTCACTGCCTGTGCTAATTATAGTCCATAACTGTTCTATTAGCTTCGCCACACTTGGGTGTCTGTCTTCACGCCTACGACGTCAGCTCCGTGAGGGCAGGCATGCCGGGGGTCTTGTCCATGTTGCCCCCAGAGCTCATGGTGCCTGGCACATAGTAGGGGCTTGATCAGCAGTGGTGGAACAGAAGGCTGCGCTCAGAAGGCACAGCCCAGGAGGTGGCCCAAGGCGCCCGGCAGGAGGTTCTCCCGTCTGTAGGCCCTTGGCAGTGGCTGGGGGAAACGCTTTGAGAAGGACCAAGCGCCTACTGTATGTAGGCAGCATGGGAGCAGGGAGTGCGCTGGGCTGTATTATGACAAAGATAGTCCTTACTGCCAGCAGCTATATGGCTAAATGTGGGGGGGTTCCTGGGGGGAGATGGATCGATGGTGGGCTTTGCAGTCGGGGGGGGGTAGGGAGGGTATGATGGCAGCACCTGCGGGCTCCTAAGCCTGGCTGCCAATCCCCGACTTGCATGTGTCACCCAGAGGCAGCCGCTCACACAGGGACAGAGAACAGAGCCAGGCGGGCCGTACACGGCCAGAGGAGTTTGGGGCTTGTATCACTGCCAGCACGTGCAGACGCCGCCCGGAGCGAACACGTGTGACGTCACTTGTGGCCCGCCCACACACCCAGTGACTGCGCAGCCGCTATTCAAGGATCCCAGGAGACCCAGGCTGGAGAATCCGGGTTCCTGCTCCCTAGACACCGTCATTGGTCCGGGGTGGGCATGTGATCCAGGCTGGCCAATCAGAGTCCTCCTTTGGGATTTGCTATAAACCCAGAGGAAGAGCTTACTTGATTTTAAAAGCCCGAAACTGCTGGAGACTCTTCCACTGCCTTGTGGAGACGGCCTAAAGGTGAGGCCACGTGGAGGAGGGAGGTGGAGCTGAGAGATGGAGAGACGGAGAGGCGGAGGCACCCAGATAGCATCAGCTGTGCCTGAAGTCCACCGCTCAGACTTGTCTGTTACACACGCGAGCAGCTGCAGTGTGAAACAAGCGGCACCCCCCCCGCCCCCCCAAAGGCCGGTAGCCTCCTAAGTAGCCCCCACAGCCAGGGCTGGGCGAGGCTGGGGGCAGGACTCACCTTGCCGGTCTGCAGGGTGGGGGGGATGAGAGTGGTAGAGAGTCTGCTGGCTCTGCCGGATGGCTGCAGTTAGCGGGAGGTCCGCCTGCACCACCCACTCCTGGTTGCCGTTGAGCACCGTCTCGCCAGGCATGGCGAGCGAGTGCCGCTTGGGGACGTCCTTGGTCAGCGTTGCTAAGGACTGCTTGGCCTGGAGAGAGGGCCGGGAGACAGGAAAAAGAAACTGGGATCGAGGGGGCACCTCCTGGCCTGTTGCTTGGCCAAGACCCACCGAGGTGAGAAAACCATGGATCCAACCTTGGGACCTGGGCATCGATCGCGTGGCCCATCAGAGTCAAGCACCTGAGTGTCAGGCCTCACCTGAGGGCTCCCTTTGGGGTTACCCCTTAGTTCCTGCTTGCACAAAGGGAGACAGGGGATCCGTGAAAGAGGGGGTCCAAGGACACACTTAATCACCCATTCTTTCGAGTTCTCCAAGGATCAGGTGGGATTTGAATGAGACTGGAGGAAAATCAGTGCTTTGCTTGATTATGCTAACTCCTCCCAAATTCAGCCTGTGAGCTCCCCCTTTACAAGGTGCCCTGTAGTGCAGGCTGGGGACAGGGCCAACCCTCACCCTGGCTCCCAGGAACAAGTCCCGGGGCTGACTCAGGACAGGAGGGACAGTCCAAGATCTCTCAGCCTTGGGTGATCTCCCTGCCATAGTATGCAGGGCTCTCCTGAAGTGATCTCAAGTCACTTGAGGGACAAAATGGGCACATACGAGCCCTGTATTAGTGCATATTCTTTCCATCACGGTCTGTTTCTCTTTCTCAACTGGTTCCCCCATCCGGATCATGCTGGGGCAGAGCAGGGACACTGGGAGGGACCCAAGGGTCTTGAACCGAGCTCTCCAGTGACTGACACCCTGGGAGGTTGCTACAGACAGAGTCACAAGCGCTAGCTTTGCCCCTAATATGAACATGGGCAAAATTTAAAAACCTTATCTGTTCTAGCTCCAGAATGTTCTATGCCTTACCCAAGGCCCCAGACTCTTCCTGGTAGAGCAGGAGCTCTTGGGAAAGAGATTCCAAGCAGAGAAATGGATCGTCGTTGGCCTAAAGCCTGACTGATCAGCTATGGGCACCTGGGCGGCTCTGCTGATTAAGCGTCCAACTTCGGCTCAGGTCATGATTTCACACAGTGTGAGTTTGAACCCATGTCGGACTCGGTGCTGACAGCTCGGAGCCTGGAGCCAGCTTTGGATTCTGTGTCTCTCTGCCCCTCTCCTGTTCACAAACTCTCTCTCTGTCTCTCTCAAAAATAAACATTAAAAATCATTAAATATAAACATAAAAGTCATTTCCTGGCCGCCGGGGCACTTCACCAGGGAGCACATCTGCTTTCCCTCGAGGTCGCGTGCACTTGGCCTCCTGGCCCACCACCCCGGGCACCACTCCATGCGCTAAGCTGCCGCACTCCCTTGCTTCCTCCGGCCCGATCCATCTCGGCTGCCTGGAAGGCGGACCAGGGTTGAGAAACGAGCCCCAGGTCAGGGGGCCATCGTGCCAATTAAGCCTCAGCTCTGCCTTCTCGAGAACATTCGGCGGGAAGCACGGGAAAACCCAAGGCAGGAGGGCCTTTCTGTCCCCACCTGGCGTCTCCGTCTGGGCCTGGGACAGGTCGCCTGCCAGATGCCGCAGCGGTACCTGAGTTCCGACGCACGGGGACCCCTTACAAATGGTCTGCTCGCAACAGAGCTACAACAGAGACAAGAGCTACAAAAAGCGGCCCGTAGAGTCTAATCTAACATACAGGCACTCGTGCACACAGGATCAGCTCCCGCGGCGTCTATGCAGCTTTTCTCTGGCCGACCGCTTCCGCTAAATGCAAGTTAATGCTGAGAGCTCCCCTTGAGCTCTGAGTCCCTTTTCTCTCTGAGCCTCTGCCCTCTCCGGAATACTGTGCACCCAGAGTTTCTAGCTACTGGATATTGGCTCTAACACCCTCTTGTGACAGAAGTGAGCACTGGGTCCAAATTCCGTTTCTACTCTTTAACTTGCTGTGTGACCTTTAGCAAGTTCCTCCGCCCCCCGCAGCTTCAGGGTCCTCCCCAGTAAGATGGGGAACGGAGGGAGAGCACTGCCATGTAGGTAGCACCCCCTGGAGTTGTGGGACGAGGTGGCTTCGGAGTTTGGGCTCGGAAATTGAACTGCCCGGATCTGAGCCTGGCTGTGCCACTTCCTGGAAAGGGGCGAAGGGGTCCTGAGCGAGGTCCCTCCCCACTGTGGGCCATAAAGGTTAGTGACTGTTCAATGTGAAACACCTTCCACCTCGCAAGGAGGAGTCAGACGTGAACGAAGTCCAGTGAAGGTCCAGGACACAGGCTGCACACCTGCATGTTACTGAGGAGGCAGTGAGGGTGGTTGGTGGGATCCTTTATGCCCTAAGACGGGCAGGACCCCACCCCGGGCCTCCCTCTGGATCAGGGCTGATGAAGGCACCTGGCTGCCTGGGAGTCTGCTGTCAGCCTGCAGGTACTCCGTGTTGAGTGAGCCTGGGCCCCTGAGGGATGCTGGGAGCATGGCTCAACGGAACCCTTCATTAGTTTTCAAGGGATTCCTGCTTGTCCCGGGAACGTCTTTGGTGGCCAACAGCTGGGGGGATCCCCCGAGAAAACACCAGCAGGTCTGTGAGCAGGTCTGGCCCGCTGTGCCTGGAGGGCAATGGTCCAGGGCCAGGGGGTGGTGCCAGGGCCAGGGGGTTCCTGAGAGTGAGGGCAGAAGCAGCGCCAATCCAGAGCATGCCCGTTGGGAAAGGAATGGAGACTTGGGCCATCCCCGTCAGCCCCCTGCCTCTCACCCACCCTCACCACGCCTGACTCTCGCCTGGGTCTATGGCAGCTGCCATTTTCACAGATGTGGACACTGAGGCCCAGGCAGGTTGAGAGTGACTTCTGAGGTCACACAGTAACTGACCAGTGGGATGGACCCGGGAATCCATGCCCCCTGTCCTGGCAGGTCTGAGGACAGGATGGGTCTCGGTGCATACCACCGGTCAACGGCAGACACTCACTGGGCATCTGTGTGCACCTGCCCTAGCGTACGGTCACCTCACCACCCCGCAGGAGGAAGGCCTTACAGTCCTGACTTCATACACAAGCAAACTGAGATCCAGAGAGGGTACGTCCCTCGTCAGAGGTCACACAGCCCGAACATGGCAGGACCCAACGGGGACTGTTAGAACCCAGTGGCTAAGAGAGATCCTAAGATTAGACCATCCGACACTCGATGCTTGAGAAACATCGAACTTTGCAGAAGGCTGGCTCTCAGCTGGGGCCAAATCCACCCGCACCTCCCCAGGGAGCCCTGGGAAATGTCTGGAGACTTGTGGTTGTCACAAGGGGGACGTGCCAGAGGCAGCTAGCAGGCGGGAGCCAGGGCGGCTGCTGGCCACCCACCGGCGCATGGGAAGGCCTCACGACAAAGACATATATCGGCCCCAAATGTCAACGGTGCGGAGGGTGAGAAGCCCTGTTTACAGCGTGTGTGGTAAACATAAAAAAGCGTCCTGTTTTGAGAGCCAGCTCATAGAAAACTAGGAGAAAACAAACCAAGCTCCGGGGCGCGGGGAGCAGGACTAGCCTGCCCTTGGGGTGGCCTGTGATCTCGGAGGCTGGCAGGCCCGTCCCCTTACCCTCTTGCCTGAAGCACGGGGCCTCCCTGACTCCCCGCTCTGCCCCCCAACCCGCTGGGCGGCTCTGGGTGAGCCTCCCGCCCTCTGAGCTTGTTTCTGCACCCCTAAAGTGGGCACAGCAGGAACGTGCGCCTCACTGGGGTGACTGCTGATGGGCACGGGCTTCCCTTTTGGGGGAGGGGGTGCAAGCGTTCTGGAACCGAATCGCCTGGTGATGGTCGCACAGCTCTGTGCACATTCTAAAATCCACCGAACTGTGCATCTTGCAAGGATGCGTTTTGTGGTATGTGGATGCTATCTCGATAAAACAACACGTTAAAAAATACATGCATTGGCCCCGCAGGGTGGCGCCTCAAAGCCAATGAGGCCACAGAGGTGAAACCGCGCCAGGAGGGGTGATGTCAGACCGGGCAGGAGTCGTTATCAGGAAGATGCCCTTCTGCAGGGCAGGCGGCCGAGGGGGAGCCTGGGTGCTGCCACCACCAAACCCTAGAGGAGTGAAGCAGGCCCTTCAGAGCAACAGAGGTGCGTGGGGACCGGGAGGGGAGGTGCCCACTCCGGTCGTGGGAGGCGGGTATTTGCCAGCTCAGCTCCTATCTCGCCAGTGGCACCTCAGGGTCACTTAAGAAATTTACTCGTCACCAGTGGCCACAGCTAGGACCCCCAGCTAAGAGGCAACCAAATGACCCAAGATGGGCCATTCTGCTACCCTGCGCTGAATCAGACTTCTTAAAAAAAAAAAAAAAATGGAGGCGAAATTCAAAGGACAAAGGGTTCAGGGTCATGCTGTCCAGCAGGGGGCACTGAGCAGACCACACATATAGAACCCTGGCTCTCCACCCTTGGCAGCTGCTTGGGCTTTTTTTTTTTTTTTAATGTTTATTTATTCTGAGGAGGGGGAGGGGCAGAGAAAGAAGGAGAGAGAATCCCATGCAGGTTCCGCGCTCTCCATGCAGAGCCCGATGTGGGGTTTAGTCCCATGAACTGTGGGATCAGGACCTAGGCTGAAATTGAGTCTGATGCTTCATGGACTGAGCTACGGCGTCCTTTGCAGCGAGCCATTCCTAAGCCTGGCCCTGCAGGCCCCCCGCCCTGCCACCACCCGGCCCCACCAACCAGACCTGCTCCCTGTTGCCGGCACCCCAGGGCGTAAGGCACGTAAGCAGTAAGCACGTACACCGGAGGACAGTGTACATGCACAGGGATGGCGCCCTCCCTCTGGCCCCGGCCTGCGGGCAGGGTGGGGAGGGGAAAGGGGAGGGCTCTGCCTGCAGGGGGCAGCCCTGTAATCCTCCAAACTGAATTTCTGTGGAAGGCACTCAATGGAGGAGGCCTCCCGTCTGGCGCGTACCCCAACAGCGCCAGGTACCCCAACAGCACTGGGGCTGCCTGCTTCTCTGCAAAGCCCCGGCTCTGCTGCCGAGCCCCAGGCACACAAGGGACAGCCGATGTCATACTCTGAGCTGCAAACACTTGCCATAACAGTTCACACCTAGCAGGGGGTCTGATGCTGTCAGAGGCAGCGGCCGGAGCCTGAGCTTTGCTGGCCAGAACGGAAGCAGGGTGAGTCTGGGCATGGGGAAAGTGGCAAGAGGGGTGGTCTGGTTCTTGGTTCCATAAGGTCCCAGAAATCTCCAGAAGGCTTGAGGCCAGTGCTCTGAGGGGAGGAAGACACGTCTGTCCATCCACGGGGCACTGGGAAGGCCTGGGAGGACAGGGGCCTTGCTTTCCCCTGCACCCACTTCCCAGGTCAGCCGCTGGAAAGGTTTGGCACCGGGGACCTGATGGGAAAAGCACTGCCCCCAGAGGGACCTGGCAGGTGCACCTTGTTCCGGCCTGGGCAGTTCTCACCACTCACCACTAGGGGTCGGCATTGGACAGGAGACCCAGGAGGGGCCCAAGGGTCCCATGGTGCAGCCCATGATCCTGAAGGAAGGGAGACCCTTTGAGTCATCACATTATCACTATGTACAGGCACCTGCTGAATGCTTTCCCTGCCTTATTTCATTGGAATCTTCATAAAGGCCCGATGGGGTGTTTGCAATTATCCCTACTTAGACTTGAAACAGGCCCCAAGAGGTAAAGGGTCTTGCCCAAGGCCTCACCGCTGGATTCAAACCCAGAACACGTGGCCATCAGCACACGGGTAGCCAGTACCGGAGCTCGGTGGGAGAACATGGCTTCTAAGAGCTACGTGGGTCTCCCCAGCCCTCACAAGCACCTTGCATACTTCCTTCCAGCCACGGTCGCATTGACACCTGGTGGTTCCAGAGGCCACTTCAGTCCTGGGGCCCCTGGGTGTCCCCCAGACACTTCCTGGGAGGGCAGGGTGCGGTACCAGATGCCCCCATTCTGGTACTGGATAAACGGCACTGAAGCCCAGAGACATTCAGTGAGTGGCCCAACGTCACACAGGGGCAGGCAGACCAGGACTCCAGGGCTCCGGACCCCCCCCCCCCCACCAGGCCCGACCCACCACGTGGGCGCTCTGTCCCCACGTGCAGGCCGGGCACCTCATGGAAAACACAGTGTTTGGAAGTCCTTGGAAGGTTTGTTTTAGAATAGAAAAAAATAACATTTTTTCCTTGACCACCCAAGTAACACATTTTCACTAGAGATGTAAATACAAGGGAAAACAAAGGAACTCAAATCTCTTACCATTCTTCTACCCAGAAAATAACCACTCTTAATTTTTTGGTGCATTTCCTCCCAAATCAAATGTTTTCCTAAACAAATATGTGTATTTTATGTTATTCAAAAAATTTTTTAAATATTTTTATTTTATTTTTGAGAGAATGTGAGCAGGGGAGGGGCAGAGAGTGGGAGACACAGAATCCGAAGTAGGTTCTAGGCTCTGCCGACAGCTCAGAGCCTGCCTTGGGGCTCGAACTCATGGACTATGAGATCATGACCTGAGCTGAAGTCAGCTGCTTAACCGACTAAGCCACCCAGGTGCCCCCCAAACGTGTATTTTAAATAAAAAAGGAGTTCGCTCTCACACTCTGCCGCTCTCAAAAAAAAATTAACATTTAAAAATTTTGTTTTTTTAAATAAAAACGGGCTTGGTTTGTTTGCTGACAGTGGCCCTGGAGCGTGGAGGGGCACATGGCTGCCAGCACCCTGGCCTGCCCCCTGCCGTGGATGAAAGGCTGCGGCCTGGGGTCCTCGGTCAGTGTGAGTGGACAGCAGACCCCGCGCCCCGCCGCACCTGCTCCTCTGCCCTGGGGGCCTCCGTCAAGCCTGCCTGCACACCCCTGTCCCCTGCACTGCGTCCCGGGCGCCCCGGCTGCGTGAAGGTGGGGCGGGGTCTCACCATGGCCAGCTCGGCCTCCAGCTCCTTCATCCGGTTGTCCTTAAGGTCCAGCTGGGAGCGCAGCGCTGTGGCGTGGTCCGTGGCCTCCTTGGCTTGGCGCCGCAGCTCCCACTTCTCCCGCTCCAGCAGGTCCTTCTCCTTCGCCAGGGCTTTGACGGCGTCCTCGCTCTCCTGCGGGGACAGAGCACCAGGGCGTTACGGTGGGGCCGTGGGGACACCCAGAGGGGGCCTGACCCCTGGACCAGGGGAAGGGGAGCACAGGCGCTCCGGCTGAGCCAGATTAGCCGGCAGACTGGACGGAGACAAACCATTAGTAGATGCTCAGTAAATACTGTTTCTATGATAAATGAGCAACTGAGTATGACGGGTAATCGAGTCTCTGTTTCTCCATCTTTAAAAAGGGGGCGGGAGGAGGGTTGATACCACTTGTTTCAAGTTATAAAGATCAAATGACTCCACATGTGGGAAATACGTGGGGTCGGACGGAAGGAAGTCTAGGTCTGTAATGTGTGAAGGGCTTTGTTCTGTTGTTTGGTAACGTGTGTCACAGGGAGAGAGAGACACCCAGGGAGACACCTGCAGCCCAGCTGCTCTGGCCACCACGGGGTCCTGTGGCCCCCCCCTCCCAGGTCACAGCGGATGACGGAGCCGGCCGGGCCCCGCAGCCATCTGAGTGCAGCACCGTCCTCCACCAGCGTGCCGCCAGGAGTCGCTTGCCCTGGGATGCAGAGGGAAGGGCTGTGCAGGGGCTAAGCCAGCAGGCGGGGAAGTCAGGGGGCCTGACGTTCATGGGCAAGAGCCTAGTGTCAGAACAGCAGGTGCCCTTCCCAAGAAGAAGGCCGGCCCATCCAACCAGCAAGGTCTTCCCATTCACCAGACCAGGAGCCATGTTCAAGGTCCCTGTGTGGCCTGGGGCACCTCCTGCCTTGTTCAACAGCCCTGTCTCTGAGAGCCTGACTTCCAGAGGCCCGGAGCCGAGGGCTGCCCCTTTCTCTGGGGCTGTCACAGAGCTGGAGCTAAGGCTTATGGGCTGGGGACAGAGGGAGGTCGGGTCAGGTCCTGGCTTTGCGAGGAGGAGCCACAATGAGGATCCGGCCTGGCGCCCACGTCTGTGCATGGAGACAATCACGCAGGTGCTTCAGGGTGTTATTCTGGGGACTGAATGAGCTAATCCACGTGGAGGGCTCAGCACGGCCCGGGCACACGGCGCATACCCTGCATGAATGTCCTCTCTGAGCGCCCCCCACCCCCGACCACACACTGGAGAACAGCCCCTGGCTCCCTCCAACCCGCTGTCTGTAAGGCTGCCTGATGTTGGCCATTCAACCCGTGTTCATGGCCGCCATCAGCAGGCACGGGCCAGACAAAAAGCCGCATCCGCAGAGCTCACGGAGAAAAGCCCCAAGGCCCGAGCCGTGTGAGCAGGGATGGGCCGCTTCGGTTCGCCGGCATATACCTGGGTCCTAGGGCGGCAGCCTGGCCAATGGCAGCGGATGACAGATGCTGCGGAAGAAATAAACACGTGCGTCTTGGCTGCAGGACAGGCTGCAGAGGCCTTCACGTGTCCGCCCCTGTGCTTGGTGCAAGTAGTCCCCCACTTCTGGGAGGAGGGGGTGCGGGGGACGATCCCTCCAGGGACGTGTCACTGGCACCTGTGCTTTGGGGTCAGGGTCCCCGGGCAGGAGTCTCGGCTCAGTCCACCCTGAGCTGCAGGGCACTGGCCAGGTTCTCCAACCTCCCCAAACCTCACGCACTTCATCTGTGAGGCAGTGACGTCACTACCTCGGTCACCGGTCACAGGTGAGGCTGTGCTCTCACATTCTGGAAGCAAGGAGGCATTCCACTGCTGCGTGGTCCTCCTTTCTCTGTGGGGCGGGTTTGGGTGGGGTCAGTGCAGCAGGTGATGGGCGTGGCCCCCCAGCACCCTCCTGGACGGGGAGCCCCTTCCTGAGCCATGTCCTGGACATCTGCTCCCAGCGCCCAGCCACAGGCCTGGATCACAGAAGGGCCCCAAAAATGAGCGTGTGGAAATGAGTAACTGGTTAAGGACGGTCCCTGAGAATGAGGGCTGCTTACAAAACATTCTTGAATCAGGAGGAAGGTCCCCTAGGACCCTCAGGATCATTTTTGTCTCTGCGTCTCTTTGCAGTCACTGACTGCACTGGTCACGAGCAGACTGAGGGTTCCAGGCTGGGGGGCGGGGGGAAGGCCTCTGGGTGCTTCCGTCTTGGTGAAGACTCTGACGCCCCCTCCCATGATCACATTCCCTGGCAGCAGGAGGGCGGGCTCAGGGGCAACCGACACAGAATGTTCCGGGCACACATCAAGTGTGGTGCCTCAGCGTTGCAGGCAATTCTGTTTAAACCTCACAACTACCCGTGAGGCGGGGAACGCCCATCATCCCTGTGTCACAGATGAGCGAGCCAAGGCCAGAGAAGTAAAAGGCCTTCCCCAGCGCCCCCCACCCCACCCCAAGAGCGTGGCAGAGGCCTCGGTCCTTGCTGGTATCGGAGGTAGGAAAGCAACTGAAACGAAACCCGCCAGGGAGGTTGGAACTACATGGGGGTCAGGGTGGTCGGGCCTCAGATGCCAAGCAGGGAGCGGGGTCCCTCTGCTGGCTTGTGGGGCTCACTGCAGAAGGAGGAGGGGCGCAGGGAGGATGCAGCTTCAGGGGGCCCCAGGCCTGTCCTGGGAGGCGAGGAGGGCAGGATGAAGGCGGCCGGTTGTGACAGCAGCCTGACAGCCCAAGACGCCCCGGGTCAGCCCTTGGCCCCAGTCTGGCCGCCCACCTTGCCGTGAGAACTGGCTCAGCTGGATTACGGAGAGTCCCCAACCCCCAACCCCCTCCAAACTGCACCGTGTGATGGGGAGCGAGCGTTAGGCACAACTTCCTGGGCTCCAAGCCCCCCATCTCTCTGCCGCCCGTGGCCATGCTGACCAGTAGCTCAGAGAAGGGGGGTCCTGCTCCCAGCTGCAGGCGAGGCCCGCGGCAGGCTGAGTGGCAGGGCCAAGGAGGCTGGGACACCTGAGGGTTCCATTAGTCCTGCTCACGGGGACACTTATTTTGTGCATAAAATGCAAGTCTTTTTCTTCTTTTTTTAACCACTTGCAAGATCTTGGAAGAGACAGAACAAAATCAGGACTTGTGGTTTTAGCTTCTCCAAACCAGCTCTAAGTATGCGGCTTTGGGTCACTCCCTGAACCCTTCAAAGCGTCAGTCTTCCGGTCTGTAAAAGGGGTTGGGCCCAACAATGATTAAAGGCCATCACAATGCTGCTATTGCACGGCTGCGCTGGAAGTACAGATTTGTTCCACAGGACAAGGAGGCTTCAGATAGTAAAGTCTGGGGGAGGGGAGGGAGCAGGGGGAGGGGAAGGAGAGGGAGTTGGTGTGTGGAGGCGAGTTGAGGGAGAAAGGAGGGGGAGGGGAGAAAGAGGGGAGGGGAGAAAGGGGAGGGAAGGAAGCGGTGGGGAGGGGGGAGGGGAGGCGGGGGGGGGGGGGGGGGGGGGGGGGGGGGGGGGGCAGGCCCACCTTGCGGTGCTGCTCGTAGTTGCGGATGAAGTCACGCAGCTGCTCCTCACGGCTCTCCAGCGTGGCGTACAGCTGCTGCATCTGGCTCACCAGGTCCGTCTTCTCGCCCTTCAGGCGCTTGCGGTCGGCCTTCATGGCTGTGGGTGGAACAGTGCGTGAGGGCCAGAGACCAGCTGTCCCTCAGCCCCGACGCGGAGCAGGGGCACTGCCTCTATCCTCTTTTTGAGAAAGGAGAAAACCGGGTTCAGAAGGAAGACGTTTCTCTCTCACACACCCTGGTCACTCAGTGGCATTCCCGGGATTCGAACCCCGGCCGGCCGGCTCTCGAGTTCCCCTGTCCTCACCTCTCGGTTTTACTGATCCAACCAGGGCAGCATGTCCCAGATGAGCATCCCTCCCGGCCCTGAAGGGAAGAGGTCTCCAGGGTGAGGGAGCTGGAGGCCCCAGGAGCGCCGGCACCCCAACTCCCTGCCGAAGGAGCCCCTGTGGTCCATTCTGAGCCCCCAGGAAGGCCCAGCCTGGTGTGACAGTCCATCATCTGCCCCATTTCCTCCACGGGAGAAGCACTGGATTAGAAACACGCAGCACAAAACCACACAGAAAGTACACCTACCAGCCAGAAATACAGACACATCCAAGTCCGGCAAAGTGTAAGACTTCTGTGCTTCCAAGGCCACCACAAAGAGAGTAAAAAGATAACCTGGGAGATGGGAGAGTACGTGCAGACCATATGCGTGATGAGGGGCTCATGTGCAGAATATATAAAGAGCTCTTACAAGCCAATAATAAAAAGACGAGCCAAGTAAAAACTAGGCAAAGGATCTGACCAGACATTTCTCCAAGACATGGTCAGTAAGGACACGAAAAGCCTCTTGACATCCTTAGTCCACAGGGACCTTGGTCACAACCACAAGGACACACCCCTTCACTTCCACGAGAACGGCCAAAAAATAAACCAGACAGACTCAAGTGTTGGCGCAGATGTGGGGAAACCAGGGCACCGTGCCCCGTGCCGATGGGGACGGGTGGGAACGGTGCGGCCCCGTGGAAGGCGGTTCTGCAGCAGAGTTGCCCAGGGAGCCGGCAGTCCACGCCCAGCACATGCCCAAGAGAAGGAACACATGTGTCCACACAAACACGTGAACCCAAATGCTTACGGCAGCATGGTTCACAGAAGCCAAAAGGGGAAAAACAACCCAAATGTCCAGCAACTGATGAATGAATTAAAACACCAAAACCCACAGTGTGGCATATTCATCCAACAGAACATTGTTTGACAATGGGAAGGAGTCCCATTTCGCCGTTTCCTGCTCCATCACAGGCGGACCCTGACCCCCCTCTGCTAAGTGTGAGAAGCCAGCTGCCCGCTGTATGGACGGTCTGCCGCAGGGAAATCTATGAAGACAGGAAGTAGGGGAGGGGGGGCGGGGGGGGGGGGGGATGGCGGGGGTGTGTGCGGATGTAGGGGTGGTGTTTGGAGGGCGTGGGGTTTCTGAGATGATGAAAATGTTCTGACACTGACTGTGGTGACAGATAAACAATCTGTGAATACGCTAAAACCCACTGAATTGTACGCTGTAAACGGGTGAACTGCATGATACGTGAATTATATCTTAATAGAGCTCTCTCTCTCTCTCTCTCTCTCTCTCTCTCTCTCTCTCTCTCTCACACACACACAAACACACACACACGCCCACAAGCCCCAAGCAGCCTCCTGGCAGGCAGTGTGCCTTTTTGCTCCCTGCACACGCTCTCTCCTCACACTACTGGCTCCTTGGCAAACAGAGTGACCAATGCTGCGGTCAGGGGGCGCTGTGGCTGCAGAGTGGGCTCCACTGCCCTTCCCCAGGCTCCCCAGAACTGTGTCCTCCCTGGAGAGAACACTGAGCAGAGAGCTGTGGAGACGATACGGAGGACGGCCAAACAACTCCTTGGCTCCAGCAGATTTTAGCCTGAGAAGGCACAGAGTAGTTAAGTCATTTGCCCAAAGTCACACAGCCGTGTCTGACCCCAAAGCCCATGCAGGTGATTATGTGCCTGCCCCTATAGTGCAGCCTCCAAAACCTGGAGGGTCCTGGCCCCATGGCTCGCTGGGGCCTGTGGTACGGGGCAGGCAATGGCTGTGCCACCCCACCTCGTCCTGGACACCCAACTCTGCAAACTCAGCTCCCAATATGGGAGCCTGGGCCACCAGGCGTGACACAAGGACCGGGGGTGCAGGGCTCCTGGCCCAGGGCTTGACACTAGCTGATGTCCTGGCCCTGAGGGGACTTCCTTCATCCTCCTGCCCTTTGCTCCCCCTCCCCCCAACCTGGGTCGCACAGGGACCGTGGGGAGACCCATCAGTGGGGACCCTGGGTCTCGGGTGGCCCTTTAAATTCCAGCTTTCAACGGTTGGACCCATCTTCTTCACAGCAGCTTGGTGGAGCATCTTGGGCCATCAGGCCTGGAGTTCAAGCCTGCAGGGCCGGGGCTGCGACCTTAAGGGTCAATGACGGTACAGGGCAAGCGGGGAGAGAGCTTATCTGCTCTCTCTCCTGTCTGGCTGGGGGTGGCCGGGGGAGGGGTAGGAGGTAGGGGTGTGGGGGGCAGGGCCGTGCTAGTTTTCTGTGAGGGTACAGGTGCCCTAACATGGTGTGAGCATGCTACCCGTGAGCTTCACTTTAAGAAACCCCGACATCTGAAGACACAAGTGGGTCAGAAGGAATCCTCCCGAGGAGCCCGGGGCCCAGCTGCCCCTGAGATCTGGGAGATCTCCACCCTCATTTCTCACTAGATCCTAGATCCTGGCTCCACTCCTGAGATGGAGGTGGGAGGGAGGGAATGTTATCCCATTTATAGGGGAGGAAACTGAGGCCACATGGCCAGGAAATGGCAGCGCTGACTCAGGGTGGGGTGGGGGTTCAGCCTGTCCAGGGGAGTGGCTCCTAGGGGGCTGCGGGGGGAGGCAGCTGACATGGGCAAAGCCACCATTGTGGGACCCTCCACCCCAGGGTTTGAGAAGGTCTCATGGACTCCCCTGGGGGAACATGCCTCTGCCCTTTGGTTGGAAATTAATCCCCTCTGGGCTCCGATTTGCCTCCTTCATTAGCCTTGTCTGGACAGAAACCAAATTCCAGACTTTGCTCTTGGCAACTAGAGGCTCTGGGAGGGATCCCGCCTCCCCCCCTCCTCCCCCGGTTCCCCACAGCACTGCGGGCCTTCCTTCACTTTTACCACACGGCCTTGGAGAGGGGCAACATGGCAGCCTCCATAGGGCTCCCTCCACGCCACCCCTACACCACCATGTGCAGGAGCAGCCACGTGAGCCCCCGTCCTGTCCTCCAGGAGTGGGGTGTGTGCACATGTGTGTCTGTGTGTTAGCGGGAGGGAGCTTAGTGGTGGGGCAGGAAGCTACGCCTCCCCCGTCTGACTGGGGGGCTCCTGAGAGCGAGGGCTGGACCTCCGCCGTCAGATTAGTAGCTCCTCTCCAAGAGGAAACCGAGAGCTCCCGCAAACTAGTGAGGAAGCGTGTTCCGTGTGCCAGGCTCCCTGCTGCTGTCGGTGGACAGGGGCGAACAAGACGCGGCCCCCACCTCGTGGGCAGTTGACAGTGCGACGGAGGGGGCAAACCCCACACAGGCAGAGGACGCTGGAACCCATCCACCCACCTCCTTACCGAGAGGACCCCGATTTGGTCTGTGCCCCGCTAACACGCAGCTCCAGCGGGCCTGAGTCCGTGTGGCCAGCTGTAGCCACTAAGACGCACACAGAAGTCTACCGGGAAAACCCGTTTTCTTTATCTTTTTAAAAAATTTTATTATGTTTTATTTATTTTTGATAGAGACAGAGTACAAGTGGGGGAGGGGCAGAAAGCTGGAGACACAGAATCGGAAGCAGGCTCCAGGCTCCGAGCTGTCAGCACAGAGCCCAACACGGGGCTTGAGCCCATGAACTGTGAGATCACGACATGAGCCGAAGTCGGACGCTTTAACTGACGGAGTCACCCAGGTGCCCCCGTTTTCTTTATAGTACAAGGTCACAGTGATTTTTGGCCTTCTGTGACGTGCACCCCAACGCAATGCTAACAGGCACAGAAGGCGGGCCGTGAGAGGTGCCATAGCCCCCACCATAAAAGGGTTTGCTGCCTGGCTCCTTCACACGAGCTCTCCTCGGGCATCCCTGCTCCACGGATTCTGGGGGGCAGGGGCTGGACCCTGCCAGGCTGAGGACTGAAAACACGAAAGCTGCATCTCTGGGAAAGAATGCCCGGGGCAGATCCCTTAGGAACGGCTTCAGGCCTCTCGGAGCCACTGCAGGGCGGCCCGCCCCGGCTTCTCGGACACACACATGTCCCTAACCCACTCACGAAAACTCCCCGTGGAAGCAGGACCTGGGAGCGGGCGCCTGTGTGCATGTGTGTGTGTGTGTGTGTGTGTGTGTGTGCGTGCGTGTGCACGTCCCCATCGGACTGACTGTCCCCAAGTCTCCAGATGCTGGGTCACCGCCATCAGATGGGGGAGCTCCGTGAAAGGCGTCACTGGCATTGTAAGTCTTCTAAGAAAACAAGATCAGGGGGCACCTGGGGGGCTCCATGGTTAAGTGTCCGACTTCAGCTCTGGTTATCATCTCCTGGTTTGTGAGTTCCAGCCCCACGTCGGGCTCTGTGCTGACAGCTCAGGGCCTAGAGCCTGGTTCAGATTCTGTGTCTCCCTCTCTCTGCCCCTCCCCCCTTATGCTCTCTATCTCTCAAAAATAAATACACATTAAAAAGAAATGAGATCAGCACGACGGGTCCCCAAGAAATAAACTAATTCACATGACTATGAAAATCATGCAGCAGGAAGTTTCCTCCTTCCCTTTGCGGCAGGTCTGCTGGTCTCTCCCCGCCCAAACCGTATTCTGATGCTCTCCCAACGGTGCTAATGCAGGACGGGGTCCGTGACACCTGACCTTCCCTCTCGGGGACCAGCATTCTGCCTCGGCCCAAAGCCCCCCAGCGCTCACTGCACCTCCCCAGGCATCCGGCGTCACCCAGGCGTGTCCCGCTCCAGGAGCCAGGCCACCGGAGCCACTGTCATGGCGACGGGTGATGTCGGGCCTGGCGGGCCCTGCGGGATCACGGAGGGAGACCAGCTCAGCTCCCGGGAATGTGGGGATTCTGAGGCTGGGAGGGAGGGCATGGGGGTGGGGTGGGGAGGGACTTGTTTTCCTAACTCAGAGGAGGCCGAGTGCATGCGTGAGAGACATGGTGACCAGGGGCTGGGCGGCAGCTTCGTGAAGACAAGCATCTCTGGGGTGTCATCCTCTCCACCTTTTCCGTAGCAGACCCCTTCTTCCTCTCCTGCTCAGGGGACCACGGACTTCACAGACCTCAGCGCCGCTGCACACGCACCGCTGAGAGGGGGAGGACCAGGCCCTGAGGACCCGGACAGGCTAGTTCTTGGCTTCTGAGCCTCTAGGGGCTGTGTGCTGGGATTTCACGGGGCATTTGAGCACCGGGGCATTTCTGCTTACCCACCAAGGCAGGGTGTGCAGGACAGCCTTGCTGGGGAGGGAGGGACCGGGCTCCCAGCCCTCCCCCCGCTGAGCCTGAACCCGTGTCCCGGGCGTGAGTGTTCTGGATGGACTCTCTGAGCTTCCTCTGGCTTTTGAGGGCCTAGTGGGCATCGCCTCCACCACAGCCCCTGCAGACGTGTCCAGGGCCTTGACCAAGGCTATGTGGCAGCGCAAAATGGGCATCAGTCTGGCGTCAGAGGATTTGGGTTCTGTCCTTGGCTCTGAGCCTGAGCAGGTGACCACCCTCCCCCAAGCCTCGACTTCCTAGGCGTTAAAACGGTTCCCATGTGCCAGGCAGGCACTGCTCTAAGCCCCCAAGGTGTTTTTGTCACTCGACTGCCCCAACCACTGTATGGTGTCGTCCACATCACAGCACGAGGTGGCAGGCCCCCAGGGGGTCTGAGGAACCTGGTCAGGTGGTGAGCGGCAGTGGCCCCACCTGCCCGTCTGGCCCCAGCACCCACCTGCACTCCCTCCCACTCTGGTCCTCTGCTGCCTCCGACATCACCAACCCCAACCAACCCGCGCCCCCTCCAGTCCCGCTGGCCTCATCTGCTCCTCAGGACCCTGTGCAGGGGTGTGTGTGTGTGTGGAGGGGAGGAGGCACTGCTTTATGCAGGAGGAAACTGAGGTTTGAAGGGTTATTTACTCGCCAAGACCCTCATAGCTCAAGGATTCCTGGGCTTGCATCTCTGACATCTGACCTCGAACCCCTCACACTTAACCTACTGTGAAAGCATGTCGCTGTAAACAGCAGGACCTGCATCGATGCACAAAACCACTGGATGACCCAAAAACCTGCACCAGACACTGTTTCTGCAGCTGTTTTATGGTCCCATGGGGACCTTCTGAGGTTTTCATTAAAGGAGGTTTGACATTCTTGGGTGCACTCTGCGACTGCCCCATGGCTGCTGGTGGCGTGTGTGTGTGCGCGTGTGTGCATCATGTGTGTGTGTATCGTGTGTGTGTGCATGCAAGCCCCAGCTCTCAGGGAATCCTCCCCCAGCCCCCATCCACCACTGCCCAAGACACAACAGTCTCATTCCATGCAGTCAAATTTCCCATTCGTCCGACCTCAGAAGGCTACAGGGCCTGGTTCTGGATGGTTCCAAACCACGAGGCCTTATGAAAACGTCCAGCCCCGTCAGTGTCCGCCGTCCTCCCCTCAAAGAGGCTCTAAGGAAGGTGGGGGCGGTGATGGGCAGGTAAACCGCAGCCCATGTATGACAATCCCAGCCATCGCCAGCAGGGGGCCCCCCTTTCTTTTCCATTCAACATTCCCAACCCATTGAGCCTTCAGCACCCACAGAATCTGGGGAAGGAGGGCAGGTGGGCAGGAGCCACAAGGGCTAGCAAATCACTCTGAAAAGACACACCCACCAAAATGCTCTTCCAAATAGGTCACGGGAACAGAAGGCACAGCACTGGGAATATAGTTGACAGAACTGTCAGAGCGCTGTGTGGGAGCTACACTGTGTGTGAGCTCTGCCTAACCTTGAGTAGTGGAATCGCTACGTTGTCCACCTGAAGCTGATCGGACCACCCTCGGAAGCAAAATGTTCTAAATGAGAACATTTAAGAAAAAGAAAGTAGCAAAAAAGCTCTTTCAGCTCAACTTCCCTTTACAGATGGGGAAACTGAGGCCCAGAGAGGGAAAGAGGATACCCAATATCACACAGCCAGTCCGCCCCAGGCTCCTGATTCTTAGGCCAACACGGTGGGCTTAAAGCTTCAGCTTTGGAGTCGGCCTATCAGACTGTACAGTTCAGTTTCCTCCGCTGTAGAGTGAAGACTGAAAGTGTCCTCACTTCCGCCCTGAACAGAACAGAGTGCCGTGTCTGGAGTGAACTGTCAGGTGCAGACCCTGAGCACGTGGGGGAGAAGAGGGCCCCAGAAAGACATGGGTTCAGAGTTACAGACCCCGGGTTCTAGTCCGGCTTCACCCCCTAACCAGCTGCCCTGCATGGCCCGTCTCTGGGAGTTTCCCCAGCCGCTGGGCCGAGGGTGATAGCCTCCACCTTGTGAGGCTCTATGGGACACTCCCCAGCACCTGAATACAGCAGCACAGGCTGCACTCCGGGACAAGGGCCCGGCACAGAGGCCCAGGGCAGGGAGAAGGGCGGGCACACGACAGGGAAGTGAGTGACAGGCCCACAGACTGACTGACGGTCCCAGGACGGGCAGACCTGGATCTATTTTGGTTCTTCCTGTTTGAAAGCTGAGCAAGGTGAGTCCAGAACAGGTACAGACATTACACAGGCTCCTGGCCTGTCAGCAGGCACTCACGGAACCTGACCCAGACCTAGTCAGACATGCACTTGGCTGTGCGGACCAGCATCTGACCTGGGCGGCTCTGTTCCTCAAGAACCAAAACCTCCCTTTTCTTCTCACTGCCAGGTGAAGTGGACTGATCGGCCAATTTGGCCAATGAGTGGCAGAATTGGCATCGACTCTAGTACCTTGATATTCAGGTCCACGATCTTTCCAGAATCCCCACAGCTCCTCTCCCGAAGTACAGCTAAAAAGAGTTAGGTGGCGTGGCCTTTCCAACCTGGAAAGGTATTCCAAATACAGGTTCTGAATTTCCAATCCTGTGGCCATGTGCAGACATGACTAATCAAGCACACTCTCCAGGAATCTGGGTTGATTGGGGATGTCTGCCACGGCACAGGAGGGTAATACAGACGTGCTCTGCCTCGGGCTGGGAAGCAGATGCCTCCACTGACTGATCAGGGCTGGCATGTTTGAGAACGGCTGGGCAAGCCCGGTCTGGGTCAGTGCTGTGTGCCCCCTACCAAGGCACTCCATGAACCAAGGTCAACTCCAATTAGCCAAAAGAGAGAAGCCATGGGGCGTCTGGGTGGCTCAGTCGGTTAATCCTCCGACTTCAGCTCAGGTCATGATCTCACATTTGTGGGTCCAAGCCCCGTGTCAGGCTCTGTGCTGACAGCTCAGAGCCTGGAGCCTGCGTCAGATTCTGTGTCTCCCTGTCTCTCTGACCTCCCCTGCTCATGCTCTGTCTCTCTCTGTCTCAAAAATAAATAAAACATTAAAGAGAGAGAGAGAGAGAGAGAGAGAGAGAGAGAGAGAGAAAGAGAGCGAGAGAGAGAAAGCCAGTCCATCGCATCTGAGATGGTCACAAACAAACCCCGACCCGCACACTCCATGGTCAGAGATATTCCCTCCGTTTGGGAGGACATATTTAATGTCCACCTCTGACAGGTAGTATAAGATCCTTGGGGGCAGGGACCTGGCCTGCCTTACTCACTCTTGTATCCCAGCACAGAACATTGCCTGGCACATAGTATGTGCTCAGTAAGTACCCACCAACGCACCCTTGAATGACAAAAAGGTGGCCATCCTGGAGAGCAGTGGGGACCTGCTCCGTGATCATCACGGAGCTGTGTCCAGTATTTCCTGCCTCCTGAGGGCAGAGGTGACCCCGCTTTCCTTTGCCTGTCTCCCCTTGACCTCCACAGGTTTGGCAGGGCAGGCTACTCTCCCTTGAGCCTCCTGACCGGCCCCTGAGCCCTGATGTCCTCAGAGCTGGCTGCAAGAAAGCTGCGGCTCTCACCGAGCTGCCATGGGCTCTGTGCCCTTTGTCCCCGGCTACTTCATGTGACTCCTGCCACCCCCCAGGCAGGATACAAGGACACTCAGGGGGACCACAGCTTCAGCTGGCCCAGGGCACCAGGAGTCTTTAAGGTGCTCAGAGCTGGGGACGGACCCCAGGCACTATGCCTGTAGCATAGGTGACATCCTGTGTCTCGGAGCGAGGTGACTTGGTTGTCCCATGAGGCTCCTTCGATTTCAGCCTGGCCACGACTGCACCCTCCCCTTGCCTAGAGGAAGCCATCCACTCTCCAGCTGGGCTCCCTGCCTGGAACCCTGGTGGCCTCAGCAACAGACAGGCCAGGAGGCGCTGGAAACTGAGGCCACCCTTTCATTGCAAGAGCCTGCTCTGACTATCTTCGTTCCCTGTGCCTGGATTTCCCCCAGCATCACGTGAACGTGCAATTATCTCTCAACTTTAACAGAAAATCCCGCAATCGACCCCATTTCACTCTCCAGCTCTCATTCCATCGCTTCTTCCTTCTGGAGCAAAGATGCTTAAAAGGATCGCATACTCCTCATGGGGCGCCTGGGGGGCTCAGTCAGTTGAGCATCCGGCTTTGGCTCAGGTCATGATCTCATGGTTTGTGGGTTCGAGCCCTGCGTTGGGCTCTGTGCTGACAGCTCAGAGCCTGGAGCCTGCTTGGGATTCTGTGTCTCCCTCTCTCTGACCCTCCCCTGCTCATACTGTCTCTCTCTCTCTCTCTCTCTCTAAAAAAAACAAAAAAAACAAAAAAACCCAAAACATTAAAAAAAAAAAAGGGGGTGGCGTATCCTTATGCATCATCTCTCTCCTCCCACCCTCCCTGGCACTGCCTGGACTTTCCCCCACTTGCTCTTCTCAAGGTCACTGAACCTCCGTGCTGGGAACCCCACAGTCCCGTCTGTCACCCTCTGTCGGCACGGGGACTCCCTTCTTCGTGTGCCCCTCCAGCCCCCGCTCCTGGTTTCTTCTCGTGTCTGGCTGCTCCTCTAGGTCTCCGCTGATTTCTTCGAGGAACTAGCCTCCAGGCATCAGCAATGTCCTTGTTTATCCACCGTATCCTGGTGGCGGGTCCAGCCTCCCGGCTTTGGCTCCAGCCCTGGGCTGCGCATCCCAGCCGGCCATCTCCGGCCCGGCCATCGGCCCTGGGCCCCTCTCAGAGCCCAGAGCCTCCCCACCCTCCGCTGGGGGTCTAACTGCCTCCAGCTCAGCCTGTCCGAGAGAGAGCCCGCCACCAGCCCCCACACCCTGTCCCCCAGGCTTCTCTGCTCAGCTCATGGTGACCTTGGCCTTCCAGCTCCTCAGGCTCCAACCTCCAGAATCTTCCTGAACGCCACTCCTCGCGGGCCCCACACCCAACTCCTCAACAAGCCACGTCAGCTCGACACGTTACCAAATCTGGCCACTTCTCGCCATTCCCCAGTCACCACCCTGGCCTGTGTCACCACCGTCCTGTGTCTGCATGGCGCTGGAGCCCCGTGGCTGCTCTCCCAGCCCTCGGTCCCATCGGCTCGAGGGGAGTGGTCCCTTCACGATGCAAATCAGATCAGGACCTCCCTGCTCCTCTCAAGGGTGAGCAGGGGTCGCCAGAATGATCCAGAAGAGCCCCGTGTTCGTGCTCCTCTGACTTCCTCCCAGCCCCCCACCCCTGCTGCTCCTGGTTCATGCAGATTTGCTCCTTCCTCCGAATCTGCCTGGAATGTCCTCCTGCCCAGGTGGCCCGCTCCCTCCCTGGTCTCTCCTCAAATGTCACTTTCTCAGCAAAGCCCTCCCTGGACCCCCTGCTCACCCCTGCCCTGTCCGCCCCCCTCGGAGCTGGGCACTGTCGAACACAGCGTGTTCTGCGTGTACAGAGGGGAGCACGTCCGCCTTCCCGGGAGGACTCCCCACCGTCTCCACTTGTCAGAGTTAGAAGCAGCTTCTGCCTGGGTTTCCAGAGCTCACTGCTCTGCGTCTGTCTGTGGTCTGGATGCCGGGTGCAGCGTCCGCTCCGCCCAGC
This sequence comes from Suricata suricatta, assembly GCF_006229205.1. Lineage (NCBI taxonomy): Eukaryota > Metazoa > Chordata > Mammalia > Carnivora > Herpestidae > Suricata > Suricata suricatta. The sequence goes on from NC_043707.1 coordinate 131,233,249, forward strand.
CTCACGGGGACCGGGACCAGACCAGCAGCTCGGGGCCTCCCAGCCTTCCAGAGCAGCCTGGAAGCCTCTTGAAGGCAGAGCCTGGGCTGCATCCAGCAGCACTTCCAGTAGCCAGGACGAGGCAGGGCCCACCCAGAGGAAGAAAGTGGGGGGCACGTGGCGGGGGGACTTGGACGGGTGGGGGAGGCACTAGATGTCACAAGCGGCCTCCTTCCCGGATTCTCTGGCTCAGGGCCCAGGAGGGGCCCACCCACCATCCCAGGATGGAGCGTGCCAGATGCATAGGGCCCTGCCAGGGTCCATGGGTAAGACAGTGAGCCCAGGCGGGCACCTAGAATGCGTACAGGCTAGCCGATCCAGGACTGAGTGGGGGTCCGGCACTGCCACGCCTTCCAACTTTTCCAGAGAATTCCAAACTCTACATTGTTGTAGTCTTTGTCTTAAATGTCTCTTTTCCCTTCCAATATTGGCAGTTAATCATAATGCCCAGCCACGGCTGTGGGCTTCACGTGGGTGCTGGACCGCTGACCTGAGCAGGTGGCTACAGAGGACGGGGCGCAGGACGACACGGGCCCACCCGCAGCTCTGCAGGGTGAGACCCGGGACCAGGCTCCGCAGACAGAAACCTGGGGGCGAAGCCCAGCTCCTCTATTCACTAGCTGTGTGACGCTGGGCAGGTTCTTTAACCTCTCTGTGCCTCTCCTCTCATGTGCGAAGCGAGGATCATAGTGCCCATGTCATTCTGCTGCAGGGACCGCTACAGGAGAGCAAAAGCTCCAGAGGCACCTCCAATGGCTTGCTCAGGTGCTGCCAGTCTGGGCGACAGGCTTACAGGGTCTCAGAGCAGGCTGGGGAGTCCCGGGAGGGGGCAGGTGCCCTGCCGGGGGCTTGGAGTAGAGAGGCCGGGTAGAATGTGGTCTCCCAGCCTGGGCAGGGAAGAGGGGTGCATGGGCGTCATCTGGCTCCAGAGTCTCTGTCTCAGGCTTGGATGTCAGGGGCTCCCGACGGGGAAAACTTTAGATAGGAGGGGTGAGGCCAGTCCCAGGAGGACATTCGATTGACACAGAGCATCATGGGAGGTGTGGCGGGGGTCCTCGCTGGGGGTGGGGACAAGCATACTATGGCTGCCGCACATCCCTCAGCTCCGGAATGACTCAGAGCTCACCTGGAGAGTCCAGGGAGCCAGGCCCCCGCTTCCTGCCAAGGGAAATGGGAGGGCGGAGGCAGGGAGGGGGTGCTGTTTGTTTTCCAGCCTCCAAAGGCAAGTCCAGGAAATGTCCTCCTTCCTCCAAATTGCCACTAAAAATAGGGGCAGGGGATGGGCCCACAACATGGACATTCCCCAGACCCAGGGGGGCGGTTTCTGGAAACGCAGCATGGGCCATTTTTAACGGCTCATGATGGTGCATGAGGTCATTCTCCGGCAAGATAGTGGCCCTGAGAGGAGGAGGAGGCATGCGGCAGAGAATGGCTGCCAGACACGGAGGGAAGCCGGTGTGCTGTGTGGCCTCGGGGATTTACACACCCTCTCTGGGCTTTGGTGTCATTCTCTCAAGATGGTCCATCAGGCCCTCCGGAACCCTCAGGAGGCTGCCTTTGGAGCCCCAGTGGTTTGGGAACTGGTCTCACCTGGCTTCTCTCTGCCAGAGAGGCAGTGAGGCCATTCACGATTAGATGCAGGTCAGAAACACGCCGCTAGGGCCAGCCTCCTCCCAGGCAAGTTCAGGAGAGAGGGATGGCAGCCCTCTCCAGGGCGCGGATCCCGGAGCCGGGCTGCCTGGATTTAAAACCGGTTTTGTCACCGTCCAGAGGAGTGACCTGGAGTGAGTCACATCAGCCTGGTTTTTCACATCTGTACGAGAGCTAAAAATAGTTCCTCCCCATGCATCCGGGTTCACCAAGGACCTGCGCTAAAAAACTCACACCGGCACCATCTGGAAAAGCTGCACACTGGAAACCAGGTGCGCAATCTTCAGCAGAAGGGCCATGCCCACTGGGGTCCCTCTGCGGGGTGGACAGCCCAATCTGAGAACCGGCGAAGGACAAGCACCACACCGCCCATGACATGGTGACCCACGAGGGTGACACGCCAAGCCGAGGACGCCGGACACGAGAACCTATACGCCGCACAGGTCCCTCTACGCCGCACCAGGAAGGCACGTCCATTAGTGGACGTGGTGAGAAGTCAGGAAGAGGCCGTCCATTGAGGGACACAGACAGGAAGGGCCACGGGAGAACATTCAGGAAGCCAGCGATGTACTCCCTGCTGACCTGGGCGCTGGCGTCATACACCTGTGTCCAGTCGGTGACACTAAGCTGTAAACCTGCACTTTGTGTGTGCGTTATTCCTTCATAAAACGCTTTACAAATAGTGTCGGCCTCACCGGGCTGATTTTACATACGCGTCGCACTCAGGACGTGTCCGGTGTAGGGGGAGCCCTCAGAAGTTTCCACTCTTACCACCTGGGGGGCGGGTAGGCGGTCCCCATGCCACCCAGGGACACCCCAGGAGATGGGCAGGTCCAGGTGTGGCCGCAGTGTGGATCTGGGGAAAGAACACGACCGTGAACTTGGGGCGCTCCTGGATTCGGAGTCCAGCTCCATCCTGCACAGGCAAAGACGGCACCCCCCACTGTGGTGGGAATTAGGGCACGGTTTCCACGAAGGTGCCCAGACCGTGCTCGAGCGAGGAAGGTCGGTGTGGGCACCCCAGCCCCACGGTGATGGCGACGGTGATGATCACAACAGTGACAGCGGCTAATACTTACTGCGTGTTTCCTAGGGGCCAAGGACTGTGCGTTTTCACTAAGTTTCCCCTTACAGCAGTCCTGAGGGGTAGTTACCAGCAGGGATCCCCAGTTTGCAAGTAAGGAAACTGAGGCAGATTGGTTCGGCTGATCCCCAGCTGGTAAGTGGCGGGCACAGGATGTGGCCCCAGGGCTCTGAGTCTCCGCCTTTCAGCTGGTCCAGGGGGCGGTGCATGGCCGGCATGGATGCTGGCCTCGGCTGTGGCAGGAGTGGAACCTGGCGCTCTCACCTCTCCTGCAAACCACAGGGTCCAGGCCTCCTTGCGGGGGGTCTACTGGGTCACCTCACAGACTCAGCAGGGCTGCTGGGAAGCACGGGTCACAGCGCAGGTGGGGTTCAGAGCAGGACATCAAAGGTTCGGGTCTTGCTCTGCTGCCGGCAGCCACGTACCCCCAGGAAACCATGGGACCTTCTCAGAGTCCGTGTTCCCTGTGGAAGGGACAGGGACAGCCTGACAGACGGAGATGTGTCTGAAGTGAGCTTTCTAGTCCCCGGGGAGCTTCCAAGGGGCAAAGACAGCTGCTACCATGAGGGAGCGCAGCTGGGGGCCTGCAGATACCCACCTGGGCCGTGGGCCGTCTGGGGGGTGAGTCTGTCTACTCCTGGCACAGAGTTAGCCGGCCGCGTGGCCACAGATCTGGGCCGTGTTCTCAGATCAGCTCTTACGACCACAAAACACACAGCGATCCTCTCTCACCTGCCTCCCGGGAGGCTCTCTGCATCAGCAGGAGAAAAAAGGGGTGTTTTTTTTATCGACTCCCTAAAGCCTTGGCAGGAATCATTATTATTTTTCAGTTTTGCCATCGTTGTCTCTGAACTCCCCGCCCCCGTCCTAAGAGGAACGTGACTGCAGTTGACAGAGGTGAGGTCATGAAAAATCACGAGAACAACTTTCTTTCATCCTGTCGGCCCTGGCTTCCACGGCGTAGCTGGAAACTAGACACCCCCCAGCCACCCCATCTCCACGCAACGACGGTTCTTGCTGCCAACCTGGCTCGGGCCCCGGGCTACCTGACGCCGCCCCTCTGTTGGCGGGGCGCACGGGTTTTATGGAAGTCTCCCGTCATTAAGACCTCTATAAAATATTTAGATCGCCGTGCCCAGGTATGTTAATGATTATACATTTTAAATGTTAACGAGTGGTAATTAGATGAGAGATTAGCCAAGCCTGTCACTAAATATACATTCAGGACTGATAAACGCTCGTGTTGTAAAATTATAGGTGTGAGCAGCCAAACGCACGAATCCTGCTCAGACTCCGATTTGTCTTACTGGGGAAACGCTCAAAGGGTTGCCCAGAAAAGGGAGATGAGTTACGGCAGGCTCGGCAAGAGGCAGGGGGATCAGACTCCTAGGGTCCTTGGAGATCATGAAGATCAAATGGGTTAGTAAATAGAAGACTTTGCATGCCTCCATGGACGGAGAACTCACTATTCTCAGGAGCGGCTCTGATGATCACATCTCAGAGGCTGTGGCTGATGCAAATGGTTTATAGGGGTGACACAGGGGTCTCCCCTAGAGTACACAGAGCTTCTTTTTAAATGTATGTTTATTTTTTTTCTCTAAATGTGTGATTTTTTAAAAATGTTTTATTTTTTTTTTTTTGAGAGATAGGGAGACAGCATGAGCAGAGGATCGGAGAAAGAGGGAGACACAGAATCCGAAGACAGGCTCCAGGTTCTGAGCTGTCAGCATAGAGCCTGATGCGGGGCTCAAACCCATGAGAGTGAGATCATGACCTGAGCCGAAGCTGGGTGCTCAACCGACTGAGCCACCCAGGTGCCCCATAAATGTATCTTTATTTTTGAGAGAGCGCGTGAGCAGGGGAGGTGCGGCGGGGGGGGGGGTTGGCAGAGGATCTGCAGCGGGCTCCACACTGTCAGCACAGAGCCCGAGGTGGGGCTGAGCCTCACGAATGGTGAGATCATGACCTGAGCCGAAGTCCGACACTCAACCGACTGAGCCACCCAGGCACCCACCTCACCTAAGAGTTTATTCAACGGTACAGAACTAACGACATCACAGTATCTGCAATGTTGCTTTCAAACAACGTGTCATCCTAGAGGTCAAGGACAGGATGAACAGGACTTTGCTATGGCCTTATTAATACAGAGCCTTGTATTTATTAATTTAGCCAAATCTTCCTGCGGGGCTGACTGTGTGCTGGGAGCCTGGCTCAGCCAGACAGGTAAGGTCTTTATTCTGATGGAGACTGTGTGGGAGCCAGGGATACATGACAGATCAATTATTTAAATGCATGCTGAGGTCAGGCTGTGCAGGAAATAGCCAGCGAGTCCCCAGGGAGCCATGTGGAGGGTGGTGCAATCTGGGAGGGCTGGCCCTTCTGAAGGACGGAGCAGCCACACACGCCCAGAGTGGGGAAGAATGTTCTGGCAGGGGGAACAGCAAATGCAATGGCCCTGAGGCAGCAAAGAGGCGAGAGGCTGCGGTGAGGGGGCGGGGCCAGGTCACGCAAGCCCTTGCAGGGGGCTGGGTTTTCTCCAGAGGGCAGACAGAAGCCGCCTGTATTTGTTTCCTGTGGCATCACGGCAAACCACGGGTGGCCTAACACAACGGAAGTGTATTCGCTTGCAATTCTGGAGACCAAAAAGCTTGAAATCGAGGTGTGGCAGGGCTGAGAGCCCTCTGAAGGCTCTAGAAAGCACACTTCCCTGCTTCTCAGCAGCCGGGGTCCCCAGCAAGCCTGGGTGTCCCTCGGCTGGTGGACACATCACTCTAATCTCTGCAGCCGTCTTCCTCTGGCCTTGTCCTCTGTAGGTCCTCTCCCTTCTCGGACAAGAACACTTGTCCACTGGAGATCTTTACCTTAGCTACATCTGCAAAGACCCTATTCCCAAATAAGGTCACGTGCACGGCTCCCGGTAGATGCGTCTCCTGAGGCGCTCCCTACGCCCTATGTCGGGGAAGGGGTGTAAGCGAGGGTGGCCTGCCTCCCAGAGACTAAGTGGGGGTCAAGCAGGGCAGGGAGGCAGTGGCGGCAGCTGAGGCCACTGAGGGGAGGCGTCTGAGACACTGTACCTCCCAGAAGTGAAGTGGTCAGAAGGAAACCCCTAAAAGACAGAGGGGTCAGTGGGGTGGGCCTGGCAAGGGGCACCCAGCCCCGCTCGGGACCCGGATCTGTCTGCATCGATGGTCTATCTGTCTAGGAGGCACTCCATGGTGGGGGGGGGGGGTGCCAAGTCACCGAAGCGCGCTCACACCAGGTCCCAAGGGCCACCGCAGAGCCCACGCTCCAAGCGGGAGTAAGCTCTAGGCACACGAAGCATCACGAAACCACGCTTCCCCTGACGTGTGATTAACTGATACCGGGGGCTACACATCAGTTTCCTGTGAGTTTGAATCCTGTGAATCTGTCATGAGCAAAATGATGTTTCTGGGTTGAGGAGCAGAACATAGAACTGAAGCAAAAAACAAAAACCTGCCACCCCCGACCCACCCATCACGGCCTATCTGATTCATACACCCTTAGAAAACTCAACATTTACCTCCTGCATCCTGGGCGCCTGCAGCGTCTCCGTGCTTGATATGTGACTGTTACAGTGACCTACACGGAAGGTGCTATCGTCACTTCTGTGAGTGATCATCACTCCCATTTTACAGATGAGGAAACAGGTTACATCACGCAGCCCAAGTCCCACCTTAGAAAAGCACCAGCCTCCTCAGGCTTATGCTTCAAGATCCAAGAAAACAATTCAGCCAGAACCCAGCAGGCTAAGGAAGCAGGAGTCTGGCAGGGGGTGCGGGGGGCTGCTGGTCGTGGCCCCACACGCTGACCGCCTGGTTGTCCCTTTCAATACGCCTGCAACTTCCGGACTGCTGTTCTCAGTGCCCTCCGCACAAGGGCCATGTGCCCAGACTTGCCCAGGAAAATGGCTCTCCTGGCAGGGACAAGGCCCCGGAATTCCACGGGGCTGGCAGGTGCCCTCCTGCGCAGGGAGCACGGGGCTTTCTGGAGATCTCTCCCAGGGTGCTGGAAATGCCCTTGCCAGGAACAGTTAATCCATCAGAGCAGGGCTGAGTCCTCGGAGCCTGAGCACTCTGGGTGAAACAGGTGACAGAATTATACAAAAACAAAACAAAACACCAAACCCAAAAAATGAAAAACCAAAAAATCAGAGCAGCAGCAATAATCACCACAGCTGAGCTCTGCTGTGAAATGTGCTCTTAGACAAAAATGACCCTGGTCCTTCCTGGGAGCACCTGTGAGGGGGCAGGGGCGCAGCCTCTAGTCCCACCTCACACATGGGGAAACTGAGGCTCAGAAAGTTAAAGTCACCTGCTCACGGAGGACTCTGAGGCTGGGCTGGACTCAAATCACAGACTTCTGCCCCTGTCGACCAGTTCTCTCCCGAGTTCTCTCGGTGGGGCAGACTCTGGGGCCTCTTGGTGCAGGTAGCCCGAAGGATTTGGGACTTATCCAGAGAGACCAAGGGTGTGATTTCTGCCCGTTTCCTGGATGCAAGGGGGAATCTTCCTTCCTGCTCAGCCTAGGAGTCCTGGCCAGTGGTTTTCCCCAGACAGAATCCTCCCCAGGAAGGAGCCTCCGATGCTCCAAGTAATCCTTCCCGTGTCCCAAAATGCACAGCTGTGTTGGGTGTGAGACACAGAAGCACAGGAAAATGGGCCACTGGGCAAGCGCAGAATTTCTGAACCGTCAAATGAGTGTTACTCTAATGTGCCACAGGGTCTTTGCGCTTACCACGCACTCTGCTTAACATGCTCCACCTCAACCGCAAGCTCGCGGCTCATTTCTCTGCCTCCTTCAGCTCTTTACTGTCTCACCATCTCCAAAACCGCCACGTTAACAGACCTCTTAGCACCATCTTACTTCCACACTTTTCCCCCATCGGACGTGACGAATGAGTGGCATACACTTGCTTATTGCCTGGCTCCCCCCACCTCCCCCTCCCAACTAGCAGGGATGGGGCTTTTGATAATGTTGGGTCCTGCTAAGCCCACAGCACTGACATTGGGGTCTAGCAAATAGACGGTGCTCAATAAATGTTTATGGAAGCATCTGAAAGCATTTCCTCCCAGTGGAGGTGAGTACGGGGGACAGAGGGCCAGCAAGGCAGACGGGGTCTACAGGAGGGGGTCTCTGAGCTCCCACGCCTGGCAAACGGAGGCAGAGGCTCACTGCAGGGGAGGAAGTGGTTGCAAAGCGGCGGGTGTGTGCAGAAGCCTGGTGTGTTTGGGGATCCACACTCGCTGCAGTCCTGCCCGAGCTTTGCTGGGTGGGGTTTCTCAGGAGCTGCTCGGGCACAGAGAGCAGCGGCAGCACAGCGGGTTCGGAGACGCTGCCTGTGCCGGGGGTGGGGTGGGGTGGGGTGGGGGTGTCTGTTCTATTTATTTGCCCAGAATGGATCTCTGCGGGAAAACTCAGAGGTTCCAAAAGAGGGTTTACATTCTGTGTGTGGCCCGTATGTCCAGGTGGGAGGGGCCTGCCGGACACGGGGTTGTGTAGTTGTGGGCCAGGAAGCTGGAGAGGTGAGACCTTACATCTCTGAGTGTGGAATGTTCTATCAACCCGGAGACCCGGCGCCAACGGTCCTCCGTCCCCGTCCCTGTTAGTGACGGAAGAGACTCAGGCCTAACTGGGTGTCCATAGGACAAGTTTTATTTTTATTTCTGCTTTACTTTTATTTTATCTTAATTTTAGAGAGAGAAGAGCATGTGTGTACCTGCATGAGCATGGGGGGGGATGGGAAGAGAGAAAGAGAGAATCTTTTTTTTTAATATTTACTTTTGAGAGAGAGCAAGTTGGGGAGAGAGGGAGAGAGGGAGGGAGGGAGAGGGAGGGAGGGAGGGAGAGAGAGAGAGAGAGAGAGAGAGAGAATCCCAAGCAGGCTCTGTGAGGTCCACACAGAGCCTGATGTGTGGCTCAAACTCACAAACCGCGAGATCCCGACCTGAGCCGAATCAAAAGTTGGACACTTAACTGACTGAGCCCCACAGGTGCCTCTGAAAGAGAGTATCTTACGCAGGCTCTGAGCTCAGCAAGGAGCCCACCTCGGGGCTTGATCCTCCGACCCTGGGATCATGACCTGTGTCGAAATCAAGATTCGGACGCTTGACCACCTGAGCCGCCCAGGTGCCAGCACAAGCTTTCTAGTGTCGGGGACACAGGTCCCCATGGGAGGCTTTTTCTCTACCAGCTGACGCAGCTGGTGAGAGGGGGGCTCTGCACCTGGTCACCTAGGCTCCAGTCTCCGCCCCCTACTGACCAGCTGGGTGACTCTGGGTGAGCCTCCATCTGCTCACCTGCGAAGTGGGGATGGGGACAGTCCCTACCTCACAGAGAATCGGATGAGGTAACATAAGGAGCCTAGAGGATCGATAAGGGTGTTAACCACAGTCCCTACTAGCAGAGAAGGATCCACTCTGCACCCCAGAGTTCCCAGCAGCCCTGGGCCGGCTGGGGCTAGCAAGCGTGCTCACACACAGCGGAAGGAGCTGCAGGTGCCGGCTGGCATCCACCACCCACTTTCCCACCACCCCTCCCCGCTTGGGACCTAAAGATGCTCACGGTCCCTCGCCCCCCACCCCTGACCCTGTGTGTCCCGCGTCAGCCTTGCAGGAGAATCCTGCTTGGGAGGGATTTATGGCCAGGTCAGAAAGAGAGCTCTAAATACACATGCTAAGGCTCCTGTTTATTTTTTCCCCTCACTCATGTATTCATTCAGGCAAACTTTATTTAATCCGCTTTAAGCCATCTACCGCGCGAGCACAGAACAGAGATACGTAAAGTCTTGAATAATTAACCCGAGCCAGTGGAGGGATAACACAGGCTGTGGGAACGAGTTTGGGGAGGGGAGGAGGGACAGTCAGAGACAGAGAGATCCTGAGCTGGACAGACGTCTGGAAAGGCCTCCAGACAGAGGCAGGACGGGGTCTCTCCTGAATTTAGACAGTTGGGAAAAGTATAATCAACCACCTCCCAAGGCGACACATCCTGGTGGCCAGCCCTCGGCGTCCAGCCTTGGACCCCTTGGACCCGTGACCTTGCCAGACCTCAGGGCATTCTGTAAGCAAGGATGGGGGTGGGGGGTGGGGGTCACGTATTCAAGCCCCGTCAGGGGGCCTGGATTCTAGAAACAACATGAGCATAAAACCACTTATTGCTCTTCTGTGGTGTCACACTAACTGGCTCCAAAACCAGGGCAGGTCCCCAGTTGCTGGGGCTCAGTCTTCTTACCAACAGAGTGGGGATAACCTCTCTCTCTGAAGTTCACGGACACACTAATAATGTACAATCTTTGTGAAACGCCCCTGGCTATCACAGAGAACACTGGGTCGTCTGAGTTTTCTAACTAGTGAGCCCTTTAGCATCAAGGTCTTAGCAAATGCGGCGCTCAGACCATTTCCTGATGATCTAAGCCTTTAAAACAGTGAGGAGAGTGAAGGAGCGAACTCATTGGTCTACAAGCTGGTACAGAGAGGGAAAGAGAATCAAGCCTCCATCCTTCCTTTATTTGAAGAACTGTGCCAGCGGTGGGGGGCGGGGGGGATGGCGGGGAGCCGTCCCATGAAGGAGTGACAGACGGGAACACCACCATTGTGCCACGTGTGCTGAAGGCGGGGATTCAGGCACTGCGTGATCAGGGCTGCCAACATGACAAAGAGGACCAGCAGACAGCCTGCCCCTTCTGAAGAAAGGACCCAACATCTCCTTTGAAGGAGTCTTGCAAAAAAAAAAAAAAAAAAAAGTAAGTCAAGAAAATGATCAAGCCTCTAGATGAATGACCAATTTACAGGACATATAAAGGACCGAGGAGCATGGTGAGGGACACCACGGGAATGCAATTAGCAAACCCCAGACCCTCTTAAGGAAACACAAGTGAAGAATGTCCTGGCGACTGTCCGGCAGAGAATAAGACAAACACCGTGCCTCTCGTCAACCAGTAATTAGCAAGACTGAAAAAAAAAAAAAAAAAAGGAAGAGGAATCTTTAGATTTTTTAAAAAGACTTTCCAACTAATCACATGCTGTGTGGATTTTGCTTGAATCCTGATTCCCACAAACAACGTCTGAAACAAATTTATGAGCCAATTAGAAATCTGAATCACGACTGAGTATCTAATCTTTTTTTTTTAAAGGTGTGATAATAGTTTGGAAATTACTTTCTTTTATTATTATTATTAAAATTTCTTTATGTTTTATTTATTTTTGAGAGAGAGAGAGAGAGACAGCGCAAGCAGGAGAGGGACAGAAAGAGAGGGAGACACAAAACCCAGAGACAGGCTCCAGGCTCTGAGCTAGCTGTCAGCACAGAGCCTGGCATGGGGCTCGAACCCATGAACCGTGAGATCTTGACCTGAGCTGAAGTCAGATGCTTAACCGACTGAGCCACTCAGGCGCCCCTAAAAATTTTTCTTAACGTTTATTTATTTTGAGAGACAGCACAAGTGGGGAAGGGGCAGAGAGAGAAGGAAAGGGAGAAACCGAAGCAGGCTCTGCACTGTCAGCACAGAGCCAGATGTGGGGGGTCGAACCCACAAAATACGAGATCATGCCCTGAGCTGAAGGCAGATGCTTAACTGACTGAGCCACCCAGGTGACCCGATTCCTAACTTTTTAAAAAGAGTCCTCGTTCGCAGTGACATACGACAGCGTCTCTAGCTGATGTGCCGTATCCGGGATTCACTTCACAATAATGATGGGGAGGGAGGAGATGAGAGCGGGCGAACGGGCTGTGGGGTGACGGGGGCTGGGGCCCCGACAGGTCAGGGGTAAGTGTGACTTATCACACTATTCTACCGACCTCTGTATATAACCGGAGTGACTTCCGTATATGTTAAAAAAGTGCCACCAAGACTCCCAGAGGACAGTTCATGAGCGGTCCAGACCTGGGTGCTCTGCAGAGCTGAGGCTCCATGGATGGCCTTTCCCTCTACATGCGGCCGGCAGCTGTCCCCTCACGGGGGTCCCCTCTGTACCGCTGGGGGATCATCCATGGGACGTGGCTGGTCAGTGCTGTGTGTCAAGTGCGAGTCGCCCAGCCCGGGCAAGGGGTGCATCTGGCTCTGCCGGTTCTCCACCGGCTTCCTTGCCTTCCTGCTGCTCAGTATGCCCTGGGGGGGCGGGGCTAAGACAGCCTCCGGACAGCCCTCACGCACTTCCATCCGGGTTCTGGGGGCGGGAGAGAGAAGCAGCCTGTCCTCTAACGTCAACAGGCACAGACTCATCCACACCCTCCGGGCTCTGGCCCTGCATCTGGTTACAGAATCGTCGGGGGGTTGGGAGGATGGGCTGTGGGCCCCTGGGTGGGGCTGGCTAAGGCTGCGGGGCAGGGGGCCTGCCGGGGGGTCCGCAAAACTGCCCACTCAGCGCACAGGATTTATTTCTGCCAAGAGAAAAGCATTTGACCTCTTAAGGAAACCAAAGTGGAGAACTTCCTGGCCGATGGCCTGGCAGGAATAACAGGAACCAAGCTGGTGACAGCCCAGACAAATAGTGCAGAGTGATGGGGAGGCAGCCAAGGCCTTCGGGACCTCAGCAGTCCCTCTCAGTGTCCCCAACCAGCACCACCTGCGACTGTGCTGTCCGTACCCAGGGCTCCCAGGCCCAAGGGGACCCCTGAGGACTCACACGGACTCTCGGGATAACAGCAGCACCTTACATAGACTCTGAACTTGGAAGGCAGATGGGGCAAGGTGGAAAGAGCCTTAGTTTTAGAACTAGACACCAAGGCCAGGGGTCCTGGTGTGTGGGCTGGTCACAGAACCAGTTTCAAGGCTCGCACGAAATGGCCTCTGGGAGGTGTTCTGGAAACCGCGAGTGCTCTGCAAACACGATGAGGCACGACCACTCCTCATGACACCTCACCCACCTGCACACAAGTCAGGGCTACCCCGCCTTATGGATGGGCGAGCGAGGCCTGGCGGGGTTACGGGACTTGCCCTCGGTCATAGCTCCAACTCTTGGGCTGGTCTGAGGCCCTGCCTGAATCGGGGACCAGGGTAGCCTCTGCAGCCTCCAGTCGCTCACCAGCTTGGCAACGCCCTTTCCCTCATGATGCAGGCAGCCCGGGGCCAGCATCACCATCAGGTCCCCCACGCAGGGCGGAGAAGTCTGGGTGGGGGTCCGGCTCGGTGCTGGGCTTATGGTAACACAGTCAGGGCCAAGCCCCAGGGAAAGGAGCTATCCGTTTCCATAGGCCACAGCTTAAGACACACAAGGCTTCCAGATCCTCGTTAAGCCTCAGGGGCAAAACAGTTATTTTATTAAAAAGGGAAGGAGGGAGGAGGGATTCCTCTTCTCTAGGACCCGGCAGGAGGCCCTCCCTCCCTCCCCACTGCTGGCGGATCCTGCCCTCTGGGGCCGCCTCTGCAGGAGGTCAGTGCCAGCTCCCCTCCCGTCCAGTGCTGCCCTCAGCGCCCGGGAGAGGCTACGAACTGATAAATCTATCAGGGGAAAAAAACTTCTCAAGCAAATCGGAGCCGGGGAGTTTAACGGGTGGCGGCAATCAGCTTTGTTAGCAAGCAGAGACATGCGGAAAATGAGGAGCGCGCTCTGTTCCCAAACAGCCTCCACTGCCTTGGACTTATCCGCTTTGCAGGGTCCCTTAAACATCTGTTGTGAAGGTAGGCAGGCGAAGAGGTGTGTGCTGGTCAGAGCAGAAGTCTGGAGCAGGGGGGAGGGGGGAGGCGTCCCACCAGAGCCCCACATGAGCCCCTGGCCAGGGCCCCTCCGCGTCTCCCTGTGAACCCGCACCCCGGTGGCCTGGGCAGCAGCGATGCCGGAGAGACAGCTGTGGCTCAAAGCACCCCTTCCCCAACCTGGCCGAGTGCTCTGTGAGCATATGGTCTGCTCTGTCAACTGGGGACCATGGTACCTCGGCCTCACAGGGTTGCTGGCTCTTAGACACACCGGCTGGGTTTGGAGTGCCAGCTCTGGGTTCAAATCTGGACTCTGCAGTTTTCTCCACAGTCAAGGAGGATAATTAAGCAAACAGGGCTATGGAGGTAGAAGCTACCTACCGCCCTTCCCGTTTCCCAGTTCGGGGAACCCGCTGTCTGTAGGGTGACCTTGAGCAGCGTGTCTGAGCTCATGTTAGGACAGGGACGGCTGTGCCCCAGGCCCCCACCCCAGGGGTCCGGTTCCCCAGCCTTGCCCAGCCTCCCCAGGTAAGTCTCCGGGCTGTTCTGCAAGGCTACATGAGTGTCTTGAGTTCTTTGCAGGGGTTTGGCCTCCAGAAGGCACTAGGCAAATATGGCTGTTGTTAATTAGTGACATCATTCCTTCCCGGGAAGTTTCTAGACTTGCGATCATGATACTTCACTGCTCTTGTTCCCTGCTTTTCCTCCTTGGCACCTGGTACCTACCACTGCCTTGTTTTACTTACTTACTTGTCTATGGTCTATCCCACACCCCTAGGAGAATGGCATCTCTGTGAGAGAAAGGGGTTACTTCTGTGGTGTATTAACGGCTGTGTCCTCAGCACCTAGGACAGCGCCTGGCACACAGTAGGTACTCTGTAAGTCTCTGTGGCAGGCAGGCAGGAAGGAATGATCGTCACCCTCATTGCAGAGCTAACCTGTCAGGCTCTGCAAGGGCACCTGCGCAGTCAGCTCTGGGGATGGGACGAACCCCAATGGGGGGAAAAAAAGGGAAAACTCCTACCAGGGGATCAGGCGGCAGCCAGCCCGACCCCCCAGGCTCTCCTGGTGCACATCCAATCCAATCCCACCAGTACTGAGCAAGCAGCCACTGTGTGCAAGGCACCTGCTGGGTCACGCCAAACCTCTGCAGGCAGAAGAGAGCTCCTTCCTTCCAACAGAGGCCTGGCTCAGCCTCGGGCGGCCTGGAAAGCCTGGCCCACCCGACTCCAGACTGCTTTCCTGCCACAGGAATCTTCTTCTGCTGAAACAAGATGCTGGGTGCACACATTCAACTCTGAAGTGCTTGGCTTTCGGTTTTTATTCACAAAGAGGTCACAGGGACACCGGTGGGTGGGTCTGAAAGTGGAATCTATCTCTGGACACCGTTCTTGGACCCCGGAGCTCAACCTTCAGACCTCCCCACCCTCCAGCCACCCGTGGCCCTGCCTGCCTAGATGTCTGCTGGTCCCCCGCATGATAAAGCACAGAGAGAATGAACAAAGGAAGTAGCTCTGCGTCCCCAGAGAGGTCTTGTCCCACCGCAGATGGGATGGGACAGAGACACCTGATTTCCTGGCGGCCACGGTACACACACCAATCCTCTTCAGGTTAAATTTTAAACTGAGAAGGAAATGGGAAGGGGGAGGTGGAACTCTGGCTAATCGGGAGCCCAGAGAAAGTGGGACAGAGTCAGCACAGAAGGAGGGGGCGCGGCGCCAACAGATGGCACCCATCACCGTGACAGTACCGCAAACACTGGCCGCTGTTTGGAATCCGTGAGACGGGACTCCTGGGGGCCAGGTGCATGCCCAGCAACCCGCAGAGGCAGAAGATGTAGGGCAGATTAAAAACATGTTATTTTCCCAAACAAAACCAACAATGACATTAAATGATTAAAGCGCACTTGTAAAATGCACAGTTGAGTCTGTGTGTGAGAACAGCCAGTGCTTCGGGTGAGGGTCAGCTGCAGCGCTTCCCATCGGCTCAGCTTTCACGTTCTCCTCCTCAGCGTGTAAGAGGCTGTGAGGTCAAGGACAGTGATCTGGACGTATTCCCCTCTGCATCCCCAGCTCAGAAGAATAATATCCATTAAAAACACACTAACGAAAACTGGAAGCCTGGGCACCTGGCTCACGCCCCCAGTGAGGGCATTTTAAGTGCCTGGCACTGTTTTGGCGAATTCTCTCAGCCACTGCGGTTGGTGGGTCCTCGTATTGTACCCACTGTACAGGTGAAGAGACTGAGGCACACGATCTAAGTGATCTGGATGCCATATAGGGCAAGGCTGGGAGTGCCTCTGACCTCAGGCTTGCCTTCCCTGGAGACATGGTCTCCTCTTCTTGAAGACGGTAAGCACCTGCCACACACCTGGCGCTGTGCCAGGGGATTCACATGCATTTGTTCCAGAACAACTCCAAGGAAATTTTATTGTCCCCACTTCATTGTACTTATTTTTAAAGTTTTTATTATTTTTTACTTTTCGTAAATGTTTATTTTTGAGAGAGACAGAGAGACAGAGTGTGAGTGGAGGAGGGGCAGAGAGAGAGAGAGAGGGAGACACAGAATCGGAAGCAGGCTCCAGGCTCTGAGCCGTCAGCACAGAGCCTGATGTGGGGCTCGAACTCACAAAATGAGATCATGACCTGAGCTGAAGTTGGGTGCTTAACCAACTAAACTACCCAGGTGCCCCATTTTACTTCTTGATTTTGAGAGACAGAAAGAGAGAGAGAGAGAGAGAGGTGAGGGAGGGGCAGAGAGAGAGAGAGAGAGAGAGAGAGAGAAAGAATCTCAAGAAGGCTCCACACCGCCAGCGCAGACCAAGACAGGGCTCGAACCCACGAAACCCACGAATTGTGAGATCATGGCCTGAGCTGAAAACAAGAGTCGAACGCTCAATCAACAGAGCCCCCCAGACGTCTCCACTGTCCCCACTTCATAGGTGAGGAACCTCCAGTTCTGAGAGGTCGAGTCTCTTGACATCCTGACAGCGGCGAGCAGCAGAGCCGACATGAGGCCCACGTCCGTCACAAGTTTGCGTTTGCAGCGTGCCCAGGCCCTTCCCCCCGGGCACCCTTGGCTCTAGGACGCTGGCAGGAGTGACATGCACCAGGACTTCAGGGGGCCGTCAACAAACACTGCTGAATAAACTCTGGCAGATCGCTCGTAGGGATGAACCCTGATTTCGGACCCAGGTTCGGATTTGGAATCGATACAATACGGGACCTTCTCGGACGACTCCTAAGACAGCCTCGTGAGACCCCCCCGACTGTGCAGATGCGGCGAAGAGATGTGGCCAGGACCCCACAGCTCCTACACGACACCAGCCGGGGACTGGGGGGCTCGGCCCCAGGTCTGTCCACCCCGGCTCTTCCCTGGGTAGGGCCAGGGGCCGCCCGTGAGTTGACACCACCAGCCCGGGTGCAAACCAGGACGTGGGACATTAAAGAGGCAGCTCCTGGAGCAGACCAAGTAGGGGGCACTGACGGTGACGCCCAAGAGAGGCCAGTGCCGTGACAGCGTTGTGTTACTCTCACAGCCCTCTTTCATGCAAGAACTTGAGCGTAGGGGACAGTGCCGGAAAAGCAACCCCAAAAGGTGCCGCCTTTTTAGGGGGTCCTCATTGGACCAATCCCAGGGCAGAGCGGATTTCCTGCTTTGTCGATTAATGTCTACTGTATTTTTTTTTTAAATCGGCTCTCCTGAGGCACAAGTGACATAAAGTGGACAATCTACATGTTATTCAAAAAATTTTTAATGCTTCTTTATTTTTGAGAGAGCAAGTGAGCGAGCATGAGCAGGGGAGGAGCAGAGAGAGAGAGACACACTCAGAATCTGAAGCAGGCTCCAGGCTCTGAGCTGTCAGCACAGGGCCCGACACAGGGCTCGAACCCACGAACCATGAGATCATGACCTGAGCTGAAGTCAGACGCTCAACCAACTGAGCCACCCAGGCGCCCCAGGCTACACGTTACCTAAAGCACAGCGTTAGAGGAGTCCTGACCTACGCAAGGACCGTGACACCACCAACACGATCAAAATAGTGAATATATTCATGGCCCTCAAACGTTAGAATGGATGTTGACCCAGCGCCCGGCCCCCCAAGTCAGCAAGCACCTTTGTTCATCACCAAGAGGAACGGAAACAGCGAACCGGGGCTGAGCGCTCACTGGTCCCCACACGGCGCTCCGCATTGTACCCGCATCACCCAGATGAGCTCCGGAAGGTGCACCCGGCACTCTGGCCGTCCCAGAGGGAGGAGGCTGCAGGCCAGATGCCTTGAGTCCAAATCCCCAGGTGTGGCTCCGGCTTTGGTACCTTCCTTTACTCCTCTGGGACCGTCGCTGGCCTGAGGGCCACTCGAGCGCCTGCCCCACTAGAGGACTCAGGACGGTGCCTGGCACTGAGTGTTACGTGAAGATGAGGAAGGTCTTGATTTTTTTGAAAGGGCGACGGAGGTTTCTGGAAGTTCTGTGACTTGCCCAAGGTCGTTCAGAAAGCAAACCAGGCTTTAACTTGGGCATTCTGAATCCGCGCCGGTGCTCCCGACCCCGATGTGGTCCTCTCCGGGAGAGGAGAAGCTCTTGGCCTGACGCAGCCCGGTGTCCTCGCCTGTGTGGCTGCAGACGTGCCGGCTCCTGCCCAAATCGACCGGGGGACAGTGTGTGCAGGTCACGCACACCGATTTCTCTCTGCAAACTCTACGGACCCCATTCTGACACTCTGCGTCCGTACAGACGTGACAGGTGCATGCTGGCCGGGGTAGGGAACATCTGAGACCCATGTGGGGGCCTCTGTCCTCCCACACTCCACAGAGGGAGCACTCCTGCCCTAGATGTCTGTGACCTCCAGACGCCTCCACCACGGCAGTCCGTCGGCTAGGATTTCAGTTTTGTAGGACGCGGCAGGAAGCAGCTGGAAGAAGCCACCTCCTGCCCTCTATCGGTGTCCCCTTAGGACACGGAGCAGTCCTCGGGCACTCCTGGAGGAGGACCGCCATCATGAGAAAATGCTGCACTGAACAGAGGTGGACCCTGGAGGCTGGGGGCCCTCCAGCCACTGAAGGAGGCGCATGCGCCCCAGCTCGGGCAGGGAGGAAGGGGTGCAGCTGACCGAACGGGAGTGGCAGCTCTGTCTGTGCATCTGCCCAGCAGCGCTGAGGCCAGGCTCGGTGCCCTCGCTCACAGGCCCGGGACTGCCGGTCTCCCCTCCTACAGATGAGGAAACTGAGGCACCAGCAACTTTGCTGAACTTCGCTGGAAAACTTCCCTGAGGGTGCTGAAGCTGGGATTTGAAGTCAGGTTTCCGTAGTATTGATCTAAACCCACAACTGCTGTGCTGACCGTCCCCCCCACCACCCTGCTTCCCTGCAGGGTGCATGACTGCATACTATGTGCCAGGAGCTGGGTTCAGGTCCTGATTCTCTGGAACTCCTCCCGAGAATCCCAGGAAGGGTGAGCTCTCACAGGTGCAGTCCGGGGGACGCAGGGCCCCTGCAGGACTGGCTTGAAGGGAGGTGCCCCGAGGACGGAGGTGGACGTGGGCCCAGGAATTAGGATCCTGTTGCCACTGTTACAGATGTCTGCACACTTGGGGGCTTCCAGCCACACACACTGACTCTCTGACAGTTCTGGAAGTGAGAAGTCCTAAACAGGTTTCCTAGGCCAACATCAAGGTGCTGGTCGTGCTGTATTCCTTCCGGAGGCTCGTGGGCAGAATCAGCTTTTTTGCCCCTCCCCCTTTTCTTTAAAGTTTATTTATTTTGAGAGACAGACAGTGCGAGCGGGGGAGGGGTGGGGGGGAGAGGGAGGGGGAGAATCCCAAGCAGGCTTCATGCTGCCAGCGCAGAGGAAACCACGAGATCGTGACCTGAGCTGAAACCAAGAGTTGGGTGCTCAACCAACTAAGCCACTGAGGCTGAGTTTTCCTGCCTTTTCCAGCTTCCAGAGGCACCTGCACTCCCGGGCTGGTGGCACCCCGCTGCATCCCCACAGGCAGCCCACGGCAGTCACGAGCCTCCTTCTGACTCTGAACTTCCACTCCATCTCACATCCTTCCTCTCTCTCTGCTGCTCCGGCCTCCCTGGGACTAGATGTTCCTGTGGTCACACTGGACCCATCTCACACCCCGAGATCCTTATCTCAAATCATAGCTCTGACGTCCCTCTTGCCGTGCAAAGTAGCATCCTCTCCTGTTCCAGGGACTGAAATGTGGATGTCTTTGGGGGGCTATGACTCAGCTTCCCACAGGCTGGGACTATGGGGCCTCCCCCACCCAGGGCCAGACCACTGGGAAGGCCCCAGAGGAGCAGGGCATGGAGGTGGGGAGACCCAGGGCACGGCGCCCACACGCCTCCAGTCCAGGCCCGGCTCCAGATGGGGCTACATCCACAGGCTTGTTCCTCGAAGCGCAGAATTACTTTTAAGTTCTAAAAATACTGCCCATTGC
Organism: Suricata suricatta; assembly: GCF_006229205.1. Lineage (NCBI taxonomy): Eukaryota > Metazoa > Chordata > Mammalia > Carnivora > Herpestidae > Suricata > Suricata suricatta. Next base: position 131,253,123 of record NC_043707.1, read on the forward strand.
TAAACAAACACCGGGACTCTTGTGAAATAAAGCAACAACATGAAAGGCCTGGCAAGGGGCACCCTGAGATTCTGATCAGCAAGCAGACCGGGGCAGCTCTCTCCACGGGAGCAGCCAAAGCCATTTCCGAAGTTCTCGGGGAACTCAGGGCCAAGGTCAGGCTCTGGACAGGAGCCAGGGCCTGAAGCTGAAGGCACGGGCGGGAGGAAACCCTGGAGAAAGAGAGCAAACAAACACTTGTGGGGTGCCTCTGGGAGGGCAGATTGCTCTCCAAAATAGCCTCCAAAATAGCCCTGCAAAGAAGGCATTTTTATGTCCATCGGTCTTTTTTTTCCTTTTTTTACATTTCTTTATTTTTGAGAGACAGAGTTTGAGCAGGAGAGGGTCAGAGAGAAAGAGACACAGAATTATGTTCATCATTCTAACGGCAAAATGAAGGCTCAGAGAGGTGAAGTGACTTGCCTCAAGTCACACAGCTGGGATTCCAACCAGGTCCATCAGACTCTAAGACCAGTGTCCTTTCGACTCCACCACCTAAACTACCTCCAGGTTACCCATGAACTTGGCCAATACCTGCTGCCTGTAGCTCCCAGCAGGAGAGCAAGTACTTGAAAGTGCAAGTTCTTGAGCCCAACTGCCTGGGTCTGACTCCAGGCTCTACCAAGTAGGGATCGTTAGCTCTCCGGGCCTCAGTTTCCTCATCTGTAGAGTGGAACTGATGAAAGCCCCTGCCTCACAGGATGTCGTGAGGATTTAATGCGTTAGTTCGGACAGAGTGTTGGGGCTGGAGCAGTGCCCCACCGCTTTGACCCCTGCAGTCTCCACCCTGGCCACAGCCCCGTCCTCTGGATGGGCATGAAGGAGCAGAGTACCAGGGGCCCCCACGTGGCAGATAAGCCCCACACCCACACGGGCTGATCTCTGGGCACCTTTTTGCTACAAAAACACGAAGTCATGCTGAGCAGCAGCGGACCGTTCACCTCCCGCTCTGCCCCAAACTGGCTGGGGTGCTGGGCATCGGCAGAGCGGTAGCGAGGAGGCCAGGGTAAAAGCGTATCCGAGACGGCACCCAAGCCCCCCTCGTCTCTGCGGTACAGACCCACATCTCTGCTTCCCGTCTGCCTCAGTCCAGAGCAAACACCCTTCAAACCTCGCTCACCATCAGGTAACAACGTACTGTATGCTTTGCTTCCAGCTGCTGTTCCTAAACGCCTTACATATGTTACTGCGTTAACTCCCACAAGCTGGAAAACACTCTACCCATTTCACAGATGAGGAAGCTGTGGCCAGGAGAGGTTAAATACCTAGCCCAAGGCCACACGGTGACAAAGCAGCTGAGGTGGGAGCTGAGCAGGCCTGCGAGATGCCTGTGCCAAGCCCCTCTGGGTCCCAGGGTCCCAGGGTCCCCGGCGGCCCTCAACCCCAGGGCGCCTGGGGCCAACTCACATCAACAGCCCGTTCCCCACTCATTCTTCAGCACAGCTTCAGCGAGAAGCCGCAGAGTTCTTACCGTGAGCTGGCTGCTGGGGAGAGCGCGGAAATCAGAGCTGACCCCCGTGCCCTCCCGCGGCTGACAAGACATAAACGTCCCAATGCAGAAAACAGTCAGAAACTGCATAACGTACCATGAAGGGAATCATGTGGGGCTGAGGCCGAGAATGGCTGGAGGGGCGGGGGGCACGGGGGCGGGTCTCCAGGAGAGAGGAAGCTCCAGGGGCCTCTCAGAGCGGGCGACAGGTACGCCGAGGCCCTGAAGGATGCACTGCTCTGGGAGGCTCAGAATGCTGGGACAGAACATTCCAGGCCCGCGAGGTCAGCAAAGCTGAAAAGCCCTCCAGGAATAAATGGCCTCGGGGCATCTGAAGAATAGACCAAGAGTGTGACCGAGCTCAGTGGGGAGATGAGGTCAAGGAGGGAGGTGGGTGCTACGTCACACAGGGAACATGCCAGGCTTGGGGGGGGGGGGGACATGCAGCACCTGGGATGCGCCTTCCTGCAGGCAGCTGGCCTCTGGGGAGATCAGCTCCTCCTGCGGAGACTGGGAGAGGCCGGCGGGAGGGAAGTCGGACTCGGACTCGGCGGGTACCCCTCAGGCAGCCTCTCCCTGGCTGATCTGTGTGCCCTTCGAGAAGTGTGTCACTGCAAGACTTGTCCCAGCCCGCGGGGCGTGGCCGGGCGTCTCCATCCCTGCCTGAGCCTCGGAGGGGAGGGCGGGGGACACCCAGGCTCTCCCTCCTCATCCTGTTCTCGTAACTCCATTCCTGGAGCACTCACTGCGGGCCGGCCCTGCGCTGGGTTCTGACTCAGCCACACACCCAGGGTGTTAAATGCAGCCACCAGTGAAAGCACCGGGGGAGCGAAAGGGAAGGTGTGACTCACTGTGCCTGCAGACACGGCAGTAAGAGACAGGGATGGGGGTCAGGAAGGCGAGGGAGAAGGATGCGGCTGCCAAGGGGAGGAGGGGGAAAGCCCACCCAGTGACTGAATGTCAAAGGCTCGAGAACCGGCGGGTGTGGGTGTCGGGTGTGGAGGACTGAGGACCAAAGACCCAGAGGGCTGGGCCAGCTGTGCTGCCGGAAGAGACTAGAAACCGGCACGCATCCTCAGGCCGGCTGCAAGGGGTACAAAGCAGGGGGGCAGAGGGAGGCCTGGCAGAATGGGCTGGGTGGGGCGCAGAGGGTGGCAGGAGCCGTCCAAGGGGGCAGAGCCCCAGCTGACCGCTGACCAGAGGTGGTGCGGCCCAGGGTGCCCAGACCTGCCCGTTTCCCCAAAGAAGGTGGAAATCTGCACTGTGAAGAGTTCCCGACTTTCAAGCAGTGGAAACACCCTCAGACATTAAACAGCAGCATGCAGCTCCACGGCCCGTGTCTGTGGGGCAGCAGCTTCAGGGCCTGGAGTAACCCAATGTAAATAAAAATAAGGAGCTGCGTCAGACATGCCTGCCGGCAGGGGAGGCATTTACCCAAAATGCTGAAGGCAGGAGAAGAGAAGCAAGTTAAGGAGAATTGGTGAAAAGAGGAGAACCCTGTCTGGCCCTTCCTGTCTGGCCCCTCCTATTTCCTGTACAGCTGGGTGTGCGTGCCTGCGTGCGTGTGTGTTCATTCCAGCCTCTTTCCGTATGGGGACAGAGGCCCAGCTCAGGCCCCGGGCACCTGGTGTAATGGAGCTGAGATGGGGAACAGTGGGTGCCAATCCGGTTCTGCAGGCCGGAGGGCTCCTTGACAGGCCAGCAGGGCCCAGCCCAGCGCTGGCACCTTGGGGGCTCCCGGGAGAGTGACAGATCATGGCAGCAGAAATGCACCTGATGGCACTCCATGGAGCTCAGGGGCTCCCTCTCTGGCCAGAAGGGTGCAGCCCCCGCCCACGATTCAGCACACAAGGCTCAGGCTCCCACTTTCCCCTCGGCCTCGTCCTGCTGCCCCAGGAGACTTCCCCATGCCGCTAAGCACTGAGGCAGCCGCGGCGGCCACGGCGGCTCACGGCCCGCTCCGTGCTGGGACTGAAGCACGGCATGGTGAACAAGACGGTAGTGAGCATGAGGGTGCTGCTCTGGTCCTGGGGGTTGACTGTGCCTGGGGCAGGTGGCAGAGGGGACAGTCCTACCTCCATCTCCCTTCCAGGCAGGTCCTGGTATCACCCCCACTTTGCAGATGAATAAACTGATGGTCAAAGAGGCTGAAGGATGGGACAGGATTTGAACTCAGTGCCTGAGGGGGCACCTGGGTGGCTCTGTCGGGTAAGTAGCCGACCTTGGCTCAGGTCATGATCTCACGGTTTGTGGATTTGAGCTCCGCGTCGGGCTCTGAATGGGCTGACAGCTTGGAGTCTGGAGCCTGCTTCCGATTCTGTGTCTCTCTCTCTGCCCTTCCCCTGCTCATGTTTTATCTCTCAAAAATAAATAAATGTTAAAAAAAAAAAAAGAACCCAGTACCTGAGATCCCAACCTCCACATATCAGGCTCTGCATCGATGCCAAGGGGCAGCCAGAGGACAACAGACAAGTGACAGACCACAGACTGAGAGGAAGGGAAAGAGAATCCGACACAAACAGACTGAGCCGCCACATTTTCCCAAGTGCAAGAATGAATATTCCCGGATGACCTTGAGTCATTATGAAATGCTGACCTGTGCTCCTCCAAGTCCAGCTGGGAAGGGCAGGGGGCACATGCTCTAGAACGTTCTATCCCATGTGATGGTCACACCTGGGAACCCCAAGAGCCCAGGCGAGGGGAGGCGGTCTTGCACGCAGCTGCAGTGGGTCCAGAGCAGGGGCTGGTGGCCCCGAGGGAACAGCCGGCAGCCAGTCTCTCCTCAGATCCGGGGCTTGTGGTTCTGAGCCGCACATCTGACCCCACCTGCATGGGGTGCCCCCTGTGAACTGCCCGTCTGCTGCCTGCACTGAGAGCCGTCCCCCCAAACAGTGACCAGAATATAACAAATGTGCTGGATGGATGTTATAAACCCAACCAGCACTGCATCCAGACTGAATACAACCAGGGTGACTGGATTTTCTGGCGTCAGGAAAATCAGAGCCTAGGACGCAATTCTGAGGGTGGAGTCATTAGTCTAAGTGCAGCCCTGTTTTTAATTCAACGCCTTGCAGCAGAGCTGGGCAGGGCAGAGCTGGAGGGCAGCCCTCAGTCCTTGGGTGAGTCCAGGTTCTGGCAGGGCCGGGTGGGGATGGAATGGAGATGCCCCAGCCATGGGAACTCTGCCTTCGCCTGGGAACGCAGTCCCTACGGGGAGAGGAGTGCTCTCCCTCCTCTCAGGGAAGACGCAGGAAGCCAGGAGGAGGAGGGGACGGTACAGGACCCCAGCAAGGGGCCTGAGGCCAAATGTGAGGAGGAAGCAGGCCCTGCCTACACCTTCTGGTTCCTCTGAAGGAGAATGGCCGTCCTGCCTCCCCTCCTCCTCCCTGGCCCCCCAGCCAGGATTCCCTGTTTCTACTCTACACCCCCAGGCTGGCTTCCTAAATCCCAGCAGAGGTCCATCACTCCCTGTCTAAAGTCTGCAGTGGCTCCCTAGTGCCCACCTGCTGGAGGAGACACTACCCTGTGCCCGGTGCCCAACCTCCCTGTCCCTGCAAGTTGTCCTGTCTCTCCCACATCGGATCTGCCGGAGAGTACGGTGGATGCTCCAAGCCATCCTGCCTGTGGACAGCAACCGCCTCCCAGGACCCCAACCCATCCCAGTCTATTCTCACTGCAATGGCTGGAGGATCTGCTTCGCAGTGCAGATCAGCTTGAGATGCCTCCCTGCTTAAAACCAGTGAGATAATAAAATCCAGTTCCTCCCTCGGATGGCAATGCCCCTCCCAGCACTGCCTATCTTCATCCCCGACTCTCTCTCTCTCCCTCTCCAGCCACACCGGCTTCCTCTGCCTGCTGCCTGGTGAGCTGCCCTTCCCCCCCCCCCCCCCCCCCCCCCCCCCCCCCCCCCCCCCCCCCCCCCCCCCCCCCCCCCCCCCCCCCCCCCCGATTCATCGGCTGCCTCCTCTCCATCAGTCTTGAGCTAGAGTCCCCTGCTTCAGCCACCGCAGGCCCAGGGGCTGCCCCCTTCCCCAGGGTCTTCCACGCCTCCCCGTTTTCATCCACTATGGCACGTGTCTGTATCTTATCTTCTTCTTCTCTGTTCACTAATTTATGACTTGACTCGTCTCTAAACTGCTGAGCTGGAAGGAGGCTGCAGTTTGCTCTGTTCTCCACGATACACTCAGCACCTCGCCCTGGGCCTGGCGTGTGGCCAGGGGTCAATCGATATTTCTGGAATGAATGACTCTGTGTTTCTGATACCTGGTGAGGGCCTGCTGTTAGGCAGTTGATTAAACTGAACAGAGAAGAGCAGCCACTGCTCACGGAGGACCCACTAATTACTCAGCCGGTAGGTGCGGGCAAAGCCCTGGGGGCCTAGCATCCCCCATGGCCATCGGTCTTTGGGAAGGTGGCCAGCCAGGGCCCCATCAGAGTCCTACCCCCCCTAGCACATAGCTTAGCTTGGGAGTTGAGCCACTTTCCTGAAGTGACTTCAGAATAAGATGACAGCGGCATCCCCTTGAGGTCCTGCGCGCCCCATGTGAGGCGGGGGGCACTGAGCCCTGCCTGGCCGCACCAAGGGGCGTGCGTGCTCCCTTGGCGGTGCGTGCTCAGGCTGGCCTGGGATGCGCCAACCCAGAAAAGCTGCAGGTCAGCACTTTCTGGGATTTGCCGCTTTCATATTAAAATATTCATAAAGGGAAGCAATATCACTGTACACGCGTCTCCTATCTGCAAACGAGGGTTAACATCTGTTCCAGGCACTCGGCCAGCACGGGGCACACAAGCGGGGACACGCAGCAGAGCTGTGCTCAGGCTGGGCTACGAAAGTGCCGGAGCCCGGGCGGCCAGCTCTCCGGCGGAGGCCCATCCTGCGAGTCTCATTCTGTGTCACCGCTGATGTAACCACATTACCTAACGCGGAGCCCACATCCCAGCTGCCCCCGTTGTGCCCAGGAACCGCGTCTGCAGCTTTTCCGCCCCCAGTCCGGGAGCCCACGCAGGGTCACACGTTGCAGTTAAGTGCTGTGGCTCCTGGGGGTCCCTTTTGTTTTTATTATTTTTTAAACATTTCCTTATTTCTGAGAGACAGAAAGAGACAGAGCACGAGCAGGGGAGGGTCAGAGAGAGAGAGGGAGACACAGAATCCGAAGCAGGCTCCAGGCTCTGAGCTAGCTGTCAGCACAGAGCCCGACGTGGGGCTCGAACCCACGAACCACATGATCATGACCTGAGCTGGAGTCAGACGCTCAATCGACTGAGTCACCCAGGAGTCCCTGGTGGTCCTTAAATCTAGGCGCTTCTCCTGCCTTCTGTGGGTCCTTGGTGACCTCGAAGCTGCCCACGCCCGATCCGACTAACCCCCAGGTGACGTCGTGGCCCCCCCCTGCATCCTCTCAGGAGGCCCAGATGCGGTTTGCGCACTCTGGTGACTTTTTAATTAATTACATACATACTAACCGGCTTCCATCCCTCCCCTTCTTTCCCCCTTTAAGAATCTTATTTTCTTGTCGTTCTGGATGTTCACATGATCTCGTTTTTGTCAGCAGCCGCCTCTTCCAACCAGAGCCTGGTTTCTGACCCATCTGTCTCCGAATGCATCTCTGCTCTCTAGAACGACAGGATGTTCTGGTCATACCTTGTTACCTTCCGCTGCCCCGCACCTGGGATCCTCCACCGAGGTCTCAGGGGCCCTGGCTCCTCATCGCGGGGAACAGCAGTGAGCCATGGGCACCAGGTGTGGGCAGTGCCACGAGCGGCCACTGCTCCTTCGGGGCTTTCTGGGGCTACGACTCGTAAATCTCCTGCCTGCGCACGTGCACCTAACATTTATGTACATAAGTTACATACAGACACACACACACACACACACATAAAATCATGAGCGTACTGATGCCTTCAGCTCCCATCCAACACCTTCCCCCATTCCGGATGCCCATTTTCCAGAGACAATCCTGGTACCTAACAGTATTCCCCTTATTTGCTCTATCCCAGTCACAAAACAAGTCCACAGTCAGTGCACAAGAAGCACTGCCAACAAGTCTATATAAACTTCCAAGATTTGCATCCCATCCTTTTAAGCCTTTGGATGTTTTTTTTTTTAATGTTTTTATTTATTTTTGAGAGAGAGAGAGAGAGAGAGAGAGAGAGAGAGAGAGAGACAGCGCAAGCAGGGGAGGGTCAGAGAGAGAGGGAGACACAGAATCCGAAGCAGCTCCAGGCTCTGAGCTAGCTGTCAGCACAGAGCCTGATGCCGGCTCGAATCCACGAACCATGAGATCATGACCTGAGCAGAAGTCAGTTAAGCGTCCTAGGCGCCCCTTGCCTTCAGATGTATTCCATAGGAGTAAAGGGTAACCTGTTGTGTATTTGTGATGTTTTATCCTCAGGGTAAACCCCCTGAAGTGGGACAGCTGTACCTCGATGTCCCCCTCCTGGGGTCACACCATTCTGCCTCTGTGCCAATCACGTGCGAGCGTGCTTTCCTCACAGGTGTGTTGGTGTGAATTCTGCATTTGTGCCAAGCAGAGAGATAAGCAATGGTATTTCTGGGCAAATTCAACTCGTATCTTCTTAACCTACTGCTTACACTTGCAGCCCTGGGCCGAAGGCTCTGGGTCTGGGGCCAACTCCCAGGCTCATCCTGAGTATGCTGGGCTGGGCATCCTGGAGGCGGCAGGAGACAGCGGCACCCTGCCCCCCCCCACCCCCCAGCCGGCCATGAGCGCTGCAGACAAGTGAGGCCCAAAGCAACATGCCAGCCTCTGGGGACCGGGAAGGAAGGCTCTGCGTCTCTGGAGAAACCTCAGAAGAGTGCCTTTCTCCTTCCTGGAGCAAAAAGGCTCCCTGCTGTCTCCCAACAGGGAAAAGCAATGTCTGGGCTTTTGCTGATGATCATGGACGAGCTGCCGGGCTCCTGCCACGGGGCCAGAAGATCCATCCACGGTCCTCCGAGCAAGTGGCCAAGGGTGCTGGCTGGAGGGCCTATTGCTATTAACTGGCACTTGTTTCTCCTGCATCAGCACCTGCACTGCGTGTACCAGGCTCTTGGGCCACAGGAAGAGGTCTTTAGTGACTCAGGTGGCCAAAGGATCCAGCCCTGTGTCTCCAGTCCCCGTCCCCACCCCGCCGCCATCACACAGTCATGAGCTCCTGCTGGCCCCCTAGCTGGGCACCCTCAGGTCTCGGGGTGCTGAGAACAGTCCTCGGCGGGCCCCACCCCAAGCCCACGCCTGCTCACCTCCACCCGAGGGCGGCATTTAAAGGGCTCAGAGAAATGTGGGGTGTTGGGGGGGCAGTAGAACTGTGTTCAGGGGGAAGTGGCACATTTTTTCCGAATCTGTCTCTATGGGCTGTTTCGGATTTGCACCAAGTCTCCCCACAGGCTAGTGGGAGCCCCACAAATGTCTAAAATGCACATTTACAAGCCCCGGATTGGAGACTGGCCTCCACTTTTTGAGCCAATATCCTACTCTACAGGGTCAAGATGCTGTTAAAATGTGCAGGAATCTCTTTTGGAAACACAGGCAGGCGAAAGCGAGGACTGCACTAAGTGTCCGGGGGGCGGGTGGGAGGCTCAGGGTGTGGGTCTGGGGCCAGCTCCCTGCTTCCCCAGGCCATGTCACTTTGCTCCCCCGCTGAGCCTGGCCTCCAGGTCCTGGCCACCTTTGCTGCTCTCTCTCTGGGGAAAGGAGGTCTTTTCTAGCATCTCCCAGACCCCACTGTTCCACCCCCTGGGACCCCGACTCCCCAGAATGCTGTGCTCTGCTGGGAGACGCGGGGGCCCGCCGGGTGCATAATAGCGGTTGCCTGGAAACGCCTCCTTCTAAAGGGCATCACGTGCTCTTGCTCAGGTTTTCACACGGAGGCCACGCAGGCGAGGGACGCGAGCCTCCTGGGGCGCCACACCTCCCTTACCCCCCCCTTCCCACCGTCACCACCACCGGAAAGCACTGTTTCTCCAGGGTCGAGGGCCCACTCCGTGATTTCACGGCTCACTGCCCTGCCTCTGCTCCCCCGCCTCCGTCTATCCCAGCACTGGGATGGTTTTCAAACCTCTCTGTCGTGGAAAAGATCACGTCTCTTTCGGGTCCATAAAGAACGGAGTGGCCTGGGGTGGCCTCATATATCATGATGCTGAATGAGGGGTCTCAGAGAGTACAGATGAACTTGGAGCGGAGGCAGGAAGTGCTCCGGGTGGCAGAATCAGGTGCAACGGGAAGTCCAGTGGGGCAGGCAGGCCCTGCGACCGGCCACCTCATGGTCACCCGTGGGTGCCGTCAGCGCCCAGCCCCCACGCCTCACTTGCGTCGATCCCTGACCTGGAATGCCTGCCTGACACCTGCCCACCTACTCGGATCCTCTCTGTTGGTCACAGGCTACAGGTCCTGTCCTGCAGGGACAGTCCCCGTTTACTCCTCATGTCCCAGAACAACTTTATTTTTTTCAAAACTTTAATAGAGAATAAAGTGAACTCTCTCTAGGGAAACTCTCCCAGTTTAGACAATAATCGACATAGTCACCGTCAGCCTAGCAAAGAACAGCGGTAAGGGGCAAGCCGCTGATCTCTAACACTCGGGAATTATCGCTCTCACCTCTTTCTACCAGTCTTCTCATTAAATCCTCAGGACCGTAGAGTAGGTGCTGTTACAATCCCTGGGCCACCAACAGGAGACAGGGAGGCTGAACAAGGTTCGAGTGGAGCCTGGTCCTGTCTCTGCCACCCACATGGCCTTGTGCCCCTCCGCTTTTCACACACAGAAGGGAGATTAGGAACCAGCCCGTGAGACGGTGGGCAGGATTCCACGAGCTACGGCTTGCGTTCCCGGTTTTCATTTCTTTCCTGAGAACTCGGGCTGAACTCAGCAGCTCAGAGGGACACCCTCCCTTCCCTATATAAGCGTCTCCTAATTGCTCGGTACAAACAGGTAAATCTCTACTGGCCCTGCTCCCGGCACTCACGCGGAGTGTAACGCGGCAGGCAGGAAGCTCCCCGGTTCTGAGCCCCAATGTCACCCCTAAGTTAGTCGCCATCTCCCCACTTACCACCAACAAAGTTCCAACAGCAACAGAGGCCGGTGTGCCTTGGCATCATACCCCGCTTCGAGGGGGAGCCTGGAGAGCCCACCTGTGCCCGGGGCTAAGCCCTCACACTTGCAGGGGAGCAGGGCCACCCCCATGCAGCCAGCCTCCGTGGCACGCGGAGCCTCCAGACCACACCAAGGCAGCCTGCCCTGGAGCCCCCGGTATGCCCAGTGGCCATCCATCAGCAACGTGAAACTGCCCCGTCAATCTGATAGCAGCCTGGGGGTAGGGGGACTTCCAGAAAAACCCTCGTGGATGAAAAGAAGAGACCCTACGACAGAAGAACACTGTTTCCAGGGGCTTCCCTGGTGGGCCTGGAAGGTCCCAAAGAGGCTAAGGGGGCTTTATCAACTTCTCATCTGAAGAGGGGACACGACACTCCCATTCATGGGACCACAAGCCTCTGACGGACTCCCCACAACCCTCATCTGTCAAGCTGTCATCAGGCACTTTCGAAAGTCCCGAGATTCAGCAAAACATCACCAACCAGCTCATCTTTAATATTTTTGAGAACAAGAGAGACAGAGCCTAGGAAGGGGAAGGCCAGAAAGAGAGAGGGAGACACAGAATCTGAGGCAGGCTCCAGGCTCTGAGCTGTCAGCACAGAGCCCAATGCGGGGCTCGAACTCATGAACTGTGAGATCATGACCTGAGCTGAAGTCGGATGCTTAACCAACTGAGCCACCAGCTCATTCCTCTGCTTTTCACCTGGACCCAGGGCCCCTGACAGGCCTCTACAGAGTCCCATTCCCAAATGACAGTGGTTCATTGACCTCTACAGGCTCCAAACTCCAGAGAAGTTGCTCACGCATGAGCTCTGGGCTCTAAAGACCTAGAAAATAGTTCTGATCCCAAATGCCATGACCAAGAAACGAAAGACGAACAGCTGGGGATGGGGACGGAGAGAGGAGTCCTTGGGAGACAGACTCTGCCAGACCATGAACCCTGCCCTCAAGATGCCAACAGGTGCCTCATGGAGGGTTGAGGTGTACCTGCCACCAGCCCACACTCACCCTGCGCAGGGGAGCGGGTGAGAGGTCTGGCGCTGGGAGCCGGATGCCCATTCGGCTCCCAAATAGTCCTGGGCGCCAAAGCCACGCTCCTCCTCAGGGAGCTCCAGCTGGAAATGGCCCTGCTTTGGCAGCCCAGCCAGAGACCCCCCAGCCCCGGGGCCGTTCCCCCCCCCCCCCGGGGCCCCCCCCCCCCCCCCCCCCCCCCCCCCCCCCCCCCCCCCCCCCCACAGCCCTTTAGCCTCCGGCATCAGGAAGCAAGTCTAAGGAAGCAAGTCTCCTGCAGTCTGAGGTCACCTGAACCAGGAGGAGGAATGACAGGGGCGTGCCCTTGCTCTCTGCTCAGATTCCTTAAATGCCTCGGGGGCAGAGGAGCATGACACATCCCCCTGGTCCTTGTGGTGGGAGACAGAGGTCAGCGCTCAGGATGATACCCACAGGTCACACAACCAGGAAAGCCAGCCTGGGGGATGACGCCTGAGGACAAGGACCTTCCGGAATCTGTGAGTGGCTGCGGGCCCTCACTCTGCTCTTTCTGGCCCAGCTCCAAGGGCCCAGCAAGCATCTCGTCCCCTCTCAGTCCCTCGTCCCCCAGCCGTGCTTACTGTGGCACTGCAGTAGGAATGGGAACAGTCACAGAGACACAGAGATAGCATGCTCCAGACCCTGAGCTCAGGGCGCTCTTGGCCTTAGAATGTCGAGTCAACAGTCATCTCCCCAAGAAAGGGGAGCCTTCACCTCGGGACCAATTTCCTGAGCCCCTTGCTTGACACGGGGTGGGAGAGAGAAGGGTTAAGAGCACCAAGAAGAGGGTCCCCGTCTCCAGGGCAGAACCAGCAGGCGCTGGGGACCCTGACCAGCCCTGGGCCGAGCCCCCTCCTCTGCCTGAGCCCACGGGGTCCTGCGGAAGACTTCTTTCCCTCCTTGGACACCGGGCTCTGCTGGCAATGCCTGAATCAGAACGATTCTTCTGGATCTCCATGATCTAAAGCTGCTGGTGAGCAGCTTCTCCAGAGCTCAGGGGCTGCAGCTAAGGGCTTCCAGGCTGGGCTGCTGGGTGTGGGCCCCAAGGCTTCTCTCTGAGCCGGGGTGACAGTGGCAGGCGTGACCCCCGCCACCGTTCCGCTTCTGCAGCCAGTTGGTAGCGTCAGGCTTCCATCTGGCTCCCTTGGAAGTACGTTTCCCCTGCGTTCTGAGTATGTGGCTCACGGCACATTACAGCGGGGCTTGTGGGAACCCTCAGTCCAACTCGAGCATTTTCCAGAAGAGGCCTGCAAAGGTCAAGGGCCTCCTGACGCCCGCTCCAGTGTGTCCCATGCCTCTGACCCACAGGCCAGCCTGTCTCCGGGAGCCATGTCACAAATGATTCACTGTAAAAACAAACTGTTAGCCACTTCAGCAAACAGCAGCGGGAACCCCAGGGGGCTTGTGCAGTGCGCTGGCTGAATCGTGTAGATCCTAGAGACAGGTACGCCTTCCTGGGTTTAGGTTTTTTTTTTTTTTTACATTTATTTATTTTTGAGAGACAGAGTGAGACAGACTGTGAGCGGAGGAGGGGCAGAGAGAGAAAGAGACACAGAATCCGAAGCAGGCTCCAGGTTCTGAGCAAACATTCAGCACAGAGCCCGACGTGGGGCTCGAACCCATGAACTGTGAGATCATGACCTGAGCCGAAGTCGGACGCTTAACCGACGGAGCCCCCCAGGCGCCCCTAAATTCCACCTTCCAGGAGGCTACTGCTCTGTCAGTCTTCTTGTCTGAGCAATGTGGATGGTTATCTGAGATAATGTGTGGGATTTACAGCCCATGCATTCCTGGCCTATAAAAACGTTCAGCAGAGGGGCGCCTGGGGGCTCAGTCGGTTAAGGACCTGACTTCGGCTCAGGTCATGATCTCACGGTTCGTGGGTTCGAGCCTTGCATTGGGCTCTGTGCTGACAGACTGGAGCCTGGAGCCTGCTTCGGATTCTGTGTGTCCCTCTTCTTCTGCTCCTTCCTCACTTACACTCTCTCTCTCTCTCTCAAGAATGAATAAACATTAAAAAAATTTTCTTTAAAAATTTTCAGTTATATTATTCATGTTATATTAACTATATATACATTAACTGTGTATATTATTTTTAAAAATATTACGGAGCCAGGATGCCTGGGGAGCTCAGTCGGTTAAGTGTCTGACTCTTGATTTCAGCCCAGGTCATGCTCGCACAGTTACTGCGCTCGAGCCCCATGTCCGGCTCTGCACAGACAGCATGGAGCCTGCTTGGCATTCTTCCTCTCTCTCTCTCTCTGCCCTCCCCCGCTTATGTTCTCTCTTACTCTCACATAAATAATAAAAAAAAAATTACTGAGCCCTTGGATTTTAGCCTCAGTCTTTTTCTCTGTGATAGCACCCGACCCTGAGAGGAATGAGAATGCTCTTTTCGAAATTTCGACATTGTTCTGAGTTTGTAGCATGGTGCCAAAACATGCCTCTCCTCCTCTTGTGCCCACACGCCAGGCTCGGGCACAAAGGCCTGTCCAGCTCGCCTGGTGGGTAGAGCAGCACCTCGTGTCTCCAGCACCGGCCGGACCGTGTGGCTGGAGCTATTTAAGGAGCTGGGCCGGAAGCCCAGGCCACAGTCACGTGGACTCGGACCTCGCTGGTCTCTGCCTGCTTCTGGAATGTGAGCCCAGGAGCCCTGCGTGCAGAGGCCTCGGCAGCACAGGGCTCTGCCTGCAGGGGCTGGATGCTGCCCACCCAGGGCCGGGTCCCCTCTGCAGTCAGCGTGAGGGGGCAAGAAGGCACAGCAGGAGGCTGCCTGAGCTGTGCGGCCTGTGGGGTGTTGGAAACGCTCCATCCCCAGGACACAACTCCTCCTTGACAGAAAGCGTCATTGATTCCAAATGCACATTATTTAACATGCACCGTCAGAGATGATCTGAACGCGCGCATCCCCGCAAACCAACACCACAGCCCAGTGAACACATCCACCCCCCCCCAAGTTTGGTGCCCCCCTTTGTGAGCCACGCTCCTGTTCCTTCTCTCCACCCCAGGCGACCACCCATCCTTCTGACCTTACAGATTCCTTTTCATTTGCTAGAGTTTCCTGTAAACGCATCACCCGGGATACACTTTTTCCTCTCTGGGCTCTGCCGCCCGGCGTGATTGTGCCAAGCTGCCCCGCGCCCCGGGCCTCAGTAGTCTGTGGCTTCATGGCCGAGTGGGGTTCCACCCTGGGACGGACCGGCTTGCTCATCCCTTCAACCTGCCGCACACCTGGGCTACTTCCAGCTTTGGGAGCAAATATGAAGGAACCAGCTGCGCCACTTTTGTGCAAGTCTCGTACGGCTTCTGTATCTCCTAGGGGAGGAAACACCCGACGGGGAATGGCTGGGTCGTTTTCACCCCACGGTAAGCTCTCCATGCTCCCGTGGTACCGGGAAATCTAACACGTGCGATTTAGTTTCCACTCCTCTTCCTTGTTGGTCGTTGGCCTCCTCCTCTGTGGCAGATGGTATTTTTGCAAAGATGGCCACAACGGTACCCCCCGTGCCGCATGCTCTCGACAGCGTGGAGGCTGGCCGGCCTTGGGGCTGGCCTGTCACCAGCAGAATGCGGTGGAAGTGACCAAGGCTAGGCCAAAGGAAGCGTGCAGCCTGCACCCTGGCTTCTGAGAACCCTCTCTGTGGGGGCCCCAAGCTGAGGTGTGCCAGGCCCGAGCACTGCGCAGGCGCTCCAGGACCATTCCCAGTGGAGACATGAGCGCAGCCATCCTGGGCTCTGGTGGGAGAGTCCCCTGCTGCAGGACCCCCACTGACGCCACGTGGAACTGGACAACGGTCCAGCGGATCCCTGCCAAGTCCCCCACACAAAATCACGACACATAAGAAATCTGGTGTTGTTTTACGCCACTAAGATTTGGGGCCAGTTTGTTATGTGTCAGAACTAACTGGCGCATCCTTCTAGAACGTCAGCTCCATGACCAACGCCTTGTCTGTTTTGCTCATAGACCTACCCCGAGGTCCCAGAACAGTGCCTGGCAAATAGATCTCCACGAGGGTCTGTTAAGTGAACTAGGGAGCGGGGTCAGATTTTCTGAAGACTCAGAGATTTCTACTGAGCAAGACGAGCACTGGTGCCGCAGTAATGGACCCATGTCCGGTTCCGACGCTGACACCTATGAGCGGTAAGAGCCTCCGGAGCCTCGCTTTCCCCAACCGTAACGCCAGGTCCACTCTACCTATGTCACGGGGTTGTTTGCAGGATACCAGAAAACTAAGATGTGTGGAGGGCCCAGCACAGGGCTACTAACCCCAGGAGGTCCTGGAGAAGGCTCGCTAAACCTGAGGGAAAGGGTGCCATTCCTGCTCCCCACTTCCCCTGTGTTTCAGTCAAGGCCACGGAGCCCTGCTTTCTCCCCTGCTGACCGAACATCAGCGGAGCCAGCTCTTACCAGAAGGACCCCCCCCCCCAGCCCCACCAGGTCTCTGAGGCCAGGATAGCATCCCCTGAGGAGCCAACCCGGGCTGAGGAGAATCATGGTTGAGGCCCCTGTCAGACCTGCCACCGTGTCCACGGCCATATGGGGCCAGTGCTTACCCGGGCTGAGCAGGGTCCCTGCAACTCTGAAGAAGACCCCTCCTGCGCTCACATCCAAGTTCTCTCCTCCTAGGACAGAGGCAGTGTGGCTTCCCCTTCCTGCTACAGGCTCAGGGCCATGTCCTGACCCTTTCAGGGCGAGGTGGGCTTGGGATCTCCACTGAGACGGAGGTCCGGCTCCAGAAATCAATGGGGTCGTGGGCAATGCCATTTGGAAAGCAGCTCGAGAGGGTGGCCTTTCTCCCGCCAACTTTGTTCTTCCCCTTTTGGCAGATCAATCCCCACCCCTTCCTGGGAAGGGAGTGAGGGGTCAGATAAAGTGAGGGTTCAAATCTGCAGCCCATCTCACACCTAAAACACAGCCTCTGCGGTAGCCGACACCACGGGCGTTTCCCAGGGTGGCAGGGTGGTCACTGAACCCTGGGGGGACGAGGAAGGGCAGGAAAAGCAGCTCCTGGCTGGTGTGACCGAGACCCGCCTTCATTCCCTGGGGACAACTCCCAGAGCAAAAACTGGGAATGAGTGCACAGATCCTGGCCCAGGGCTCCCCCGCCATCCGGAAGTAGAGCCCTCCTAGGAATCCTGCAGAGTTCTAGATGATGTAAGGATGCAAAGAAGCAATTGCCATTAATGTATATGGAAAAATCTGTGAGCATGCCCAGACCCGAAAAATAATCTCTCTCAGGTTTATCTGATACCTTAGGACACTTCTTGCTAACGGATGCACAAAATAAATGGAAATGAAGCAGAGATGCTCCCAATGTGGATCAAAGCCCTGGGGGCTGGAGACCCAGACGCTGCATGGGGTTGGCAGGGAAGGAGCGTGGCGGGGCCACACCTGCTTCCTGGGGCGCGGGCTGCCCCTATAGCAGCTCGCTGCAAACAAACTCGGAACACAATTTTTTGCCTGTTGTCTGTTTTTTTTTTTTTTTTTTTTGGTAAAAGTGGAAATCCTCTTTGGATTTCTTCCAGTTACTGAAACCAGGTACTAATGCGAGTCTTATGCAAACTTCTAAAAGGGGAGGGGGGGGTTCCTGTATCTCAAGGGGCCTCTGAGTGTGTTTCCGTGTCAAGACCTGAGCCTCTTTCCTTCCTTCCTCTGCCCCCAAGGCCCTGAGCATCAGAGAAGTATCTGCTAAGTATCTGAGAAGAACTGAGGTTTGGAAACCAGACTCCGTGGAGATCAAGTCGTGGTCCCAAAACCTACTATCCAGGAGATCTCAGAAAAACTCCTTAGTCTCTCTCGCTCCCTTGCCGTAGACGGGGAAACTGAGGCTAACAAACACCATTGATCTAACAGAGCCGTTGGGAGATTGGTAAGTTTGTTCAGGCAAAGCGATCGGAAGAGCCCAGGGGTGCTTGGGCGGCTCAGTCAGTTAAGCCTCCAATTCTGGATTTCTGCTTAGGTTGTGATTTCAGAGTCTGTGAGATCAAACCCTGCGTCAGACCCTGGGCTGATAGCGTGGAGCCTGCTTGGGATTCTGTCTCCCTCTCTCTCTGTGCCCCTCCTCTGCTTAATCTCTCTCTCAAAATAAACAAACATTAAAAAAAAGAAGAAGAAGAGAACCAGCACATTCAAAGGGCTAAATAAATATCAGCTGCACTGATTACTACTCAAGAGCAACCCAACCAGGCATACCTCAGTCATCCTGCCTGTAAAATGGGTGTGTGCAGTTTGTTTTTTTCTGAATGAGAAAGGCTGGACTCTGTACATGCTTCCAGAACCTGTACCAGATATACTGGGGGCGGGGGGGTGGGCAACGTCCAAGAGGGGGTCTGTGTATTTCCAGATAAATGAGTCTTTCTCAGTTTTTCTCAGAATGAATGGAAGATTTCCATAATTTGAACACTAGTACGTCCGCAGACAAGGACATCAGTCACTCAGGTACAAAGGCTGATAAAAAGCAAAGCAGCCAAAAGGGACAAAGTGGCTGCAAAATGTTGTCAGTTGCCAGATGCCAGACCCTAGGGCAGATTCTGGAAATGATTCTACTTAAAATGCTCTCTGTGGTGGATACACAGAAATAGCTGCCACTGAACTGACTGCTCTTGGTCCACAGCCCGTCAGAGTCCCTGCCCACGTGACGCTGGGCACGGCCATGTGACTCGCTCTGGCCAATGAGACATCAGCAAACATGAGTCATAAAAAGGACTTTGGAGTGTCCCCTGGGGGGCTCAGTTGGTTTGTGAATTCAAGCCCCAAATCAGGCTCTGCGCTGTCAGCTCAGAGCCTGGAGCCTGCTTCCGATTCTGTGTCTCCCTCTCTCTCTGCCCTTCCCTGTTCATGCTCTGTCTCTCTTTCTCAAAAATAAATAAAACATTTAAAAAAATAAATAAATAAAAATAAAGTGGCTTGTAAAGCACCTGTGTACTGTCACCAGGTGGTCTCAGATGCTGACAAGGAGGACGCAGGGACTCTGCAACATCCTGCACGTCTCAAACAGGGGAATATTTATTTATGTAAACAAATATTTATTTAATAAATTTGTTATTTAAACATTTAAGTATTTATGTAAGTAAACATTTATATTTATTAATGCGTATTTATTATCATAATTTTTAGTGACTTGTGCATTTGGGCTTGTGCCCTTTTTAGGAAATCCAGCCACCACTGTGAAACAGCAGAACTCCTGGAGGCACACGGCCCAGCCAATGGCTGCAAGAGAACAACAAAGATTCTGGGCATTGCTTCCACTGGACCATAAATTATTTTCAACCGGATCAAATCTGGAGCCTAAGGTGCCTTCACAGGGGATCTGTTAACAATATTTAAAAGTGCTTGGTAGTACATACACAAAAATAAACTCAAAACGGATGCAAGACCTAAATGTAAAACAGGAAGCCATCAAAATCTTCAAGGAGAAAGCAGGCAGAAACCTCCTTGACGTTGGCTGCAGCAACTTCTTACTCTTACTCCAGAGGCAAGGGAAACAAAAGCAAAGATAAACTACTGGGACCTCATCAAAATAAAGTGTCTGCACAGCGAAGGAAACAATCAGCAAAACTAAAAGGAAACCAACGGAATGGGGAAGATGTTTGCAAACGACATATCAGATAAAGGGTTAGTATCCAAAATCTATAAAGAATTATCAAACTCAACACCCCAAAAACCAAATAATCCAGTGAAGAAATGGGAAAAATACATGCATAGACACTTCTCCAAAGAAGACATCCAGATGGCCAACTGTCACTCATCATCAGGGAAAACAAATCAAAACCACAATGAGACACCCCCTCACACCCGTCAGAATGGCTCACATTCACAACTCAGGCAACAACAGATGGTGCCGAGGATGTGGAGACAGAGGAAGCCATTTGCACTGGTGCAGCCGCTCTGGAAAACAGTATGGAGGTTCCTCAAGCTTAAAAACAGAACTACCCTATGACCGAGCAATTGCACTACTAGGTATGTATCTAAGGGATACAGGTGTGCTGTTTCAAAGGGGCACATGCACCCCAATGTTTATAGCAGCACTATCGACAACAGCCAAAGTACGGAAAGAGCCTAAATGTCCATCAACAGATGAATGGATACGGAAGATGTGGTATGTATTTACAATGGAGTATTACTCAGCAATCAAAAAGAATGAAATCTTGCCACGTGCAACTATGTGGATGGAACTAGAGGGTATTATGCTAAGCGAAACTAGTCAAGAGAAAGATAAATATCATATGACTTCACGCACATGAGGGCTTTAACGTACAAAACCCATGAACATAAGGGAAGGAAGCAAACATAATATACAAACAGGGGGGGGACAAAACATAAGAGACCCTCAAATGTAGAGAACAGACAGAGCGTTACTGGGGGGGCTGTGGGGGAGAGGGATGAGCTAAATGGATAAGCGGCATTAAGGAATCTACTCCTGAAATTACTGTTGTCCTATATGCTAACTAACTTAAATATAAATTAATAAAATACGTTACGTAAAATTTTTTTAAAAAGTGGTCAGTAGTATATCAGGAAGACATTTTGCCTGTAGAGTTAAAACTCTCTGGAAACTCCCGCTAAATTCTAAGGCTGAGCAGCTAAGAGTCTTCCACGTCAGGCTGTGGGTCAGAGGCGCTGGCTCTACGTGGGCCCCATGCAGGAGCCCCAAGGGCCAGCAGGCTGGATCTGGGGCCTAAGAGACGTGGTGGGTTTGTGCACACGCCTTCCGGAAGAGGAACGCACACATTCAGTCCAGGGTGACGAGCTGCCCAGAGGATGAACGTGCCTCGGATGGAAGGAATGAAACAGAGAATGGAGTGTGCGTGTGGGAAGGGAAGCAGGAAACATCAGGCTGCTGTTCTGACCCCCACGGCGCTGGGGAGACCAGGACGCGTGTGTGAGGAAGCAGGCGGGCAGCGCCATCCTGGCATCGATGACACATCGTTCTATTCGACAGCCACGCGGGCCACCCTCCACCCCACAGTCTGCAGGCCTGGTTAATTTGCAAAGGCAGCCAGGGCATGGCCACACCGACAGGGACTGTAAAGGGCACCGATGTCCCCTCCTGCCCAAGGTCTAAGACGGTCTCTGGACACTAGAACGCTCCGAAGCAGGAGCATCTGTGCACAGATGCTGACCTGCAGGTCTGGCGGCGTTAAAAGAAAAACATTATCCAACTAAGCCGCACGGAGTGTGTTGTGGGTTCTAGGCACGTCACTGGTTCGGGGCAGAGCCTGGGTCTGATTGACGCCGAGCTCTGAGCCGTCAGCACCGGTCCTCATGTGGGGACGTCTTCAGTTTGTTGAATAACTAAATTAAATAGGCTCGGTTCCTTCTAAGAGCTTGGCCCAGGGCGGGTGACTCA
This sequence comes from Suricata suricatta, assembly GCF_006229205.1. NCBI lineage: Eukaryota > Metazoa > Chordata > Mammalia > Carnivora > Herpestidae > Suricata > Suricata suricatta. The sequence goes on from NC_043707.1 coordinate 131,274,122, forward strand.
TTCTGAGGGAGGGAAAAAGTCCCCCCAACAGGTCTCATTCTGTGAAAGAGAAGCAGCTCAGGCATCATTTCTTCTCCTGGCTCGACGATCACCTGCTTTGTTGGGCTAAGGAGGCCAGCTCCGCGCTGGGCGCTGGGCCCGGCAGGGGCCTGGCAGGTGCGAGCCAGACAGGAAACCGACGTCCCTCGCTGCGTGCCAAGTCCTGAGAGGGCTCAGCCTCTGGGCGGAGAGGCCCTTCCGGCTTCCTCCTCCTGCTCTGACAAACTACTGCACGTTTAGTAGCTTAAAGCCATATAAATTTGTCTTCTAGTTCTTGAAACTGGAAATCTGAACTGGGTCTGGTGGGGCCGGGGGTTAAATCCAGGAAACTTTCTTCTGGAGGCTCCTGGGGACAGTCTGTGTCCTGGCCTTGTCCAGCCTCTAGGGGCGCCCCGGTTCCCAGGCTCGTGGGCCCTGCCTCTGTCCGCAAAGCCAGCAATGTGGGCTGAAATCCTCACACTGAGTCTCTGTTCTGTCATCACACGTCCTCCCTGGACTCTGAGCCCCTCCCCTCTTCCATTTTGAAAGACCCTTGGGATGGCACTGGGCTCACTGGAGAAACCACTCCCCCACCACCTCCTCAAGGACATCAAAGTAATAACCTTGATTCCCCTTTGCTGCATAACTCAACATATTCACAGGTTCTATGAATTGGGATGCAAACATTTTGGGGTGGGGTGGGGGCGTGATCCTGACAACCATGGGCCCTGAACTACCAGACAGGTAGGGTCCAAGAGGTTTCTGGAGGAAGCAGAGCCTGTACCAGGGTTTGGAGGAGAGAAAGGAGGTGACCCAGGAGTCATATGTACATAGTCACATGGATGTCCTCACCTCTGAGGGAGGGGGTGGGGGAGAGAGAGAAAGGGAGGGGGAGAGAGAGAAGGAGGGAGGGAGGGAGGAGATTGCAAAGGGTGGGAAAGGGACTCGGGGACCTGCTAGGACACCCCACTTCTGATACTGTCTCCTGCCCCAAACCTCCCTGGTCCCCTAACTTCTGAGCGTGTCCCCTGAGGCTCTCCACGATCATCTCTCACCCCCTCCCTCCTGCAAAGCCTTGACACGGGGCTTCCCTCCCCACCTGGACACAGACTGGTCCTCCGGCTTCTGCTCAAGCTGCTTCCCTTGCATGAATACCTCCCTGTCACCCTCCCTGTCCCTGCCAGCATCCCCTAAGGGTGGAAGTCCACCCTGCTGAAGCCCAAACCTGCCTCTACCCAGAGCCTGCGCACACTCCTGGCACACTCACAGAGCCCCTCCTGGGCTTGCTGTCAAGATTAAATGAGCTAAAGTTCCACGGTAGGGAGCTTAGAAAAGATGCTCAGAAATGCTAGCCGTCGCCACCAGCACTATCATTTCAGGAGATCCACGAGGAAAGCTATTTCCATAATACTATGATGCCATTTGCCTTTTCTGCTGTGTATCTGCACGGCTGGCATGAAAGCAATGCTGGCAGAACGCTGACCATCTTAGTAGAAATCATGGCAGAGGCATCAAACCACATTAGTAGTTGTTGGGCTCCTGACACCAAGCACTCATTCTTGAAAACAAAAACAAAAACAAAAACAAAGGGGGGGCAGTTTTACTTTAGAATGTCCTTGATAAAGCAGTAAAAATTATTAATTTTATTAAAGCTTGTTCCCTGAGTACATATCCTTTAAAAAAAAAAAAAATGGAAGTACGTTGAAAGCTCTTTGCTGCATCCTGAAGAACAAAGGCTGTCTTGAGGAAAGATATTTGCAAGACCATTTGAGTTGCAAGCTAAACTAGCCACTTTTTCTGTGGAACACCACAAGCACTTGTCAGAACACATGACCACTGTATTAACCAAGGTACTTGGCAGACTGCTAAGTCCACAACTGAACTAAGCGAGCCTATTCCTTCTAAGGAGACAACAACTGACCACATTGGCTGATGACAAAACTTGAGCTTTCGAACAAAAGTAAGAATTTCAGCAGACGCGATGTGCCACATGCCAACAGCTTCTCAAGACTTAAAGACTTTTCTGATGAGATGGGTGGTGACGTTAACAAATGTGACTTTTTGATGACGGATGAAGAAGCATGTTGTCATTGGGATTATGTGCTCGCTCAGGTGATACATCACTCAAGTGATCACCGGTAGGGGCGCCTGCGTGGCTCAGTGGGTGGAGCGTCCAATTTCAACTCAACTCATGATCTCACAGTTCATGAGTTCAAGCCCCACATCAGGCTCCCTGCTGTCAGTGAGCCCACTTCAGATCCTCCGTCCCCCTCTCTCTCTGCCACTACATTGCTCACCCTCTTTCTCTCTCAAAAATGAATAAACATTTATTTTTTAAAAAGTGATCAATGGTAGATGCTAAAAATTCAAGTGTGGTGCAGTATCCCTTCAAAGAGCAGATGAGACCAATGGCTATGTTCACTCCAACAGAGCACAAAACCCTCACTGGATAATCGCACACAGCAGCCTATCTCTCGGAAACTACCATTCGGTGAGTTTTCATATGCCAACAAACTTAGTAATACCTACAATTACCTCATGAGGCAATTAGTACCCTCCTTCCTTTTCCAACATTATCCGTTTGATGCCAGATTTTCAACTCAAACGACAAAATCACAGTTGTGGGAAGCTGCAAAAATTCAGCTGCTTGGTCATTTAGTAGCCGGTAATGTCACTCCCCGAGGGGAGTTGCAAAAATAGGCAGGGGAGCGCCACTGCCTGTCAGGAGAAGCCAGAAAAACAAAGATCAATCGCCTACAAGCAGGGTGGCATCGGCCCTTCAACGTGCTGTGCTAAAAACTTTAGTTTGTTTCCTTCTTTACCCTAGCTTGACCCTATTTCCTAGCAACCAACCCTGTCAGTTTCTCGCCCTAAACCCTAATAGGTGTGGGCTTTCTTTTCTGTGAAAGAGTGTGTGAAGAGTGTGTGAAGAATAAAGGAGGCTTGATCAGAAAACGCTGGTCTTGCCTCACTCTCTGTGCTCCCCTTCCTGCCCTACTCTCTCTCCCTCCCTCAGGAACGACCCCGCAAGGATTTACCGCCCCGCCCGGCCCCGGGGCGGGACGTGACACACAGTAGTCTGACTGAAGAAGCAGGTACGAGAATTTAGCAGTCTTCTGTACAGTCAGATGTTAAAATGTTTTTGCAAAAATGTGAAACAATGCTGCTCTTCTCAAACAGTTTTCTTTGGGAAAATATAGTTATTTTTCATTAAAATTTTTTAATTTATGTTAACATGTAATGGTTTTTACTGCTGTTGTTTAAAAATAAATTACTGAAGACTTAAACAGGTTCTCAGCTTTAATTTCTCACATAAATAAGAGCTCTTTTGGGGTGCCTGGGTGGCTCAGTTGGTTAAGCATTGACTTTAGCTCAAGGTCATGATCTGACGGTTCGTGGGTTCGCGCCCCGCATTAGACTCTGTGCTGACAGCTCAGAGCCTGGAGCCTGCTTCAGATTCTGTGTCTCCTTCTCTCTCTGCCCCTCCCCTATTCATGCTGTGTGTCTCTCTCTCTCAAAAATAAATACACATTACAAAAAAAAAAGAAAATAAACAACTAAAAAAAAAAGAGCTCTTTGGGTCCTCAATTTTCTAGAGTGTAAAGTGGTCTGGAGACCAGGAAGTTTGATAAATGTTGTCTTAAGAAAATAAACAGATTTACAAACCCAAATCTTTAGTGTGGCAGTATATAACGGCAAAACCAAAAAAGAAAGAAGTGGAAACAACTTATGTGTCCAATAATCAGGAAGTGGCTAAATTATGGGGCCTCCATTTGCTAGAACCTTATGTAGTCATTAAAAATTACGCTTTCAACGAGTATTTATTGTGAGAAAATGCTCAACACGCCATTAAAAAAGGGCAGATGCAAAGTTTCATGGTCATGGTGCTGTAGTGCTGTGATTCTCAGGGGGATCAGCGGAACTGGGGGGGGAGCTGAGGACCTTGACAGACACCCCAAGGGGCCCCGCGGGCCACAAGCTCACTGCACCGTAGGGCTGGACGACCCGGTTATGCTGAAACACAGAATACCACTGTTCTTTTCTGAACTATCATTCTCAACTCCTGCCTTCACACTCAGGGCGAGACCGAACTCCTAACCTGGCGTTCCAGACTCATCCGCAAAGGAGCCGCGGCATCTTCTCAACCCTGTTCTCCCCAAACCGGAGTCTTCTCCTCGCTTCTGCTTTGGAACCGTGGGCTGATGTTTCTGGCATTTGCTCCAGTTCCTCACTGTCTCGCGTTCCGGGAAAGTCTGGTCTCCTCCGACCCCAGAGCAGAGGCGGGGGCGGGCAGGTAGGGAGCTGCCGGGGTGGCGGTCCTTGGGGGCTTTCTGTTTTCCCACTGCAGGGACGCCGGCTGTTACCAAGTGTCACCCAACATCTGCGGCTTACTTGCTTTGCACATTTATTCTCATTCTCCTCATTACGGGCACATAAATCCCTTTTCATGCCCCAGCCTCCTTCTGCCCACATCTGTCTGCAATTTGCTCACCACGTGCTGTGGGGGAGGAAGCATCTTATTTATGACTTTGTAGGATGCCAGGCAGGATGCTCGGGCCGGCTGGCGGGGCCCACGGCGTTTGGGAACCACCTTGGGCTTGGATGGGCTCAGGGGGTCTAAGGTCTGGGCCACCCCTAGAGGGAATCGGGGGTCCCCCATCTTCAGGCAGATCTGAGGAGGTGTGTCAAGCCCCCTCTCATCCGGTAATCACGAAGTATTTGCAGTAATAGTACTAGGCACTGGTTATATCTCATTTAATCCTGATGACAAGTGATCTTGTCCTCTTCCTCTGAAGGACCTACTATTACTGGCCCTGATTCTAAGAGAAACAGCTTTGTTTTTGTTACCCTCAGCAAGAGAACTGGACAGCTCAGAGAGGTTAAGGAATTTGCCCCAGATCATGCAGCTCGGAAGCAGTAGAGCCAGGATTCAAGCCCAGATGGGACTCCAGGGCCTGCTGTCCCCATAACTGAGCTACGGCCGTCTCCCTGGTCCATCCGGACTGAATTCCCCAGTGAAAAGAAGAGGTGTGTTCGTGCAGTGGAAGAAGTTTCTGACCCTGCGTGCCATGAGCTCGGTAACCTTGACCAAGTTCCTCAGAGGCCCTGAACCTCATGCAGGGGTCTCCAGCTGTGAAAGGGGGTTAGTACCTCCGGGGAGGGCAGGGCTGGGGGGAGGGGCAGGCCCAGTGCTAGCACACAGCAGGTGCGTGATAAGGCTCTCCTGTTATGGATACTGGCAAGTCCTGTAGATGAGACTGGTGTTTACAGCGGCCCCTCGGTGGGTCTCTGCGCCCGCGGGTGACTTTTGCTGACGGAGAAGACACGTTACCGCACAGGGGTTAGGAAGATACGCCTATACAGCTCTGTGCCCTGTGGGTCGAAGGGGGGAGGACACACGTCTTCTATTTATTTATTTTAATGTTTATTTTTGAGAGAGAGAGAGAGAGAGAGAGAGAGAGAGAGAGAGAGAGAGAGAGAGAGAGAGAGAGAGAGAGAGAGAGAGAGAGAGAGAGAACAAGCAGGGGAGGGGCAGAGAGAGGGAGACAGAGGGCCTGAAGCAGGCTCCTAGCTGACAGCAGAGAGGCCGATGCGGGGCTCGAACTCATGAACTGCGAGATCGTGACCTGAGCTGAAGTTGGAGGCCTGACCTGCTGAGCCACCCAGGCGTCCCAAGGATGCACATCATGACAGGCAGCTCTCTCTCTCTCACACACGTCGCCACCTTCCTCAGACCAGGAAGCGGAGGTCTGGAGAGGGGAGGCTGTCTGGCCCATGAGCTGGGGAATGGTTGGGTAAATGCTTAGCCCCCTGCCCCTTCCTTTGGACTGAGAAACAGCTTAGAGAGGTTTTACCCCCTCCCCCCACCTGCACCCCCCAGACGGGTCCAGAAAGGCAAATATGGGTGAGAATTCTTTCCCTGGTCAAGGACGTGGAAGCTAGGCTTCCCCGTCCCCGGAACAAATACTGGCAAAGGTGGTGGGGACTGCATCCAAGGTCATCCCAACTCTGCACAGGGTCATGACACTCGGGGAGACCAAAGGACAGCAGCACGCACAGCCCTGGGCCCTGAGGCACTTCTGCAGGGACACTCCCGTGACTCGCATCTCCGTCCTGAGAAAGGAGGGGATGTTGGGAAACCCCTGGAAGCTGGGAAGCTCGCACACACCTGCCTAGACTCCCGGGTGGCTGCACAGAGGGCTAACGTGTCCGTGCTCGGCACAATGACTTCCCGATTGGCCTGCATCAGCTGGCCCACAGCAGGCGCTCCCAGCCCTCTCTGGCCTGAAGACACCGTCCGGACACCGAGCGGCCCCGCTGGAAACAAGACCCCAACAGGCAAGGGTGTCCCTGGCTTTATGAGTAACACGTACTGCTGAGAAGAATGCACCGGGGCCGTACGCCCTCAAAGAGGATCCTCCAGACTTCCCGGGGGACGTCAGGGGTGCCGGACACAGCCTGCTTGGCCAGCGTGCAGATGTTCTCCTGCTCACATGCCAGCTTCGGGCAGGGAGCCCGCCGAGAGAGAGCCGACTTACTGTCCTGCAACACCCACCTTCCCCGTCCCCGCTTCCCTCCCAGTTAGCCCAGTAGGGGGACCAGGCCACCCAGCTGGACACCACATTTCCCAGCTCTTCCTGAAGGCGGGCATGGCTGTGTCACCAAGCTCTTGCCAAAGGGAAGGTCTGGCCCTCGACGTGGGCTCTTTCCCCAGGCCTGCCCCCAGGCCGAGGGGGAGCAGACACCCGGCAGCCTGAGATGCTCCTCTTGACGGTTACGAAAGGTGGAGACAAATTCTTTAAGCCACTCTGTTTTGGAAGGTCTTCGCCATAGCAGCCTGAAATCAACCTAAGTAATAAAGCTGCTCGGGCTCCAAAAATTAAGTTTTCAGAGTATTTATCATTCTAGTAAAATGGTACGTAGGAAGCAGGTTGCCAAGTTTTACTTCCCTTCCCCCCCTCCCCCGCCCAGGGAATCAAAGACAGCACGGAGGCCTCCCTAGAATCCAGGGAACCTAAAGGCTATTTTCTCACGCTGGTGAGATGTGTCCAAGTTCTCCAAGCACTGTTAGAGGATGACTCTCAACCTTTCTCGAATAGCCCTTAGAGACCCCTCCCCAGCCCAGAAGAGTGTGGGCAGGGGGCCCCCAGGAGAGGTGGGTGTGTCATCGAGTGTCCCAGGCCAGCTGTAAGGGGAGCGGGCCACACACGTGGGACCACTGGTCCCCGAAGCGGCTTCTTGCTGGCCACGTGGCCACCACATTCTCTCCCACCTCCTCCCCCGTCTCCTCGGACAGAACGCTGGACGTCTTGGCGGGGGGGGGGGGGGCGCTCCTCCAGGCCACCCACAAGCCCTCCGCGACATCACCGCAGCAAACGCGAGTGAACTGGGGCAGATGGACGCTCCCTCCGGCAGAGAACTCAGCACATCCACACCGTCCCGTGATGCAAGGTGCTTAAGGGCCCCAAGAACGCTGGGAAAGAGAGCCCGCTGCGGAGCCGGCACCCCAATTTAGCAGAGATGCGCACCTGCCATTCGTGCCTTGGAGGGAGACACGGCTAGGTGGCCCCTGTGCAGGGCACGGGGTGGTCACCTGGAGGAGGGAGGGACACGGGCTCCAGCACTGCGACAGGCAGAGTTCTATCGACACAGGAACAGGGCAGCCTCAGCTGGGGGTCTAGGCGCTGGGAGACCCCCGCGTCCGTGCCCCTCCCCCCTGCAGAGGCAGGACCCTGGCTCCTCGGGCCCAAGGGAAGGGAGGGAACGGTCACCGACGGGTCACTTACCCTGCAAGGCTTCTTTGGCTCGGGCGAGCTCCTGTTCCTTCTGGGCCAGCTGGACCCTGAGCTCAGTGGCAGACAGGACCTCGGAGGACTTGCCGCCCTGTGACTCCTCCAGGTCCTTTGTCAACATCTCCTTCATCTGGCGGAGAAGGTGGACCTCCTCCTGGAGCCGGGACACTTCTTCCCGCAGGACCACTAGGGGAGAAGGGCACACGGTTAGAGGGCAGGGACTGGCTCATGCTTGCTCGCTCTTTCTGGGGACGGTTCCAAGGTGCTTCAGCTTTCCACATTTGCTCTGCGTTCAAGGCCTTTCCTATGTTACATACTGGGAAGGAAAACCCCAAAGCCACTAACTTTATTCCCAGAGCCCTCGCCCCAGTCCTGCGCCCCACCTCCGTCTGCAGAGCAGGCCTGGTGGGAGCCCCCCTCGGCCTCCACCACGGTCTCTAGGGCTGTGTTAGTGCTGTCGCTGCACCGAGTGTCCACTCCAGTGGCCGACGTCATCTCCCCTCCAAAGGGCAGGGACAAACGTGAGGACGCGGAGTCGACGGGGCAGGATTCTGGCCACGAGCCTGCAGCTGCCGAGTTGAGCTTTAGATGCTCTATCTCATTTAATCCTACAAAAACCTGCCGAGGCGGCTACCAGCATCCCCCTGCCCCCATTTCACAGATTAGGAAGTCGAGGCTCGGAAAGATGAAGTGACTCCGCAAGGTCATCAAGTGAGCAGATAGCAGAGCTGGGATCTGAACCAGATGTGGCCGACTCCAAAGCCGGAGCTGCCAATGTGATGTGCATGAAGCAGTCCCCTGGAGGCACGCTCAACACGACCCGTGAGACACGTGGTGTTCGGAACCCAGCGAGGTGTGTCGGGCTCTGTGCTGACAGCTCGGAGCCTGGAGCCTGCTCCAGATTCTGTGTCTCCCTCTCTCTCTGACCCTCCCCTGCTCACGCTGTCTCTCTCAAAAAAAAAAAACCAAAAACACATAAAATACAAAACAGATGAAGATAAGGGAAGGGAAGCAAACATAATATACCAACAGGGAGGGGGACAAAAACGTAAGAGACCCTTAAACATGGAGAACAGAGGGTTGCTGGAGGGGCTGTGGGAGGAGGGATGGGCTAAATGGGTGAAGGTGTTAAGGAATTCACTCGTGACACCATCGTTGCACTATATGCTAACTTGGACGTAAATAAAAAAAAAAAAAAAAGAGAAAGAGAGCAAGACCCGTGGTCAGGATGCCCACCCCATGGGTAAAAGGAGATTTAAAAACTATTTATTTTAATGTTTATTTCGTTTGGAGGCAGAGGGGCAGAAAGAGAGGGGGACAGAGGATCTGAAGTGGGGTCTGCACTGTCAGCAGAGAGCCTGACGTGGGGCTCGAACCCACGAACTGTGAGATCGTGACCTGGGCCGAAGTTAGATGCTCAATTGGGCCCCCTGGCGCCCCAAAGGGGTTCTGAGTTCTTCACCGAAGCTGGCCCTTGACAACACAGTCCTAGTGCCCCCCCCCCCCACACCGGTCCCTCTCCCCGCAGCAGGCCAAGCTCTCACCCGCTTCCGGGCCTTTCTGCAGTGGCCTCCACCTGGGACACCATTCTCTCCTTGTTCCTGCTGCGGCTGCTTCCTCACCGTGACCCTGGCCTTCACCCCACACCACCTCCTCAGAGACTCTCCACCACATCTCACGCTGCCACCGAGCAGGGGTGTGGTCCTTGCCTGGGAGGGTCACGGCCGTGGCACAGCTCTCTAGGGTCACTGGGTCTCTGGTTTGGCCCCCTCGCCGACAGGCATGTGGCCATGAGCGAGTCCCTTTCCCCTGGAGCCTCAGATGCCCCCACGTGGGGCTCACCCGCATCGGGTCGTGACACGGCAGGTGCCCCCTCCCACGGGCCTGGTCCGGCGCGTGCTCAATGGGCACAGGAAGCGCTCATCACTGGGAGGTGGTGGCCATCATGCCCCCAGATGCCCCAGCCTCCATCGGTGCCTGGCGTTCTGAAACACTACGACCCACACCCCTCGGGCGTCCTGGGCTCGAGGCCAGCAGGGCAGAGCCAGGTCCGGGGCACAGGGCAGGCTGAGGGAGGCAGAGCTAAGGCCTCAAGAACTTGGTCCCCCCACCACCAGAGGCTTTGTGAAAAGGCGGCTTTGACTCTGGCCTGGCCCTCGTCCCCCTCTTCGCACGTGTGTGAGGGGCGCTGCCCCTGTCCCCCCTGCTCCTTCACCTCCCATCTGCCCACAGAAGCCTGAGGGCCCCCCTGAAATGCAGAGCACAGGCCCTCGCTCCTTGCTGAAAACCCTCTCGGGCCACGGTCCCACCAGGCAGCGGCCTCGGCGGCCCTCTCTGACCTCCCCCAGGCTGCCCCTCAGCCCCGGAGACACAGCCGCATCTTGGGGTACCCGGGGGGCTCAGTCGGTTAAGCGTCCGACTTCAGCTCAGGTCATGATCTCGCGGTTCGTGGGTTCAAGCCCTGCGTTGGGCTCTGTGCTCACAGTGAGGAGCCTGCTTGGGATTCTCTCTCCCTCTCTCTCTCTCTCTCATTGCCTCCCCATTCTCTCTCTCAAAACAAATAAACTTTAAAAAAATGAAGATATAGACTCATCCCGCCTCAGGGCCACCAAGAGAGCGTCCTCCCCTCTTCACAGGGTCCCCTCCTGTCATTGGGTCCCAGCCCGCCGTCACCTCAAGAGACCCAAAGCAGCTCCCACCTACTGTCCAACCTGCAGCACCTCCGATAACCTGAGCGAAACCCGTGTCAGTGGGGGAGGGGGGCACTTGTTTACTGTCCACGCGCCCCACGGGTGTGCCTCCCCACGGGTGGGCCTGGTCACGCCGCTCTGTCCCACTTGCCACGGGGTCTGCGGTGCCCCGAACAGTGTGTGGTGACAGATACACTGACCGTCGACCTGACTCCCTCGGCCCGTCTGTCCAGCCACCAAGAGTTCAAGGGCACTTGCCCCGTGGCAGACACCACTCCAGCACTTGGGGATCCTTGGGTGAACGTCACAGACAGGTCCCGTCCTCGGGCTGGCACTCTCAGACCCCACCGTGACCACGTGCCGGACCCCGAACCCACACTCCGCGAAGTCAGGCCGGCTGCGAGGGAGCGCCCAGCTACTCCGCCGTCGGCTGGCTGGGGCACAGGCTGGGGGCCAAGTCTCTCAGCAAAACCGCAAAGCAGGAGGTTTGCTGGGGGCGCCCCCTCCCCTCCCCTCGCTCCAGCCCAATATTTGCAGGCTGTCTACACTGCAGGCCCAGTGCAGGGTGTCCAGGAAAGAGAAGGGGACACCCTTGGCCTCCAGAAGTCTCTGGCAAATGGAAGCTGCACACACAGGTAGGCATAACACAAAGAGCGAGCTGCTTGTGCTTGGGGCACAAGGACACCGAAATGGGCCTTGGAAGACGTGAGGGCTGGTAAGCAGAGGGGAGCGCGTGAGCGAAGCCTCGGAGGCTGGAAAGCCAGAGGCCCCTGGAAGGATGGGTGGAGGGAGTAAATGGGTACAAGGTGAGAAAGAGCAGGAGGAGGCCTGGAGAGGTATGCCAGGGTCAGATTATAAAAGGTCTTAACCCTGACCACTCCTCTATGACCCATCTCTAGCAGTTCTCAAGACTCTAGAATTTTCATTCTTGCTCCCTGCCATAGACTGAATGTTTGTGTCCCCCCGCAAGTTCATATGTTGAACCCTAATGTGTGACGGTATTTGCAGGTAGAGCCTTTGGGAAGTGAGTAGGTCATGCGGATAGAGCCCTCATGAATGGGAGCTCCCTTATCCCTTCTACCACATGAAGACACAGCAAACCAGAGAGCTAAACCTGGAAGAGGGTCCTCGCCAGACACGGAGTCTGCCAGGGCCCGGATCACAGGCTTCCAGCCCCTGCAGAACTATGAGGGACACGTCTGCTGTTTGTAAGCCACTCGGTCCATTGTGCTTTGTGAGGAGCCGCGACAGACTGATCCACTCTCTTTCATCGATTCTTCCCAACTGCCCAGCCTGCCAGGGCCTGTCCCCACTCAACCGTCACCAGAAGCCTACTTCACAATAAGGAATGAGTGACAGCTGAGTCCTCACGTACATTCAGATGGAAGACAAGTTTGTCTGTTTCTTTGCTCTGGGATGTGACTTCCGGGCTTCCTTCGACCGCACTGAAGTAGCCACTGTGTAGACTCGCTGTCTACCTACATTCTGTCCACCGTGTCTGCCCAGATGGCAGACAAACCCTGGCTTCAAATCCAGTCCTGACCAGGACCTTGCTGGGGCCTTGGGCGACACCCATCATTTCTCTGGGTCTCAGGAATCACATGCGCTACCTAACGCCACCTAGAAAAACAAAACAAAGCAAAACGAAACAAACATCACCCCCCAGACACACAGTTCTCTTAGCATTGTGGATAAACAAATATTTTTTAGGATGAGCCTGTCCTCAGTATTACATGGGACATAGTTATACTAAAGTGTATTCACTGCTTATCTGAAATTCAAATTTCACGGGCGTGCTGTTTCACCCAGCAACCTGTACTCCCCTCCCACGGGGATTCCGGCACCATGAAACGAGGCAATACTGATCAAGGGCTTTGCCAGAGCACCCCAGAGGAGGGAGGGGGGGGAAGGCAAAGAAAGGTCAGGCACAGACGTCTCTGCAGCCTGCACTTAGACGGGAGCAGAGAGCAAGATGCCAGGGGCGCCCTTCTTGGCTAACAGGTGTACCTGACAACCAGGCCCCGCCCCTGGCCAGGCCCCGCCCCTGGCCAGGACCGGAAGCAACAGGAGGGCGGGGCCCTCCCTGAGCCAAGTCTTAGGAGACCAGGCTGGAAAAACAACTTTATGGGAGGAGAGAGGCCGGCCCAAGCTTACGACCTGCACCTGTGCCCTGGCTGGGGGTGTAAACCCAGATCACGCACACCCTGGATCCTCGCAGAGGCAGAGACTGGGGGCAACTCTGAGGCTGCGATCACAGAGAGTGGAACAGGACCGCAGCCCAAGGGGGGGCCTCTGGGACTGTGGGCAGGCACTTCCCCTCTCTGGCCCTCAGATGCGTCGCTTGTAAAATGGGGGTGGTGGGAATAAAGGAGACACATATGTAACGTGCTTACATGTGCGTGCTTCCATCCCACCACTCCGCCTCCCTTCTGTGCAGAAGAACGGACCACATCCCGCAGAAACCGCGGAGGGGCTTGAGTTGGAAGATCTGGCTTTTCTGCCTCAGGGTAGCTGCTCTCTAATGCTGTGTGACCCTGGGCAAGTTACTGTCCCTCTCTGGGCCTTCATAATCTCAGTGCCCACTCTTCCTCAATCTAGATGAATGCCACTGATGATGCATGTCTTCCCTTGGCAGGATCAGGGGTCCCTACGCTAGATTACAGCCCTCGTGCTGCTCAGTAAGGCTAGTCACACGCAGCTACTGAAGTGTAAATTAACCAAAACGAATTAATTCAGTTCCTCAGTTACACTGGCCACGTTTCGAGCGCATGTGCATAGCTGGTGGCCCCAGGACTGGCCAGTGCACGCAGAGACCACTCTCCTGCACACGGTGCTCTTCCTCGGCGCTGACCTACAGAGTACAAGACAGAGAAAGAAAAGAGGAGAAGAACGCAGTGTTTATGAAGCATCTGGTGCAGCCCAGCCCGGCCCCACAGACTCACGGACAGAAGGAGCCAGTGGCCGGGGAGCTAAGGAAGGAGCCACCCCTTGTGGAGAAACCATCCTGGCCCTTGCCCACGAGCAGAAAAAGGAAAGATCGCTGTGTACCCTTCTGCCCATGCTGGGCAACCCCAGTGCCCTAGGACCTTGGTGAAAAGGGCTGGGGCCAGGAATGCTGCAGACTGAGCAGAGGTCCCCGGAAGTAAGTGCTGTCTGGGAGACTGCAGCTTTCCTGCCCCAGGGGACGCTGCCCTGGGTTGGAGGTGGGGCATTCCCACTCAGAGGAGGCAAATGGAGCCAGGGCGGACCTGCCCTTCTCTGTCTGGCATCACACCTTTTGTTGTCAAGAGCAGTGAGTGCCAGGAGTTTAAAAAAAAAAAAAAAAAGCCACTTCTCAGCCTTCCTTGCAGCTAGGATGGTCCACGTGACCCAGCCTGGAGAAAGCCCCTGAGGACGACTGTCCTTTAAGAGAAAGAGGACTTTGGGGCGTCTGGGTGGCTCAGTCAGTTAAGTGTGAGACTCTTGATTTCGGCTCAGGCCATAATCTCACGATTCATGAGTTTGAGCCCCGAATTGGGCTCTGTGCTGACAGTATAGAGCCTGCTTAGGATTCTCTCTCTCCCTTTTTCTCAGCCCCTCCCTGCTCTCACTCTCTCAAAAATAAATAACTTAAAAAAACTTTGCCCCTTCTCTGCTTTCCTGCCTGGAATGTGGACTTGTAGCTGGAGCTGCAGCAGCTACTTTGTAACAAGGAGGCAATAAGCACACCAAGGGGTAGTGGCGGGGAGACCATGGGGCCTGGACAGCAGTACAACTCAGCCCTGCCCCTGCATCGGGACCTGGAACAGCATCACCGAGACAGGGCTGCCTGGTGCAGAGCCTCTGATTTCCCTGCTGACTTAGCCCCAGAACCACACCACTGTGGAACCACCCATGCTACAGGCTGGCTGAGTGCAGGCAGCTGCTCAGGGCCTCGGCTGTGCCTGTGGGCAGCTCAGGTGTGGCAAGTAAGGAGTGCGGACGGGGCGGGTGGGATGTGGGGGCATCAACTCAGCTGCAGAAGGGAGGTGGTGGCTCCTGGCCGTGGGGATGAGCCCCCAGGTGCCAGAAGCCTCTTCCTGGCTTAAGTTTTGTGAGCTCAGAGGGCCAGGGGTGGGAGGGGAAGGAGAGAAGAAAGAGACTTTCTGTGAGTGGAGGGTGCATCGGAGAACCGCCTGAACAGGGCCATGGGGGACCGAGCACCCGAAAGTTCTCCGGGTGAGCGGCACATTTACAAGCCCAGCCATCTCGAGTCAAAGGTCTAAATAATATTATAATTACCGTGTATCCCAGCAACAATTATTTCCTTCCCGGCACTCCCTGTGCACACACGACGTGCTCCAGGCTCTGGGGTTGTATACTTAACGTGCCCCAACTAGTGTACTCCCCACAAAACCCGGCGAAGGTGGGCCCATTATCATCACCCCATTTTTCAGATGGGGAAGTTGAGGCCCAGGAGTCAGGTGATCTGGTCAGGGCTGCACAGAGCCAAGGCTCGAGCTGGGTGGTTTAGCTCCAGCCCACACAGTTTTAACTCCTGCACTGTGTCACCTTGCGGGACAGGGCGGCCAGGTCTGTGGGTGACAGAGACTGTGGGGCCAGGGCCCAAGCAGACTGGCCTTGGTGGATGACAGTGGGGCAGATGTGCCCCCCAGCAGGCTACGAACTTGTCTGTATTTTCCACAGTGGACTGGGTTGCAGTGACCCAGCCACTCCATGCACGGTGCTCATGCCCTACACCAGGGGGACAGTCCCCAGGTGACTCTGGCCTGGCCGTTTCCACAAGGGCAGGGGCTCTGTTCTGCTCGCACCTGCATCCAGCCCCTGGCCCGGTGCTGGGCTCTCAGCAGAGAGGTGCCAAGCACAGTGCCGAGGGAGAGGCGGGACGGGCAGGTCTGGGGTCGGCCAGCCCGGGCTCAGTCCTGGCTTCCCCACTACCTAGCTGTGTGACCTTTGAATAAGTGACTTCTGAGCTTAATCTGAAATTGGAGCCAAGACCAGTGTCCCAGGCCTGTGGTAAACATTAAACAAAGCAATCAGCTCAGTGGAAACATTCCGGAAGGTTCTAATGGGGGTCATATATAGCTCGTCATGATCATTCTTCTAGAAGAGGGCAAACTTCCCTGATGTCCCGAAGGAAGGCCTTGACCTGAGTCACTGCAGAGCCCTGACCCGTGGGTCCCCCTTCCCGGGAGGGTGGAGTAGACGGCACAGAAGGCCGAGTCCCGGGTCTGGGGGTCAGGGAAGGCCGAAGAGGGCAGGGGCTCTGGGCGGAGGCCGGGCTGCGTGCATGCGTCCAGCCCAGAAGGGGCCCTCCCTGGCGGCATCGGGTGGACACCCTGACAAACAGCCAAGCACACGCCTGTCAAAACTCACCGAGCTCCAACTGCACACTTAACACTTGTGCATTTCACGGTGTGTCGATTGCATCTCAGGGAAAAAAATCCAAATACAGCAGTAACATATTTTAGATTTTCCACTAAACACTAATTTTGAGAGTCCCTCCCCTCAAATCTGGGTACAGAGCCCGCCAGTCCCATGCCCTCCATCAGGCCTCAGTGGAGGGAAGCTGAGGTCCAACCCCTGCCAATCTAGAAGGTTTCACAGCAGACTGCTCTTTTCTGACGCGAGGCCTGCATCCCGGGAAAGGCTGGGGTGTTCCCTTGAGCTGCACATACCCTGTGGGAGAAGTCAAATGCCTGGAGAACGGTCCCCCACTGCCCCTGGCCTACTGGAGGTCACTTCCAACTGACACACAATGTAAGGAAGGACACCGCCGTTCCCTTCGGTCCAAATACCCCTGCTCAGAGGGACAGTGGCCGACGGCGCTGACCGTTTCCGAGCACTGGCTTGTGCACTGGACGCCACATGCCAGATTACAGGCTTCACCTCACTGGTTCCTTGTAGCGCCCCGCACCGGGCTGTGGTGACCCCACTGGAGGATCTGAGGCACTGGGGGGCCGTGGGGTCAAGCCCAGGTCAGGGCTCTGAAGCCACGTGGCCAGCAGTGCCTGTAAGGTCGTGAATGTTTCATCCCTGCTACTCTTTTCTTTTAATATTTTTTAATGTTTATTTATTTTTGAGAGACAGAGACAGAGCACAAGAGAAGAAGGCACAGAGGGAGAGGGAGACACAGCATCCAAAGACAGGCTCCAGGCTCTGAGCTGTCAGCAGAGCCCAATGCGGGGCTCGAACTCACAGACCTCGAGATCATGACCTGAGCTGAAGTCGGCCACTTAACCGACTGAGCCACCTGGGTGCCCCTCCTTCCACTCTTCCTGTTATGGTTGGGCTTGTTCTAAAAACTAGCAACAAAATTGCCGTTAGAGGATTTAAACATGAAGACTGAGGTATAATGATTCGTCCGGGGAAAGGGGCTCTCAGGCCCCAAGGCTAAATAGTAATAGTAGGACCAAGTGCATTAACGCGTCCCAAGAAGCCGGGAGCCAGTAGCAGAAGGGAATCCTGGGAAGGCAGAGGTAGGCGGGAGAGGGGAAGCACTTGGTAAGGAAGAGGCACGCTCAGTGCGCTGATCTATTTCCTCTGTTCTTGAATGCATTCATGATCATCATCGTGGTGATGACCTCTTTGAGCAGCTCGCGCCCCCCAGGAGGGCTGAGTCCCCATATCCATTCTCAATCCTCACAATGACCATCGGGGATAGACCCATTTTACAGAAAATGAGGCACAGATAGAATACGCAGTTAAATCCAGGGGTCTGGCTGCAGAGCCTCAGCCTGTGTAGCCCTGCCTCTGGGGGCACAGACTGCAAGCTGCCTCCCCCGCCCACCCCGAGGATGGCACAGCCTCATGCTTCCTCAAGGGGCCTGTGGTTGGGCACCGGGCCCTCAAGTCCTCCTGCACAGTCACCACTGTGTGCAACTGGTCCGCATCTGAAAGGCCCAAGGTCACAGAGCCTCTGTGTCTTGGTTACGCTGACCCAACTTTAGAGTGAGGCCGGGAGCGCCGGATTTGGACAGCGCGAGGCAGCAGGGTGGCGGCAGTGACAACAGCAACAGCAGCAGCAAAGTGGCCTTCGGATTCAGACGCAGCCCCAAAGCTCTCTAAACGACTGGGGCGCCGCAGGGAAGCCCAGCCAGGCGGGTCTCGAACGTGACAGTCTGCCTTTGGAGAGGGCCATCTTGGAAGAGCAGGAGCCTGGAAGAACAGCCTCGGGGACACGCCTCCGAGGGCCACCCTGGACCTCCGGGACCAGTAAAGCAAGCCTTAGGGTCATTTCCTTCAGCTTCGCTGGCCCCTTCAGGCCCAGCCCAGCTCCCCTCCTGCCTGGCCCCCGCGTTAGGAGCTGTAAGCAGCCCTCCTGGCCCAGTTCTGTCCCCATTCGTCATGCAGACCCTCCTCCCCTGCGTCAGTCCCCGTTGCTCGTGGAGACAGGCCTGCTAGGACCAGAAACCGGCCGCGCAGTAGGCAGGTGAGAGCTGGGACTATGGTCTGCTGGGGATTTCCACGTTCTCTGGGCTCCTGTCATATGAACCTGACACTTAAAGCCTTGTGGGGTGACCAGGATTCAAGACAGCACTTGCCAAACACAAGGAGATTCTTAACTATCGCCTGGCCACTCACTTCTCAACAGCATTTATTACACCCCAGGCTGCTCCCAGGCCTGAGAGCCACCTGGTAACCCTTACCGTACATGGGGGGGGGGGGGACCCCGGTACCCAGGTGATACAACTTTCGTCTTTTTCTCATATTTCACAGCGATTGTTTTTCCTTCAGGCACTGTTTAGTCCTTCTCGTGGAGGCTGTTCAGTGCACCTGCCAGCCCGTAAACTCCTCGGGCCCCTGATTGCCAGGCTAATCCTCCTGCGAGATCTTGCTGCCTACGGGTCTGTCATTCCCACCCCGGAGAGCCAATTCTCTCCAGGGACGGGGGGGGGGGGGTCTGCAGCCTCTTGTCACCCCTGCCCAATCACAGACTCAGACTCAGCACGGACTGTGTGCCAGGCACCAGTGAGGGAGACCAGGTTCCTGCCCTGGAGGACCGACCGTCACGGCCTCTGAAGCAGAGACATGCCGGGGACACCGAGGGATCAGTGATCTCGGGCACTCAGCTGCCTAGTGCTCAGGGAGAAGCATGCCTAAGGATCAGGGCTGTAGGACTTGTCCCCTGCGGGATGCCTGGTCTGATCCCTACCATACACCACGTGAGGTCCTGCCTCCCAGGAAAGACATCCCTGGTGGCCTTTCTCGGCCGGTGGCCTGAGGCTGCCATCACACTGACAGCCGGTACGAGCCCCGTGGCTCTCCAGGATCTGCAAACATCACTCAGCACGGATTCTAGCTCCAGGAGGGATGTAAACCTCCAAATACACCATCTGGCTGGGAGTGGGAGAGGCCGGCATCCTCCTGTCACCTGGGTGGCCAAGTCCCCGATGGGCTGTGGCAGCCATGAGTGCTCTGCTCAGTCCCAAAGCCCAGTGCCTGGGTCTCCCTGGTGGCTTTCAGGAGCCTGCTGCTCTCTATCTGTTTGTGGGCGGCTGAGGTGGGAGAAGAAAGAGGCAGCCTCTGGTCAGCGCGGGCCGGCGCCTGCTCTAGCCCTCACCGAGCACACTTTCCGCCGGGGATTAGAAGCCGCAAAGCTGGGGCCAGTCCACTGCCTCGGGTGGGCTGACGGCGGCTGCCCGGGGATACCCTCTTGTTACCAGAAGGAACCTTAGCACACTTGCCAAGCTGAGCCACAAAGTTACGGCTTCTTCCGGAATACAGACTCATCCCGCCGTTTCCAGGTTCCTCGTGATCCCCTCCTGGACTGGGCCGCAGACATTTCCGTCCGCTGATATAACTATGCCCCCCACACCCCATCTTTTCAACACAGCTCTTCGCTCTTCGATTTCCCTTTGCGGAGCCAGCCGCAGGGCCAGTGGTTCCTGGCCAGCGGGGATGCAAATGTGACCCAGTCTGGCCAATCAGAGCACTGAATCATCCCGGCCACTGTGATTGGCTCAGGAGGAGGGGCACATGACCCAAGCCAGTCCAATCAAAGTCAGTGTCTGGACCACGCATCCCTCTTCAATGACCTGCATGAGGATGGAGCCTTGAGATGCTGGCAGCCTTGTGGCGGCGCCAACAAGACACAGACTGGATTCAGATAATACCCGTGCCCTAGACCACGCCACACCTGAAGCCGGAATATACTCCTGGACGTGAGCAAACCCACTCTTTGGCCAGTTTGAGCTGTGCTTTCTAAGCTCTCATAATTAGAAAAAATTCTGATAAACTGTTTTAGTCAGAGATCGCTTTCTGGGCACTCAGTGTCCCCACAAACTTAGAGGCCACCTGCGGAATGCGAAGCACGCCAAGCTGTCACTCTGTTTCAAACACCTGGATGGGCAATTCGTCCGCACAAAACCAGTGAGCGCCTACAGTACTTCAAACCTGGCTTACCTTTGCAGTGAGCAGTCTCTCTGGCTGAACCTTGGAAGGCACACATTTTTCAAGTTCTGCCTCAAGGCTTTTTCCAGGCCTTCCTGCCCAAATCAGCTTTTCTCCTTTTTTCTCACCTGGAGGGTCCGTGAGCACCAACCCCACAGCCACTGGGTCCCCTTCCTTTGCCTGAGGGTCCCAGCTCCCCTCAGCACAGAGTGTGTGTCTGCCACTGAGGCCACCAAATTCTCCCACCAAGCCTGTGGGGCCAGGGCTACTGTGCTCCCGTCTTTGCACCAGGACAGGTGAGCCGGCTTGGTCAAAGTCACAGGGCTGATCCAGGTCGCACAGCTGGATCCCAACTCAGAAGTCTGACTGCAAAGCTCATGTTCTTGACTGGTGGACAAGGCTCCCCGCCCTAAATACCACGCTGTGCATATTTCTTGAGCTTAATGCCAGGTCAAGGAGCCTGACATGTGGGCATAGAGAAGGAATGGTGCCTTTCTTCGAACTTCCGTAAAAAATGTCTGGGCTCCCCATCCTTGCGTCATTCTTCCCCAAGGCCTGGCACCTAAAGGAATGTATCCAGGAGATGACAACAGCCACCAGGTGGCAGGGCCTGTTTCCCTCTCCCCTCCCCACCCTGCGTGACTCTCCCCTCTCCCCACCCCCTTCACCACCCCCCAGGAAAAAAATTACTAAAACACGAAGAGCAAAAATAAAGGAAAGGGCGTGACATGGGTTACACCCTCCAACTCGAGACACAGCCCGTCCAAGCAGGAGCACAAAGCTCCTGGCAAACTGGGAGGGACCAGCTCGACTGAGGCCTGGGCCCCGCAGGGGACGGCCCTGCTCCTGCTTTCTTTCCCGCCCGATCTGAGTCAGCAGCAAAACACCTGCCTCTCAGCTTCCTTCTCCGCCCATTGCCAGAGTGCATGGCATGGATGGAGTGTCTGAGACACGGGTCAGAGAGCGGAACCGGTGCCCCCGGGGCCCACCTCCTGGCAGGAGAGCTTCCTTCCAGAGACCGGGGGGAGAACATTTCTAGCCCCATTTTATACACAGTCAAACTGAGGCCTGAAGAAGGTGTCTGGAATCCACGACCTTGACTGCTAGGCCACTCATTGTCTGCCATGACTTGGAAACTGGAACATTCTTTCTGCTCAGCCGGTCTCGGGCATCGACTCGGGGGTTAAATGCACCGAAATGTGGAAAGCAAGCCAAAGGCCCCCGCAGATGTAAACAATTAGGCAGAGAAGAGAAGTGGGCGACTGACCTGGGCGGCCCATGGCTCTGCTAAACGCCACTGCTGCCGCCACCGCCACGAGAGGGCGGAGGACCAGAAATCCCTGCCTCTTCAGATCCCTATTGCAAATAGATCGGGCGTTCAGCAGAATTTAAACCAAGTCCAGGGGCACCTGAATGGCTCAGTCAGTTGATCTCACAGTTTGTAAGTTCCAGCCCCAAGTCAGGCTCTGTGCTGACAGCTCAGAGCCTGGAGCCTGCCTCAGATTCTGTATCTCCCTCTCTCTCTGAACCTCCCCTGCTCATGCTGTCTCTCAAAAATAAATGAAAAACATAAAAAAAAAATTTTTTTAAACCAAGTCCAGACTGTGGCCTTCAACACAGGGCAATCCTGGAGGGCTCCCTGTCTAAAGGTGTCCAGAAGGCCCACGAAATGGGCGTTTCCTGCGATGGCGTGACCTCTGCGTCCTCTCGCGTGCTCCCCCACGAAATGTTCGCCATGACCGTTTCGAGGAGCTCTGCCCTTTCGGTAGCTGTTCGCCCTGCAGGGCACTTCTCAGCTCTCCTGTGGGGAACAGAGATGATGTCCGTATCCATGTCTTGGGGCTGCTCTGACCTCCTAGGAGTAATGGACAAAAGCTCCAAGAAGGTGGCCAGCACCGCGCCAGCCTTCAGCAACCCTGGCAGGCCACTCTGAGGCCATCGCAGAGGATGGCCAGCACCGCGGGGTGGGGGTTGGAGGGGCGGCCCGGGCCCCCCTGCCCATCCCCTGGTGCAGGTGCCCCTGGCCGGAGGCCAGAGAAGCTGGGAGCGCAGCAGGGCCGCGCCGCGGAACTCATGCCTGATTGTTCTCCAGCCCAACCGAGCAGCTGCTCCGAGAAGAAATAAAATACGCTTTGCATGCTTTAAATGTTTCACTTATGAAAACTGGGAGGGCGGCCTTTCCAAACTGTTTAGCAATAAAGTCAGTAACAAGCGCCCGCCATTGGAGGCTCTCACGTGGGAGTCCCTGGAGCCCGGGGTCACGGAGGGAGGGCCCGGCTGGGGCTTCCAAAAGGCGCCATCTGGGATTTTTCAGAGGGGGCACTGGGATCACATCCTGGTGTCCTAATGTGAAATCGGATCCTCCCTCTGGAAGCCAAGTTTCTCCCCCTTCCCCCCGCCCAGCCAGGGCAAGCTTAGGGGCAGAGGGGAGGGCCCTTCCGGCCTGGGATGGGTTCCCACACTCCAAGGGCGCCGGGGTCTCCAGCCGGTCGAGTTAATTGAAAAATTACCTTGGGCTGAGACATAGCAGGCTGACGCCACAGGGGCCTGGTGCACAGGAGGCCCTACTCAGTCCCTAGCATGGCGGGACCTCAACAACCCGCAGCCGGAGGGCCAGGCGCCATGCTCAGCACCCCAGGGATGGGGGAGCCCTGCACACCGGGCGCACGTCCGTCCGGTGTGGCCTCCCAGCACCCCCAGAGTGCAGACAATGCCTGTTATAGAGGAGACGAAGGGCCTGCCCCAGGGCCCACGCCTCGGAGTGGTGGGCCCCGGTCCCTGCGTCACCTGACTTACCCCTGCAGTACGTCCTCCCGGATTCCATTCTTCAATGTGCCACAGGGACACCCCCCACCCCCAGTCTTGACAAAACATGACTCAAAAGGGAGCACAGGATGGACACCGGCTAGTGAGGCCGGATGGAGGCCTTCTGCCCGGCCCGGAACAGAATGGCGTCTTCACACGAGAAGGCTGTGTGCTCTGGCCTGACACTGCTGAGCTGAATGTCGCACTTTTAACCTCTTCAGAGTGCTCTCACTTCCGTTATGTGTCTCATCCTAACCCCCTGGAGAGTCGACAAGGGTAGGTTTTACTGTGATCCTTTAGGGCAGTCGGCCCAAGGCCCAAGGATGAGCCCCTGAGCCAGCTCACCCAGAGAGTCTGGGGTGGATGAGGCCTGGGCCCAGCTCCTGCCTCCCTTAGACCTTCCCCAGCCCCTCCCTCCCCACCCATGCAGACTCCTGGGTGCAGCCGTGCCTCTCTGGGCTGCTCCATGCATTCCTGCCTCCCAGCCTCCCCCACACCCTCGCTGTTTAAAGAGCTAGGGGTACCCACAATCCCAGAGTGGTCCATCCTGTCTCCGGAGGCCTCCACAGTAAAGGATCCTACACTTCAGAGCAGGGCACCAACCGGGGCCCGCACACCCATGTCCCTCCTCCCATTAGGCTACAACCTCCAGGACTAAAATGGAACTAAATGGATTAGAAAAACACCCTTATTTCACTTGGGGAGTTTCGGCAGTGTGGTCTACCAACCAAACATATAATCAAGACAGAAAAATGTGGGGTGTTTTGGGAGGAAGACAACCTCAAGTCCCTAATGAGTTACTGCTGTGTGTGAACAGAACCTCTTCCCCCACAGGAAAACCTGACCCTAACACAGAACCTGCCTCTCTGCCTTTCGATTCTGATGAGTACTTGCTGGGCACCTCGACAGACAGGCAGCGTGGTCTACGGGGCTAGGAGCATTGCAGGGGCGAGGCAGTCTGGGTCTGAGTCCCAGCCACTCCATAACCTCCCCGTGCCTCAGTTCCCACATCTGGAAAATGGGACAATAGCAGTCCCTATCTCATAGGGTTGCTCTGGGGATTAAAAGAGTGGCTGTCCCTGTACAGTGACTATACACAAAAAAACAGAACCTGCCACAGGCCAAATGCTATATTCCTGCTAGTGCTTTCCCCTCCCCTCCCCCTTCTGGGAGCCACTGCCTTCTGGTTCAGAGACCAGCTCTCGCCTGGCAGCCTGGTCCTGGATCCCTGGGGGGCTTCTCCTGGAAACTCCTGACCCGAACCCCACCCTCCGGTAGAACTTTCTCTCCTGAGGTCTCCAGAAATGGGGCTCCCAGCTGCCGAGCTGAGCGGCCCACATGACCCCAATCCGGAGACCCAGGCACGAGAAGCCCCCTCTCTTTTGCCACCCACCACCCTCACTTTCTTCAGTGTAACCGACAAAGAAAGAGATGTATGTAACCTGAACTCCTGCTCTGAGCTGCCGCCAGCTCGCCACCAAACATTTCCCCTGTCTGCCTGGCCCACTCCACCAACATTTCGCAAAGGTCAAACGCTTATTCTACTCTGCACGCTGCGTCTCTCGGGAGAGCAGAGGAGAAAACTATTCGAAAAATGTAAATTGAAAAAAAAAAAAACCCATGGCTCTCCACCCCCCACCTTCCCCCACACGGAGGCACGCACATACCCAGTTCGACAGAACACATGACTGTGTCCCTGCACCCCTTAAGAGGAGTAGGAGGGCAGGGGCGCCTGGGTGACTCAGTCGGTTAAGCGGCCAGCTTCGTCCCAGGTCATGATCTCACAGTTCGTGGGTTCAAGCCCCGCATCGGGCTCTGTGCTGACAGCTCAGAGCCTGGAGCCTGCTTTGGATTCTGTGTCTCCTTTTCTCTCTGCACTTCCCCTTCCTGTCTCTCTGTCTCTCAAAAATAAACAAACATTAAAAAAAAAAAAAAAGAAGGAGGGCAAAGAGAAGATGCAGGATTTTCCCCAATGGTGCCCCACCCCCAGGCTGCTTTTCCCTGAAGGAATTCAAACAATCCTGCCGGCGAAGAGAAGGAAAGCTTGTACCGACCAGCATCTTTCCAATTCTTTCTGGAGCACCTGCCGGCAGGAGTCACGTGATAAGTGCCTTGGCACCTGGCAGAGCCCTGACCCATGATCTAAGCCCACGGAGTACCCACTGAGCTGAAGCCAGCCCAGGGCACGAGCCCAGGGCACAGCTAGCTGGCCTTGTCTCAGGGCCCCCCTGCCCCCAGTCCCGGGCACGGCACCATGCTCTCTTGTCTAGAGGTGCTTTTGAGACCAAACCCGCTTTTCCTTGAAGTCTGTCTCTTCCATACCCTTCCTTCCCCTGCCCCCTCCTCCCCCGGGAGGAGAAAATGACACCAACTGCAGAATTGCAAGTCTGCTGCTGCAGAATCAGTGTGCAGCCTGAATAAAGGAACACGTGTAAGTTAGAGCAGAGACCCCGAATGTGAACGGCCTGGAGCAGGTCAAAGGCTTTCTGTTGGTCTATGCATTTTATTCTCAGATAGCCTCCTCTTGCCCTGCTATCTTGAACTGGACTTTTCTACATCTTTTCTCTTCTTCCCGTCCTCCGACACCAATGTTGGAATGTCCAGGCCTTAGATTGGGACCTCTTTGATACATCTGAAATGGTATGATCACTCATACCTGCCTGGGGGGGGAGGAGAACCGATACGTTGTCCTGGGGTACACAGAACTGGTCGGGTGGGGGGTGTAAACAAAATGAACCAAAACAAAAAGCACACATGCCAGTTTGCAGATACTCAAAGAACTGCTTCGGTGCTTGGCCAAAGCAGAAGGAAGTAGTCCAGTGAAGAGGTAAGTGTCCTAACAGTGACAATGCAGGTGTTTGCACTGTAATTCGACTTATAATAAGAAAAAGCCCCGGGTCCTGTGGGCGGGCTGCCGTGTCCCCCCAGAACCGCAGGTTGGTCACCAGCCAGGCCAGAGAGGTCACTGCCACAAGGCCCTGGACAGGAGGCCCAGGGACAAGGGGACAGCACCCCTCTGGTTCTCCTGCAGGTGAACGGTCAGCATGGTGCCCGGCAAAGGCCGCGGGCAAGGCCAAAGAGTATTCAGCTAAGATTCTTCCAGTAATCATGAAAATTAACCCAGGATAACCTCAGGGCCCAGGTAACTGTTTCTGCCCCTGATCCCAGAGAAGGCTATAAATCTCCTTCCAAATTAGCATTTTCTCTGTGTGCACACCTGCAAAAAGCTAATTTGGGGGAAGCTGGGGGGGGAGAGAAGGGAGGGAACCAGAACCCCTCCCCAAGGCTGGCCTGGCCTGGCAGACAGGCAGCTGACGCCAACATTTTCCGGCACAAATTCAATCCCCTTTTTCATCTGGTCGGCAAGTAACGTATTGCTTATCTTCTCCACCTCTGTCTTCCTCTTTCTGTAATCCCTTGGCTACATGTAAGTGTTCACAGGACCCTCTTGCCAAGGGGCAAGTGTTATTTATTTGGCCATGGATGCTGCTTAATCGACCGCAAAAGGAGTGTGTGAACTCGTCACTGGATATTTCGGTTCCTTTTGACCCATGAGCTGTCAGCACGGGGGTGGGCGGTGCACGGCGGGCAGTGTCCTGACTCCACAGCCCTGGCCTGGCTCAGGCTACTGTGCCCGCCCCTACCTGTCCTCACTGCACCCGGGGGGGTTTCTAGCTGCCCCTCTCCCGGCCTCGCTCCCAGTGGGTGGCACTGAAGTCTTCAGGGCTCCTGCTGAGTCCTCAAAACAGACATCAGGAGAGCCAGGAACATGTGGCTCAGTGTGGAGCACATTCTCCTGCCGCATGAGCAAGGCAGGATTTGGCGCATGAGCAAGGCAGGATTTGGGCCCCGGCGGCTCTCTCTCATCTACTGTCAAAACGGGCTCCCAGTGGGGAGTGAGAGATGTGAGGCTGGGGGCGCTGGGCGAATCAAGGCAAGAGGTCCCATCCTCCCCCTACACTCCTACACTCCCCCCCCCCCCACCCCGGCACAATCTGCCCTGGTCTGACGGAGAAGACAGACATCTGAAGAACCGAAGCTAGAGCGGTAAGGTAAGGTGTACGGCGACCCTGCCTGTGCCCCGGGGCTCACAGCCTTTGTATGGTTTCTACTTCTTACTTTCCTACCATCTGCACAGAGAGTCACCGTGGTTGCGTCAGAGGGGCTCTCAGGTCCAGGAATTAGATTTAGTGTAGATCTTCACGTGGCAGGACGTGGGCCAACAGGTGGATGCTGCAACGTGATCGATTTGGGGCGCCATATAAAAGTGAGCGAATGCTTAAGATCGATCAAAAAATTGTAGGGGCTGCCTGGAGGGAAGGGAGTTTCCAATCCCGGAGGGCAGTCAAGCGCAGGAGGAACACCTGCACTGGACGTCAGGAGTCAATTTGTCATCCTTGCCCCAAATTCTCCACTTTAACCACTCTCCCACCATCTGGGAGGAAGTATCTCCGTATACCAGGGACCCGACCCACTATGATAGATACCGCTGACTGGGCCGGGAGAGTCACCTGACCCAGCACCTGCCCAGCTATTGGTTAGGCAGGGGCCAATCAGATTCTGTCGCCAGGGCATTGCCAAGACTGAAAGGCTACAGCAGGGGAGTAAAGGCGGCGAAAGCACCTAAGGGGAGTCCTTGGGTGGGAAGAGGAGGGGTCCAGACCCCACGGGGCGGCCTTGAACTTCTGGAGGCTGCCCGTTGTATCCTTACAATAAGCCCCGCTTTGACTGGAGCCCCCTGGGGTAGGCGCCCCCTCACACGGGAAGCCCTGGAGCATCCTGGCGGGACCTGCAGGCTGCAGAGCTGGGTGAAGGCTCAGTGACCGTCACTGGAACCTGGCATTGCTGAGGCTGCGAAGGGTAATCAAGCCCCAGGCCTTCCCCAAGGCCACCTCACATTCCCTCTGACTACGGGGTTCACACACGGCCTGTTCTTCCCATGGACCTGCCATCATCACTGCTCTCACCGTATGCCACAGGCAGCAAGACTAAAAGCTCAGTCATTGCCAAGACTCTCAAAGCCTTCTGCCCTGTGGGCAGACACCCTCAGGAGCACACACCTGATCCTTTGGGAAGATGCTTCTGATACTGCCAACGCCAACCCCATGTTTCATCAACATTTGCAACGCGTTTGAGATGGCTTATTTAATAAGGCAGTCACTTTACTTATTAAGTACCTACGGCATACCAGGCTCTGCAGGGTGGGTTCCACCATATCCAGGTCAGGAAGAGGAACCGGAATCCCACGAAGATAAAGCAGCCTCCGACAATTCATTAGTCTCTGACAATCTGCTGCCAGGCCCCCGAAAAACAAAGGCCCTAGCAGACACTACCTCCAAAAATTCTTCCCTCACAAGACCTCACTCTACCCCCAAGGATTTTATCTTCCACTGATCAGTGATTTCAGATTTGTGCAGTGTGGGCATCTCTCCAGCACTCATTCTGGTTTAAAACTGATACAGATGATGTTTACTGAGCACCTACTATGTGCCAAGGACCATGCTAAACACTGTGCATTAAGTCGTCTGATTTAATCTCCACAAAACCTCTACGAGGGAGGGACAGCATTTCCAATTTACAGATGAAGAAACTGGAGCTCCAGAGGGATTGAGAAGCTGGCTCAAGGGCCCCACCGTAGGGACGATGTGTACACAGGCAGTCTGGCTTTGTGGCCCCTAGCACTTGGGACACGCCTCCAATGTCCCCACACTCAGAGCCCTGGGTTCAGTCTGTGTGGGGGAACCCACCCTCCTCCAAAGGGCAGACACCAAAGGAAATGTGGAATCAGCACCTATGCCCTCAACAATGCCAGACACAGAGGGAAGCTAACCATGCCTTTTCCTGAATTCTCACCTTCCCGATGCCCACTCCCTGCCTTGCTGTGAGAAGGCAGCATCTGCCTGTGGGGCATGGGTTCAGGTCATCTCTAAGGGGACGCGATTAGTGCTTTCCAGGGAGATGGCCAAGCCCCACATGCGGCCTGGAAAAATCTGACTCCCAATGGGGAGGCTGCGAGAAGCCAGACGCCGTCTGGAGCGCCCCAAATGCCAGCTGCTGCCCCAACCTCAGTGCACTCAGCAGCGTCAGGGGTGTGACAGGAGGCTGGCAGCGGGAACGGCACATCAGGCACTTCTGCAGGCACACTGGGGTGGGGGGGGGTGTATGTTCAGATCAACCCCGCCCCGCCCCCATACCCGGGAAGCCAACAGATGCAGGGGCCCTTCTAAAAGCCCATCTGGGACAGGGGTGACATAAGAGTTATCAACAGAGGGATGGAAGGGAGAAAAAGGCGGGGTCATAATTACATGGCTAGGAGACCGAGAGAGAAGGAAGCTGAGAGGTGGCAACTGTCTAGCTGGTCCTGAGAGAGAGGAGCAGGAAAAAGAAGAGAAAGAATGAATCCTTAATAGAACAGAGAACTGAGCTCCCCCACAGAGGTGTGCAATGGAGCAGGCCCATAGTAGCTGCTCAAGGAAACCTGGAAAATCCTTAAGTGACACGGTCCACATCTAAGGCTTTCCATTCAACCTCACGGCACCTGGCAAGGAGTGTGTGCACGTGCCGTGTGCACATGTGCGGAAGGCATTATCTCACACTCTGCAGGGTCAGCTTCCACATTGGCCAGGGATGAACATCTCCCTGGCCTCCCTTTGGCTAACGCCCCTCTCTCGGCTGGCACCCCCACCCCCGCTGACTCCAGAGAAGGGTGCACATCTGGGCTCGGCCAGTCAGCATTCTCTGCCACCGGACCAGGTGGTTGGTTCAGAGCCAGCACATCCTTAAAGCAAAACCCATGATGATCAGCCCCGGGATTTCTGGAAATACTGGGAATGAAGGACTTCCTGTACTGGAATCCTAAAAATATAATGTTGCTTAGACATGTTAGGGGTCATTTTTGCCACCAGAAAGGATAAAACCCCAACAGATGAAAGGAGAATTGAGAAACGATGTCATTTGAGCCCCTGGATGCAGCTGCACCTGAAGCCAGACTTCCCTCTGACCATCTCAGTTATGGGGGGGCTACCGATTCTTCCTTTCAGTGAGACAGTTCCAGTTGTGTTTCTACCATTTGCATCTCAGCTTGCCCTGCAACTACCTGACTCTCCCGGCAGGTGGTAGGAAAGTAAGAGGAAGTACAGACAATACAAAGTTAGTTTTTTCAGGAAGCCTTCTGGGCAGTAAGCAAGGACCGACCGCTCTGAGCCCCAGACGCGCTCTGAGTGACGCCACTCTGAGTGACGGTGAGCACGCCTCCCTACCTCACAGGGTGACTGGGAAAGTCGCTGAACCCTCTTGTGAACTCTGTTATCTTTAACCTGTTGTGGTCAAGAGCAGCAGGAAACCCACAGGCCTGGGAGAGTCAGGGACGCCGGCGCAGGGCTCGCCCACACCTGCGCCTCTGGCTGGAGTGTGCGGAGTTGCCCCACGATCCTCCTAGTTCATGATGGGCCGGCCCAGCCCCGGGAGGCAGCCACGGGAAGTAGGGGTGGGGCGCCCAGACAGGAGGGCTGTGCCTGGCCTGCCAAGGGATAAAGTCCCTCCGCTACCGCTCACTTTAGACTCTGCCGTGCCACCGCTGAGGACAGTGCACGTGCCCCTGCAATGTGCATGGCAGTGGGGACAGCAGAGTAATGGCTGCTGCCAGCCGGACTCCAGCTGGACCTGCTCTGCCTCCTGGCTGTGGGCTGGGTCAAGTTTCTTTACTTTCCTGTGTCTCAGTTACTTCACCTGTAAAATGGGGTGATTAATGCACCTCATTGATTTGGGTTGTTGAATGTAGGCAACCCTGCAAGGCAGGAGTCCTGGGATCAGGTCCCCCACCCGCCCCCCATGATTTTCACCTGCGCATTCACAAGGGACAGTAGAGCTTACGGGGTGTGCTCCAGGTGACGTGGGGCACAGGGGAGGAGTCCCTCTGAGCACGCGACTGCTCAGAACACGGGTTCATCCACCTGGCGAGCCGCAAGCCTCTAAAAAGGACCCAGTGAACAGGACCAGTGAGTCAGCCAAGGGCGCAGGGAGGCGGAGCTGGCTTGGGGACAGCACGGGGGCGGGGCTCTGGCCCAAAGGTCGGCAGCACTGGCTGCAGACAGATAGGTGGCCACCTTGGGAGAGGAGGTCGCACAGGGACATTCTGGGGGAAGTCCCTGAGGCCTCCTCCAGGAGCCTGGCACCAAGAGAGGGAAGAGGAGCCGAGGGCCATTTCAAACACCCCGGCGGTGCCCCACACACAACCAAAACTCTTCTCAGCAGGCCCTCGCCAGCTCAGGTGCCCACCTGACTACGACTCTGGTTTACGTTTGAGGACAGAGAAGCAATGAAAAGACTCAGCGATGCGACGTACTCTGACTTCCTTGAACAGGGAAAGTTGTGGGGCCAAGTGCAACAGGCTCGGGGTGCCCAAGCTCTGAGCTCGAACCGGAAAGTCTGCAGAGGCCAAGGCCAAAGAGGAGTCGCCCAGGCTCCCCCTGGCCCTGCTAACGAGGGCAGGAAGCAGAGAGGCATTTGAGGAAATGTTCAACGACACCGAACACAGAGGAAGAGTTTCCAGGGTCTAATCCTCTGAAGATATCCTTGATTTTAGGTCAGAGGGGAAGACTGTGTTTGGGGCAATTCTGTGTTTTATCTATAATTATATCCCTTCTACTTAAGGGTTCTGACCCAGGCAGGTGCACCCCAAGTATCTGTGGGATAAATGAAGAAAAGAACTTCATGGGTTCTATGTGTTCAATGATTTTTTTTTAATGTTTGTTTATTTTTGAGAGAGAGAGGAAGGGGGCGGGCAGAGAGGGAGACACAGAATCTGAAGCAGGCTCCAGGCTCTGAGCTGTCAGCACAAAGCCCGACGTAGGGCTCAAATTCACAAACCATGAGATTGTGACCTGAGCCCAAGTCGGATGCTTACCCGACTGAGCCAGCCGGGAGCCCCCTCGTTGATTATAGAGACTGAAACACAAATTGTCCACTTGTTTACTGGGCGACCGGAGTGACACAAAGGACAAGGGCAAGTGTAAAAGCAAACGGACTCATGATCTGACATCTCAGATCGAGGCTGAGAACGAAGTCCAGTGCAGGGGTGCCGGGAGAGGGTACCCACAAGGCACCTTCTTCACCAGTCCTATTCCTGCCTCTATCTTTCAGCCAACTCCAGAAGAAAAGAGGGACATGTTTACTGACCCCTCAAAACCCTGACAATTACTGGTGGGGCCACAGGAGTCCTCCGGGTGTGCCCGACGTGCCGGGTGGGGCTCATCCAAAGGTGTGTCAAAATGTGAGCGGGATTAGATTTCTCCGAAGGCCCTTCCAGCTCCAATATTCACGTGCACACATTTCCTCCCACTTGGAGCATTTCCGGAGTCCCGCTTTGCGCCCCAGGTGACCACACATGGAGACAGATGTGTCAGTGCCTTACAGGCCCCACCCCCTTGGAGTTACAGTTCGGGGCACCCAGGGTGACACTCAAGAAAGGCTCACGCAGGCCCCAGCCACAGCTACGCTGTGCTCCAATGACACGTGCCCACGGCAATGCAAGGACTAAGCACAGAACAGGTGGAATGAACACGTAAGGCTTTTGCAGAAGGGTCGGGGGCCCAGGCAGGGACAGAAGTGGAACATTCAGAAGTCAGTGTGGAGTGGAGAGGTAACAAAAGTAAGAAAAAGGTGAGAGACGGGAGTGAGCCAATTGGCTCCTGGGACAGTGAGGAGACGCTGAGCTCAACACAAGTCAGAAGAGAGGCTGTCAGGTGTCCCTGGTTCCCAGCCCCAAACCCAGGCCGGAGCGGGTGCAGGACACCTGCCAGGCGGGTGAGCCAGGCGCCCTGGGAGAGTGTGAGGGAGGCCGTCCTCAGAACCGCCTCCCTCCGGAGTGTAAAGCACCCTGAGGGCAGAGCTGGTTTGGCTCAGCTTGTCGGCCCCAGGCACCAGAGGAGTATTTATCCAGTGAGTAATCGGAAAAATGGGCAGATTTGATTTCATAAAGGTGCTTGGCTGGAATCCGAGTTGTGGGTCAGCCCGACCCTCAGCTGTGGCCCAGAGACGTGAATGAGCTGGGAGAGAGCAGAGCTAAAAGGCCCATGAAGGCAGAGAGGTCGGAGACCAAGCAGGTGACACCCTTGCTGCTGAGGGTGCAGGGGAGGCGGGGAGGCGATCGCTCTCCGGATGCAACAGCAGCAGCTGAGTGTCAAGAAGCCACGGAGGTACACAGAGGGTGACCACGGCCCCGGTTCACCTGGGGATTGAGGCTGTCCCAGGGTGTGGGACTCTCAGTGCCGACACCAGGAAAGTCCTGGCAGCCGAGAAGGAGTTGGGGACCTGCGGCACAGGTCTGCCTCACCAGCACCCCAGTGGGAAAGGATTGCCGGTGGGGCCAGCCCCGTTGGTCAGGGGCCTCAGACACTACAAAGCCTTTGCAGACGTGTGGGCTCGGGCAAAGCAACCCCAGATCTGAAAGCTAAGCCAGGCTGACACCATGGATCTCATCTCCTGGAACAGGGAAACCGAGGTTCAGAGCTGAGTGGCCTGCAGAAGCAAGGTCCCACAGCAGGTGAGTCACAGGGTCAGTGTGGTGTCCTGGGCTCCAGCTCCCTCACTTTCCCTGCTTGTTGGGAAGATGTGAAATACACAAGTGCTGTCTATTGAGCGCGGTTGCGAGCTGTGTCAATTTCCTCTGAGCCACTGGACAGGAAGTGGGGGGGGGGGTGTCGTGCACCAGAGCCCTCGTCCCCAAAAGGGGCTCTAGGGGCCCCAGGGAAATGGTCCCATCTGGTCTTCTGCTCTTCCGAGACTCTGGCCCAGGGGGAGCAGTGGCCACCACCTGGGACATGGGGAGACAGAGTGGGGACTGGGGTGCTGCTGGCCTCTCCTAGGACATCCCCACTATGGCCGTCCCTTGGATGAGGCCAAGATCCCCAAAGGCCCTTGTGAAAGGCCGATGCATCATCTAGCCACACACATCTGTAGTCCCCAGGTATGGAGGGGTCTCAGCAGCTCCGGGCAGAGGGGGAGAGAACACGCCAGGCTACAGGGGGGCAGGGAGAAGACGGGGGGGCGGTTTAAGCAGGAGCTTCCTAGAGGGGTGCGGCTCAGTGATGGGTCTCACGCTGTATCTGCATCAGCATCACCTGAGGGGGATTATTACGAGCCAGACTGCTGGGCCCACCCTGTTTCTGACTCTGCAGGTCTGGGGTGGGCTGAGTTCTCCCGGGAGGCTGATGTTGGGCCTTGGCACCCCATCTTGAGAACCACTGGCCTGGAGCATGTGGTTATGAGGGATGAGGGGAAGGGGAAGACGAACTGGGGTGCTGACGGGTCACTGGGGGCTGTGGAGACCCATGAAGTAATGATGGAAGGCGCTGGGAGGCCTTGGTCCTCACCCTGTGGAGAGGGTTAGAATCACAAGGTGGTGGAGGGAACCTGCTTAAAAGGCAGACTTGTGGGCTCCTTCCCAGATACTTCCCACCGTCCAGGTCTGCTAGGGGGCCCAGGAACTTAAAAACCCACAGTGGGCTCCGAGTGATTCTGATGCAGGCAGTCCAGGGTCCCCAGGGAGAGGCGTGGGGGTCTCAGAGTGGCGCTGTGGAAACATGCATTTGGCAGGTGTCGTGACCTGCAGTGAGCCCCAGAAATGTCTGTGGCCTCACGCCCTGCCTCGGGCCCAGCTGCCCCACCCAGTACAGTAGCCACAAGCCACGTGGAGCCTTTTACAAGTAAAGCGGGGCACCTGGCTGGCTCAGTTGGTTAAGTGTCTGACTCTTGATTTCGGCTCAGGTCATGATCTCACGGTTCATGAGATGGAGTCCCATATCGGGCTTTGCCCCGACAGTACAGAGACTGATTGGAATTCTCTCTCTCCCTCTCTTTCTGTTCCTCTGCTGCTTGCACTTTCTCTAAAAAATATTTTTAAAAAATCAAAATTCAGTTCTTTGGTCATCCTAGCTACATTTTTGACCCCAGTGCCTACCACATGGGACTGTACAGCTCTAGAACATTTCCTCTTTGCAGAAAGTTCTATCAGAGAGCTCTGGCCTGGAGAGATCCCAATATGTCTGCCACTGTTTCCCTTTCTATAAAAAGGGGTTTCTCCGCCATCTTTCCCAGGGTGCAAGAGAGAAGGAAGCCACCCCTGAGAGCGACGTTTCTA
This sequence comes from Suricata suricatta, assembly GCF_006229205.1. Taxonomy (NCBI): domain Eukaryota; kingdom Metazoa; phylum Chordata; class Mammalia; order Carnivora; family Herpestidae; genus Suricata; species Suricata suricatta. The sequence continues at coordinate 131,308,939 of NC_043707.1, forward strand.
CAGCCCATGCACCTGCTGGTGGGAGGCGGCGGTCCAGCGTGGCCGGACGGCATCCATGTCTGCCCCAGAACCCAAGGTTCTTCTTCCTTCTAGTTGGCTGTTAGTGCTAGATCCCCTCCCCCCGCCATGATGACAGTCCTTAGTAGTTAGAGCTTAATCATCACGAGTACAAAGGAAAACAAACTAATAAAAACCTAAGCAAGTCCCCTTCGAGAAAAGCGATACCAAACAAAACAAACCAACCAAAAACAGTGTGTTCAACGCATCACAATAGCAGAGGCATTAACAATAGACCAGATTTAATCCCTGAGAAACAGCAACTGAATTTATTTCTTCCCCAGAGCTTCCCAGCACCCATGTTTTCAAGGAAGGAATGGAAAGACAACTAGAGATGAAGCGCCGGGGCCAGGGGTCCCCATGTGCGGTTCCAGGATGGGCAGTGTGGGGACAAGGACAGCCGGTCTGTTAAGAGTGCAGGCTCTGCAGCTGACAGCAGGCAAAGGCACGGACGGGAAGCAGAACGGCCGGTCGCCAGGGGCTGGAGTGGGGGCGGGGGTATTGCTCAGTGACTACAGTCACAGTTCAGGACTACGGAAAAGTGCTGGAGGGGTGCCTGGCGGGCTCAGCTGGTTGAGCATCTGACTTCAGCTCAGGTCATGATCTCCCGGTTGGCGAGTTTGAGCCCCGTGTTGGGCTCTGTGCTGTCAGCGTGGAGCCTGCTGAGGGTCCTCTGTCCCCCTCTCTCTCTTCCCCTCTCCTGATCGCTCTCTCTCTCTCAAAAATAGAGAAAAAGCATTTTTTAAAAAGTGCTGGAAAATGGATGGTGGTGATAGTTCACATACTGTGAAGGTATTTGATGTCACTGACTTGTACACCTAAAAATGGTTAAAATGGGCAATTTGATGTTACGGACACTTTACTGCCAAAAAAATAAAAAGTGAACTCCACCCTGGACCTACTGAGTCAGTCTTGGGGGTGGGCCCCGGAATCTGCATGTCAGTCCGCTGGCCCCGAGACCCAGATCTTTGCTGCCCCCTTCCCCAGAGGAGGGTGACAAGCCGCACCTTTCCCTCTGCGGCCCCTTGGCTTCACACCCCATTTTGTAAGCCTTGAAAGTCCTACAGGATCTGAAGTGATAGAAATCCCTCCCCACGGCCCATGGCTGTTCTCCTCACAATGGTCACGGTCGGAGAGGCCAAGGAAGCACACAGGCCATGTGTGCTGTGTGCACAGCAGAAGGGACCCGAGTGGGGCCAGGAGGGCGGGCGCCTGGTGGGGGGGAGGCGGGCTGGAAGAGCAGACCCCAGCAGCGGGCTCGATACCGAGTCTAAAGAATCTGGATGGGGGCGCCTGGGTGGCTCAGTCGGTTGCGCCGACTTCAGCTCAGGTCATGATCTCACAGTTCGTGGGTTCAAGCCCCAGGTCAGGCTCTGTGCAGACAGCTCAGAGCCCGGAGTCTGCGTCAGATTCTGTGTCTCCTTCTCTGCCCCTCCCCCACTTGCACTCTGTCGTGCAAAAATGAATAAACGTTAAAAAGATAATTAAAAAAAAAAGAATCTGGATGAACCACAGGCAGAGAGCGGGGTCCCCCTCTGTCCACTCTGCGTCCTGCCCTAGGCCGGGCTCCTCCAAGGTGCTCATGGAAGAAGGAACAGCTGAGCGGAAGGCACAGGCGTGCTGGTTAAGGGTGGGGTAGGGGGGCGCAGTAGCTGAGCAAAGACAGAGTCTTACTCGGGTTGCTTCCTCACCCCTGCACAATCCCGGGAGCACATGAGACAGATAAGCAGCTGCCCCTTTCTAAGAGATTCGGAGAATGTCAGGTGGGGGGGGGGGGCGGGAGGGGTGCCTGGGCCAGGACTTAGCTAGGAAGTCCATATGCCTGCTGTCCTCTTCGGGACACCTGTGGGAGGGAACAGGCCGCTGCTGGGGATGATGTCAGGAGGCAGGGGGTAAATCAGAGTACTCGGCCTCCTAACGGTCTTGCTCTAACATGAACCCAATCCCAGAAAGGCAAAGCGCAGAGAGGTTCTCAAAGTCTGGGCCATGGAACCCCTGTATGAAGATGACCCAGGGCACTCAATAAAGATACAGATTCCCAGGCCCCCTCCCCAGAACCACAGGCAGAAGGGAGGTGGGGCCTGCGGTATCCTGGCAGGCACCTGGGACCACTGTGCTCCTCAATCTGGAACCCCAGGAGTCAGGAGAGAAATTCCCAGCTTTGCCAAGGCACCGTGTGTGGTTGGGGGTTTTCATCTTTGGCGCTGGAAACCACATGACATCGTAGTGTATGGTCCCTTCCTCACTCTGGGCCTCAGTTTCCTCACTCTGTAAGGAGCGACAGACTCCCACCCTGCTGCCGTCTCCCTCTCTGGGACTCTGTCCAGGTTGGATCTCCTGTCACAGGCCAGCTGGCTGCTCTGGACTCTCACTGGGGCAGAGAGACTAGCCATCTCCGGGAGGTAATGGAGTGCCCTGGGCCCCAGAGGCCCTCACTTCCAACTACCTCTGGCTGATTGGAAGCCAGCGTCCCGTGACACCCAACCCAGGACACCCAGCTGCGCAGCCTCTGCCTGGTGCCCTGGTGGCCCGCAGGGAATAGTTAGCTGATGAAGGAAAAACCACAGGGAGAAGCAATGGTCCTGGGGCAGACAGGGTGGCATCCTGGAATAGCCACTTAGTACAATCTGTGTAACTGCTGTCAAGCCTCAACTGTGTTACTTAAAAATTTTTAAATATTTATTATTTGGGGGGGGCAGGGCAGAGAGAGGGAGACACAGAATCCAAAGCAGGCTCCAGGCTCTGAGCTATCAACACAGAGCCCAATGCAGGGCTCAAACCCACGAATCGCAAGATCATGACCTGAGCTGGAGTCGGATGCTTAACCACTGAGCCATCCAGGAACCTCAATGGGATCACCTGTAGGACGGGGAGGAGGCTGCGTTGCCTTCCAGGGGTAGGAGAAGACCAACAGGGATGTGAGGAACAAAGTGCTTGGCTCCTGGGTGGCCCTGAGTCAATGGCTTTTCCTCATTAGAAGGACCGTCCCGAGCCAGAAGCACACGCTCGTCCCTGCCTGGGTATGGGGACTTCAAAGTTACCAGGGCACCCGTGACGCCGGGCCATGCAGTCGGGAAGAAAGTGTTCAGGAACTGGCAGCTGCTGTTTGCCGTCCCTCCAGGCCCCCAGGGAGAGCTTTCTGAAGCTTCTGCACAATTAAAAGGCACCGAACACACTCAACGCCTGTGATAAAGTTACCGCCCAAACTAGCTGGGAGCCTGAGCCGGCCTCCAAATCCGGGCAGCAGCAACAGACGGGGTTGGGAGCACCTGCAGGCAAGGCTACCAGGTGGAGGGTGCCCCCCGCAGCCATCCCCAGAGCCCGGTGCACTGAGAGGGTCGTCATCACTGGGCCTCCCAGCTCCCCTCCTCCTTGGCCCAGGCTTAGCGTCCCCTGGCTCAGAGCCCAGGACTCACCCACCTGTCATACCTCTCTGGCTGCTAATTTCTTCCAAATCTGGGGCTGCTGCAACACCTTTGGGGCCAGTGCCACTCGTCGAAGGCTGTGAGGAATGGCCACAACCGGTGTCCTGCACCTGGCTTCTCTTGAAGGCATCCCAACAGCAGACAAGAGAAAGCACGAAGTCCCCACCTTCACGATGGCTGCCCCACGGGGCACGGAAAGGGTGGTCCTTTAGAACAGGAGTCATTCCTGACATCTCCCCTCCCGGACGGGCGCTCATCGGGCACACGCAAGGTGAAATGCATTTACGGAGAGTAAATTCATAAAAAATAACTACACGCACAGGCACGCACATGCACACACACCTTGGAAACACAGCTTGCCGTCCTCTCTGGAGTGTTTACAGCCCTTAGTGACTCACAGCAAACACGGCATCCCCACGGCGGCTGCTTGGCCGGCTTTAATGACATGTTGGCTCTGCTTATCTGCTGGGGCGCAAATCTGTGTAAACACCTAGGCATCTGATTTTCCACTTTTGTCAACTGGCCATCGGATACGTGGGAGGGGCTAGGCTCCAGGCTCCTGTTTGCTGTTTTCCTTGTAACACCCGGGGACTCTTGAAATGATTAAAAGGGGAGTGAACTCATCTTTCAGAATGGCTAGAGGGTTCTGGAATATCCTCCGGTTAACTCAATTGGAATATTACAAGGGACGCAAAGCATGCGTAAGGACTATTATGGAAATTTCCGGATTCCTTAGAAAACCAAATAAGCTAGCTACCAGTCCTCTGGAATCACTCGATCTCCTCAAATCCCAGTATCTCAAACTTCGAAACATTTAAAAAGTTTACGCACACGTACACACTCAGTCGATTCCTTTGGACTCTGGATAAATGGGAATGACTCCTCCCTCCTGCGGCTTCGGGCTCCACAAACACGAAAGATGCCAACCGTACAGATTCCTGTCCAACAACTCTGAAGTGGGTAATATCCCATTTTACAGACGGGTAAACTGAGGGTTGGGATCTTTAATTTGCTTGGCAACACACAGCTAGTAAGCAGAAGGGCTGACAGATCAAGCCAGGGTGTGTTTGATTCCGCAGCTGGTGCCCTGCACTCAGTGCCCTGGCAGAAGGAAAGTGCAATCCGTCTCACCGAGCGGCCCCCCAGGGCGAGGGGGCCTGGCCGCAGGAGGGCTCCCCAGCGGAACCAATCGGAATGGTTTCCAAGAGCAGTACTTCTCACCCCCAAACCTCAGCAGTCTGTCCCACTCAGGTCGCCAAGGACGCCCACGCTGAACCCCTGTGGTCCTAGTGGCTTTCTCAGAGAATTCCCTGTTCCAAGGTGGTGATTTAATCTCACCCCTCACCCAGCAGAAATCCTGTACAGAAGGGATAACGCAAGAGCAACCGACTGCTGAAACTGCTAAAGGTACAAAGATAAGCAAACGCTTGGGTTGCTTAAAACGAGGAAAGTCAAGGAGAGGACAACCCCCACCTCCTCTTTTTCAAAGATAAAAATTTAAAGAGAAAACAGGAAACTTAATGTGGGTCTTCGTCCTAAAGATCAACACGAGGTCTTTCCACACTGCCTTGAGTGCCTCAGCCGGGGACCTGACCATCAAGTCCTGGCTGTGACACCTACCAGCTGTGTGATTCCGGCAAGTGCCTCCGCTTTCCTGAGCACCAGCCTCCTCGCCTGTGGACGACGGGACGAGCCATTGCACTGCCCCGCGGGGCCCCTGGAGGGCTGATTAAGACAAAGCAGCCCATGTGGCTAGTACTGTAACTGGCCCCCAGGAGGGTACAGGACAGCAACGGGGGCCAGTCCACAGATCCACAAGGGCCTGGTGCCGTTGGCTGGGGGGAGAGGGGGTTGCTTTCCATGAGGGGGAGGGGCAAGAGGCCGCAAGAACGCCAATGGCTAATAAAAAAGACAGAGGCCCTATTAGGTCTGGTGGCTTTTGAAAGCTGGGGTTCAGAGAAAAGATGAAGGAGCCTCTGAGCTGGGTCTCCAAGTCTGGGGAGGCTTCAGATGTGGACGGATGAGGTGTCCAATCTCCAAAGACACTACCAATGACTCCAAAGATACTAACTTACCAATGACTTTTTTAAAAATGTTTTTAATGTTTATTTATTTTTGAGAGACAGAGCATGAGAGGGGGAGGGGCAGAGAGAGAGGGAGACACAGAATCCGCAGCAGACACCAGGCTCTGAGCTGTCAGCACAGAGCCTGACGAAGGGCTCAAACCCACGATCCGTGAGATCATGACCTGAGCCAAAGTTGGACGCTCAACAGACTGAGGCACCCAGGCGCCCCCCACCAATGATTTTTAAACAATGACTTGGTCATGCCTTTAGCTGGCGGGTGAACACCCTTTTGCCCTAGGGACTCGCTCACTTCCTTCTCTGACCCCGCGGCCCCAAAACTCCCCAGCACCCGCTTCCATCGTGCTAACCCCTCACGGGGCTTTATTTTCCTGCATAGCCCTTGCTGTCTCCTGACACACCCCACGTGCCCGCGCCTGCTGGAAATCTCCTCCCACAGATGGAAGCTCCAGGAAGCAGAGGCTGCGGCTGCCCTGTTTGTCACTGTATCCCCGGCGACTGTAGTTGCTCAAGAAATGTGACTGAATGGACAACGGAAGAAGGGAGAATTCGAGTCACAGCCTAAGAAGCTTCAGGGAGCACAAGCTTTACTCTGGGAGGGGGAAGGGGTTCCAGATGACCTCCCCCCAGGTGGGGTTAGTTAGTCCCATGGTGCCCAATGGGGAAACTGAGTCACCGAGTTTCTCAAAGGTCACACCGATTTGAGGAAGAACCAGGTGCAGACTGAGCACGTGTCTAATTTCGGCGTCTCCTGCTCTGGTTCTTAGCCTGAGCTGGCCCCACGCTGGAGGCCAGAGCTGTCACCCGCACAGAGCCTGTCCCCTCGCTGATCTCAGGACACCCTCCACGAGCAAAGTCAAGGCGTCCAGGCTTCCAGCCTGCCCAGCGAGCATCCCCCCCCTTACCCCTCCCCCACACTTCTGAAAGTGCCAGCTCCCAGACTCGGCCATCCCACAGAGCAACTCCCACTGAGCAGCTGGGGACCGACGTGCTGAGGGCCCGGGGCCAGTCACCTCACAGCCTGGCTAAAATGTTTATTTCAACGATAATCTCAGCTGTGGCTCCGAGCCAGAAGAGCTCTCGCTGGCTTCCCAGAGGAAAACCCCCCAACAGCAGACAATGGTTTGAGGATCCATGTCCAAGGCAGGCCCAGCCGGCACGGAAGTTCTCAGAAACTGAACCAGACACCAGAAGAGGGTGAAGGGGTGGGCAGTGGAGGAGAGAGAGGACTCACGACTTTCTGGTGAAACTGCTGGCCTGCTGACCCTGTTTCCTGCTAGAGGTGCCTTCTGTAAGGAGAGTTCCACTGCTCTCTGCCCTAAAGGGACACCACGAGGGCCATCAGAACCACCACCGCCCCCAGGGCCTTGGAGACTGGCGTTTCTCAGCTACACCATGTCATCAGGATATTGTTATTATGAATACATCGTGAGTCCATGTAGACACAAAGTAAACAGATCTATCTCCCCCTAGCCATCTCCTATACTTTTACATAATAGCCACCCTGGCCGCACCCCCCCCTTCCTCACCCCTCCCCGGCACAACAGTCAACGTCTCGGATCGCTGAGGGATTTTACAGACAAGACAAATCTCATTTTGGCACAGTTCAGGAGGGTGGAGATGGAACGAACACACAGCATCAAGGCCTAATCGGAAAGGGAGTCAATGGGGGCACTGACAGGTGCCTCACAAGTGAGGCTGGTAACGAACCTTTATCACGCATCAATTACGAACGAGGCAAGGTGCTTTGCTAGCTTTCAAATCATCCAAACGCCAGCTGACCCTAGTATTTATTATCTGCCACTTTTCAGAAGGGTACATGTGGTCTCAAACAGATGAAAACAACTTGCCCAATCTCTTCTATTTGCTTATGCTTTGCATCGATGCTCTGTTTTATACCAAGCCGTCTTGGACTCTAACTTGTCTGTGTAACTGGGGAGAAGGTGGGACGTCTCCAGCAAGCCCAGCCCCAAGGCCGAGGCTCCAGGGATTCACGCTACTTCCAGGGCTCGGGGTCCCTTTTCTAGGCCCTTGGTGACCCAAGACTTCAGTGGCTCCAGGACACCGGTGGGAGCTCAGCTGTGACAGCTCAGCTAATCACAGCCGGCTCCTGTGGCTGCAACCGAGATACTAGGGATTCCGTCTCCCTGGGAGACCAACACAGGCAGCCTGGAATTAGGGGTCCTTGGCTGCTGGCTTTTTCTCATAGGAAAGAAATAATTATTAGGTAAATAAGCTTGGTGTTGCCCAGCTGGTTAAGCCTGCGGTCTGGGAGAGGCATTCTGTTGTGGACTGACAGAAAATTTGAAATCGTGGCACCTTGGGCAAGTTGCTGAAAACTCTGGCATTTTCTGTCCTATCTTCATGGAGATAACACAGAGTTATCTGGCTCCCAGAGTTGTGATAAAACTTTAAGGAGACACTGCATGCCAATTACTGGATCACAACAGGTATTCAAGAAATAATGAATAATCACGTGGTCCTCCACCCCCCATTTTTTCCTGGAAAAAGTATTCAAACTTCAACCTGATGATGACAGACACTTCTTGGAAGCCCTTCATCTTCCATCTAAATTTCTTCCTACTCTAGAGTCAAGGGGATACAGGGATTCCTGGGGGAACCCCTTCCCCCCAGGCATTACTTGCAGGGGCGGGGCGGGCAGCTGAGACAGGAACAGAATGGAACGGGCGCACCTGCTCTGAGCAATTTAACAAAACGCGGTTTTCAGCTTGGGTCAGATTAGCCTCTGATACGCAATGAGACCATTTCATTTGTGTCTGCACCGCCCCGATTTCTTCCTATATCAGTCCTTCAAACGTAAGAGAAGTCTCTCCGCTCCTACCAAACGCGAATCGTCACCTTCCTCTCCGAGGGGCAGCGACAGAGCAGGGCTCTCCTGACACTGTCTGGGGCTCGCAGGTGGGTTACGGGCGCGGCCGGAGAGGGGCTGCCCCAACTCCGTGCGGGGCTGCCCCCTTTCCCACGCTTCCCGTGGAAGTCGCGGGTCCCGCCCAGAGCACGGTCTCCAGACGCCGCGGGATCTCGCAACTCCGGCAGGCGTGGCCTTGACCTCCCTCTGCAGCTCTCCCGGGGGGCTTGGCCGGAAAGCCGCGACCCCCGAAACCCCCGTCCCCACGCTGAAGAACTAACTCCGCGTCCCGCGCGTCTCCCCGGACACCCGTCCCCGCGCTGGGGCCGCGGCGCGCGGC
>NC_043707.1:131317813-131325984 GCF_006229205.1 Suricata suricatta
GCCCCCGGCCCCGCCCCTGGCCCCTCGGCGGCGCCTGGACTCGCCTCGCGGCCTCGGGGAGCGCTTCGTGACCCGGTTCCCGGGACGCTCGGCGCATCCATCCCCAACATAGTCATTTCTGGAGAGACTGAGGGACAGCCAGCGGCGCAGGGGTCGGAAGGGACATGCCTGAACCAAGATCTCTGAAAGCCCAGAGAGAGTGCATCTGGGGGACGGCTGCCTGGTACCCCAGTTTGCAGATGTCTCCACTCTTCTGACACCCTTGTGACAGCCTTGCTGAAGAGCTGAAGTCCCAATAAGTGACCTGGAGAGGGCAGGACGAGGGGACAGCGGCAGGCGTGGTAGCCCTGGGACATTTCCTACACTCACCTATGCTGTGTAACCAGGCGTTCTTTAAGTGAATGTAATACTGAATGCATTCACCGTGCCAGGGGTTGGCGACCGGGAGGGCGGTGGGGGACGGGGGAAACAGAAATGGTCCATACCCATGAGCAGACTGTGATCTGGGGGTGGAGTGGGGGAGCCCTATCTCTGCATCTCACTCCCCTGAGCCTCAGTTTCCCCATCTCTAATTCCCACCCTGTCCACCATGCCGTGCTTCTGAATGTCCCTCTACCACAGCCACGTGGTAGGTGAGGTGACTCCCAGGGAAGACCAGGAACTGGACCCCTGGAGTGGAGGTGGGGGGTGCAGTTACTCAGCCAGCCAAGCCCCGTAGAAGGTGGCACCTTGGGTCTGCAAACCTAAACCTGCCTGCTGGAGGGGCTGCTCCGGCGGCTGGCAGTGCTTGCTGTAAAGTGAGTTTGGAGCTCCGACCTCCTTTGATCTGAGGATTATGATGCTCTTTAGAAGGACTAATTATCTCCCCGCAGCCCCAGGAAGCAGGTCCTGTTCCCCCTATTGTACACACGGGGAGCTGAGGCAACATAGGTCCCACACTCTCAGTCCCAGCACCCCCTTCCAGGCAGCCTGCACCCAGGCCTCGCTCTCTAACCTATGGCTCCCGCTGGCCCTGGCCTGAGCTCTGGGAATTTCTAGGTCACTGGGATACGGCTCTCCAACAAGCCGTGGGAAACAAACTACTTCCCCACCCCCACCTCTGCACCAAATCTCTACAACTGTTCATGGGTCACTTTCCTGTCTGTGGGTGAAGAACCCTGCCCCGTAGCAAGCGCTGTGGTCTGGCCACCATCCATCATGGCCTTCCCAGCTTCCACACCTGACGTCTTCCTCCCCCTCCCAATGATGTGGAAACTGGCCCGCCTCAACCCCTCTCTCGAACCCCAACTTCCCATTGGAAAGCTGACCGGTAGCATCAAATGCTGGTGATACTCCCAGCCAGGGAAGAAAACCACCCATGGGGCTAAACATCCACACCGTGCTTGGGAGGAAGGTGACTACCACGGCTCACACCGGGGGATAGGAGATGCCCCAGTTTTGTCCACCTTCCCTGGGCTAACAGACAAAACAGAACCCAAGAAATATTGCTCTGAGCCATGCTGGGCGGAGAGACCCTTGCATTCTGGAGATGCCCCGCACAGGAAATCTCTGTTCCAGAAGCTTTCAGGGACCCAACTGGGGGCATAAATGGGTGGGTGGGCTATGCAGGGTTCGCTGTGGTTCATTTCAGATGGGCATTCAGGTTGTATTCTTCTGACTTAGACACCCTTTGCAAATGAAGCGCGTAGGAAGGCTCTTCCACAAAGAAACATTCTCTTTACCGTATTTCTTGAAGTACATGGAACTCTGCTTCTATCTTCCCACTTCGGATAGAGACATGCAATTTCCTCTTCATTGCGCAACAAGAAAACAGCAGCGCAAGCCAGAACACAGAGCCCTTGCCACTTGGATTCAGTGTCAGAGAGACTTTAGGGAGCAGTGGGGACTGTGGCAAACAAGAAGCCACCTGCCTCCCTGCAGAGGAGGCCATAGCTTGCTGTCACCAGGAAGGTGGCTCTAGTGTCACCAGAGGTTCTGTTGTGTTTTCTTCTCAAGAGCCACTAGGAATATGGATTTTTATGTGTGATCTAAGTTCAAAATGCAGACAACTCTTTAAAAGTTATGAGAAAGAAAGAGGAGAAGAAGAGGATGGAGAAGGAACAACAAAATAAACACATCTAGAAGTTTCTATCTAGCCCTCTGGCTGCGAGTGCTCATTTTACTGCTACTGTCATTGGTCCCCGAAACCTCTCTGAAGCCTTCACATGCTTTCTACTTACATTTCAATAACTCAAGCCGCTTCTCAAGCCCACAGCCCTGGGGAATTTCCACTGCCCTCTTTACTCAGCACAAATTTGGCCCAAATGTGTGTGAGTGCATGCGCGTGTGTACGTGTGTGTGTGCCCCACTCTCAGGGCCAGGGCTTCAGATGGCAGTCGGACCCACCTTCCCTCACCTCCCGGGGGGGTCTCAGACTGCCCAGGCCTCCCCCAGGCAGCATCAGCCTCTCTGTCTCCCTGCTCGCAACTCTGCTAGCGGGCAAACCTCTGGCACCAGTGACAGCCTGCAGCCTACTAGAAAACCATCTGCCTTGGGTGGGAGGTGTTTCCTCCTGGAGGTATGTTCCTCATTAGGACGACACCCTGGACCCTGGGGGACGTTTCTGCTCAGTTCTGCAACAGGAGATCGAGGAGCCAAGTGACAACGCATTTTCTGCCCTGAGCGCTTGGGCAGGCCCTCCAGGAATGAAAACTCCAGGATGGTTTTATTAGAGACTCCCAAACAGAGCGGCTTCTGAGTGTGCAACCTCAGAACGGCCCTGCTCCTGGGCGAACGCTCTGCTGTCATCGCCTTGAAATCCTTAATTAGTTTTGAACTAGGAGCCTCGCACGTTCATCTTGCACTGGGATCTGCAAATTACCTAGCTGGTTCTCCTCCCAGCAGATCTTCCCAGCCTCTCTGGGGGATGCTGGGAATTGATGTTGGAGACAGCTGGGCCGGGGATGTGGCTCATTCCGTCCTTCTCCAGGGCACGTTGTGTCAGGGCCTCTGCAAGGCAGCAGGAAGGGAGGACCTGGGAGTGGGGAAAGGCAGCAGGAGCCATCCCCATCCATTCCTCCAGAAAACTAATTAAGGAGCAATGGCATAGTGGGAAATCCGGTGGGGGGATGGGTAGGCAGCCAGAGGGTGGGGAGGATGCTTTGGTTCTGAGCTCTGAGTCCAGCCCGTGTCCCCATGACCCTGATCTCAGGATGCCAACGGGGTACCACCGAATAAAACACAAAGGAGGCTGGGGCGGGGACGCGGGGATCGGCACAGTTCCCATTTAAAGTACTCCTCGGCTTCCAGGGAAACTTCCTTGATATCACGGAAGAAGACTACAAGATACATTTGACTTCAGGAAGGAAAACCAGAAACATTGTATTAAAGGGCCGCACTGTATTTGACATCTGCTAGAAGCTGAGTATTTGAATCCACTGGAATTTTTCGGGTATTTTTTTTTCTTGGCTATGCTTTAATATTTGTAGAGGAGATTTTACTAAGATCTTCTGGCCAACATTATCGAGCTCTCTCCAAACACCTGAAATGAAGACAAAGTAGCGACTCCGGATTCCCAGGAATCCACACACTTTTATTTGTAACACCTTCAGGAACTCCTGGCAACACTTCTCCTGAGCCTGGAGACCTCAGCAGGGATGCCGGGTGCCCACTAGCTTGTGTGTGACTGTGGAAAAGGACCTTCCTGTCTCAGCCCCTCACTGGCAAAAGCAAAATGAAAGGCTGGGTTCATGGATGTGAAAGGGCTTTCCCAGTTCTGCCCCCTATGGTTAAATTGGTCTTTCCTGTCCTTTTTATGGTGATTGTGTGGGCGTCTCTATTAGTGATAAGCTAGTGTATTAGTTGTTGCTGTAAAACAAATCCCCCCAAAACTTAGCAGCTTAAAACCACCAGTACTGGGGTGCCTGGGTGGCTCAGTCGGTTGAGTGTCCAACTTCGGCTCAGATCATGATCTCAAAGTTCGTGGGTTCGAGCCCCGCGTCGGGCTCAGTGCTGACAGCTCAGAGCCTGGAGCCTGCTTCGGATTCTGTGTCTTCCTCTCTCTCTGCCCCTCCTCTGTTCACACCCTGTCTCTCTTTTCCAAAAATAAATAAACATAAAAAAAATAACACCAGTATTTATTGTCACTGTTTCTGGGGGGTCAGGAATCCAGTTGTGGTAAGCTGGGGGGGCCTGTGGCTCAAGGCTTCTCACAGGGTGACAGCTGAGGTGTCCTTTGGGGCTGTGGTCAACTAAAGGCTCTATTTGAGAAAGATCGACTTCCAAGCTCACTCATGTGGCACTGGAAAGATTCAGTTCCTCATGGACTAGCTGGCTACAAACCTCAGCTCCCCATTAGCTATTGGCCAATGGCCTTGCCATTGAGCTCCAGATCCACACACAGAATTGCAGCTTGCTCCCGCCTCAGAGCTCTGAGAAACCCCAAGGGACGGTGTGCACCAGACAGACACCATGGTCTCTTTATAACCTAACCTTGGAAATGACATCCATCACCTTTTCTGTGTTCGTTAGGAGGCAGGGATCACTGGGGGCCATATTAGAGGCTCCCCACCCCAGGAGGCTGGGAGCATAGGACTCAATCCTGGCTCTGGCACACACGAGTGCATGATCTTGGACAAACAATTTGCCTCTGGAAACCTCAAGTTCTTCATCTGCAAAGTGTAGAGGATCATGGCTACTTCCTCAGAGGTTGTGGGGGGCGCTTTCAATGATAAAATGCACATGAAGAGCTGTAAATGGGGCCTGGCACAGGGTGAACCCTTGAAAATAGGGCTGGAGGGACACGCCTATTGCTACTAAGTCAGACAGGCGCTACCTGCTATCTCCATGGAGACCTGCAGCCTTGTGACTTGGAAGGCCTTTGGCAGGCCCTGGGATGCCTCTGTGACTGGGGGCCACCAGCAGGGGTGGTGCTGGTCATGCCTGCCCATCCCAGGAGGACTTGGGGGCACAGGTGCTACAGGAGGATTAGACTGGGATTTTCCTCCAAACCTATTTAGACCTTTGCCCTACGGGGATAGAGGGTTTTACCTGCCATCCCTCTTGCCATCTGTCCTGGCGAGCCCTTCCTGGCTGGACACTTTTGTGTGCCTGTCATGGGCTCACTGGTACCCTTTAACGATCCTCCCAGGGCTCCAAATGACCTGGCAAAGATCCTGATCCCCTCTGGGGGCTTGCAAAGGGCCTGCCTTAGGGGGCAAAGGCTTAGCTCAGTCCCTGGGCAGAGCCAGGCATTGAAGTATTTTCACAGAGTGCAGCTGCCCCCGTGCCCTGCCTGTCAGACTGCGTTGGGTCCCAAGTGAGATTCTCAACTGCAATAAAAGGAAAAAGTTCTTTTCCAGAGGCTGCCTCTCCCTCACCTCCTCTAAGCCCCTTTCTGGGGAGTTTTATTGTCAAAGAGGGAGGTTTCTGCAGGAAGTAAAAATGTTGCAGCTTATTCAGAATAAAAACAATACCATCAAAATGCCGTGACTTATGATAATACTGGCAAACATCTGCAGGGTACTTACTATATGTGTTCTAAGAACTTCACACACTCATTAAACCCTCCCAACAACCCCGAGAGACACATGTATACTATACGTTATTATCATGATCTCCATTTACAGATGAGAAAACAGACACAGAGAAGGCAAGTCACTTACACAAGGGCACACAGCCAGTGAATGGTGCAAGCAGAGCTCCAGCTTATGTAGCCTGGCTGCAGACTCCATGCTAATACCCATGATGCTACTTTGGCAACAGATGTTATTCACTGAGTGCTCCTTTTGCCACAGGGACTGCTCCTTCTAGCTCATTCAGCCCTGCAAATCGCTCTATCCCCATGTTCCACATGAGAAAACTGAGGTTTATGGAGACAAAGGGACTTATCCAAAGTGATTTGGCCGGTAATGCAGGGTTGGGAGTCTAACCCTCAGAAGTGAGAGGTGTTATCTGGGGAAATGCCTCCCATCTCAGGGTCACAGAAAATGCCATCCTTTCCTCCCTGCTAAAGACGGGGACTTAACGCTCAGCAAGGTAGTGGGGTGGGATGAGTCCTCTGCTGCCCCTAGTGGCCACTAGGAGTACTTTGCCTTCTCCAACTGGTTCAGCAAGTTGGAACCAGGGCTTGGTGGCTTCTGGGAATGGGGCTGCTGTCCACCACCACCATTTTCAGACCCTGTGTCTCCACTTCCTATGTGTGACTCCAGAGACACAGAGGGCCTTGCGCCGGTCAGTGCCGAGAACAACATTCACTGTTTACTGAACACTTCTGCACCAGGAACTCCTCTGCTAGGCACTTGTTACTTAAATGTTATTTAGTTTACCAATGCGCCAACATAGAATCGTCACTGTTAAGGGTAATTCGTAATATTGCATAGAGCACTTTACACATATCGGCTCAGTTCAGTCCCCACGATATATGTAAGTACTATCATGATGCTCACTTTATCCAGGAGGAAAGCAAGAAACAGAGAAGTTTGGGAAGGTGTCGGAGGGTGGAGTCAGGATTCAGACGCAGGCAATTCTGGCTCTAGACAGGCTGCGCTCTTAACTATTTTTCTGTCACTGTCAATATTATTATTATTATTATTACCATTGTTGTTATTTTCATCTTATAGCTGAAGAAACCAAGGCTTCGAGGGGTAAAAGGATTTGTCTAAGATGACACAGCTCGTAAATGTAGACTGAATACTTCAACCCAGCCTATCTTCGTTTATCCATTCATTTATCTGCTCGACAGACACGGACTGTGCGCCAACCACCTGCCAGGCACTGCACTGGGCCCTGGAGGTGAAGGCCGGGCGGTGGAGCCTGCTGTGGGCACCTGCAGTGACATCGTCCCTCTCCCCACTTCATGTCCATGGCCATTACCTGCGGAGCCAGGGGCCAGGGGAGGCACAACTGATGACGTTGAGGCGGGGCTGCTGGGAGGGGCTTTGGCTCCGAGTTCTTTACTTCCTTTCTGCAACTGCCCTTCGCTTACTAGTGAAGTCAAGCAAGTCAGACCACCTGGGGCCTGGTTCCCCAGGGCCTCAGTTTCCCCCACCTGTAAAATGGAGATAAGAATACTGGCCTATTCTCTAAGAATGTTCCGTGAAGAGCAAAGGAGATCCTAGGTGGGAAAGCCCATGTAACTGCAGAAGGCCGATGGAAGACAGCTGGGCCCTGGGCGTGGATCACAGAAGGGTCCGTTTGTTCATTTATTATGCGCTCAGTGTTTGCCATGAGTCCACTCCTGTCCCAGAGGCTGTGGGAAGAGGCAACAGGACCCCAGCATGCAGGAGCCGGACACTCCACTTAGATGTTCAGATGACCAGGGGGGACTTCAGCAGATGACAGCTCCCTGTGCCCTAGATCGCTGGGCTCCGATGAGCTTCTGCCACTCACCTCCTCAAAGAAACAAAAGGATCCCAAAGACAAGCCTAGTGAACCACTTCAAGATTCTCTCACGCAGGGCAAGGGCTGAGGCCAAAGATGCTGGCCTGTGCTGCCCCTTTAAGGCTTAAAGTGCCCACCTCTCCTAGAGTGACTTAGCCGCACAGTGGCTACCAGCAGGTTTGAACCACAGGATAAGAACCCTGGGCAAAGGCCTGGGCCTTTCCTGTGGAGATCTCTGAGCTACCTGTGAATAGTAATTAGGTACTGAAACACTGAGGTGGGGTTTAGTTGTTCAGAAACAAAGCTGGCTTCTCCTTCTAAGAAAAACAGAAGCACAGAGAAGCTCAGACACTTGTCCAGATGCACACAGCAAACCAGGGGCCCAGGCAGACGGACTTCACTACATCCTAGGGCAGTGATTCTCAAAGTGTGGCTCCTGGACCTGCTGTATCAGCACCATCCCTGCCCAAGTATGAGAAATGCAAATTCTCTATCCCACCCTGACCTCATGAGTCACAAACTCAAAGGCGGGGCCTGATAGTGTCAGTTTTAACAGCCTTCCAGGTGACCCTGATGGTGATAAACTTGAGGGCCGCTGCCGTGCCCAGAGGAAGGGTTGCTGGATCTTCATGTCCTTCCAAGGGGGGAGGAACGAGGCAGTGGAGCATAGCAAGGTCACTTTCTCAGTGACTGTGGCGTCAGAATTACATAACCACCCCTCCCCCACCCTGATGGCTTTCTGCACCCAGACTCTGTCCTCCAGGGCCCTCCCTTGTCAGGAGGCCACCTGCCCCAGCTCCGGGAGGCCTGTC
>NC_043707.1:131326084-131364992 GCF_006229205.1 Suricata suricatta
TCCCAGTGGGACTAATTAGAATTGGTTCTAAATTCTTCTTTTCCCAGAATTGCCCTTTAAATATCATTGGAGCCGGTTTCAGGAGGCAGAACTGTAGGAAGGGCTGGCAGCGTCCCCTGAAGTTGCTCAACAAACAAGTAGAAATGTGTTTTGCTAAACGTGGAAGCAGCTTCATTCTTTTTGTCTTAAAAAAAAGATGTGAGCTTTGGAAGTGGAACGTTTCTCCCAGGCTGGGGCCCCGGGGAGGATTCACAGGTATCCCTGGGCGGAAGGACAACCCCACGAGCTGCTGCGCAGGCATGCTCCCACCTCCCCGGAAAGTCCAGGAAGGAGCAGACCTTCAACCTGATGTATGCCCACGGTGCCAGGCACACGGCAAGTGCGTGATCCGTTTTGTGGATTCATCAAGAGATGCTGAGCTGCAGCTCAGGGCCTCCCGGCTGCCTTGTACCGAGCTTAACAAGCCCCTTCTCTCACTCAGCCCCTTCCTGTTTCACCAAAGAGTGTCCCACGTCCTAATAAGGCCGCTGCTATGCCCTCTAGATGCATCATTGCATTTAATTCCACAACTTCCTTATAAGAAAGGGATACTGCTACGACACCCATTTTAAAGCAGAGTAAACTGAGGGTAAGAGAAGGGAGCAGAGACTGCAAACCGGTGGTCCTACAGCCAAATGTAGCCTAAGAACATATTTTCTTCTCCTAACACTCTATTAGGAAACATTTAAGACACTGGTTGCCCATGTATCTTTTTGGGGTTTCATTTATTTTTTGAGATAGAGAGTGTGAGCGGGGACAGAGAGAGGGGGACAGAGGATCCGAAGTGGGCTCTGTGCTGACAGGCTGACAGCAGTGAGCCCACGGTGGGGCTTGAACCACAAAACCTGTGAGATCGTGACCTGAGCCGAAGTCAGACGCTCAGCCTACTGAGCCACCCAGGCACCCCTAGTTGCCAATATTTTAACGTGAGGATAATTCACACCAAAAAAATTCAGACATTAGCTTTACTTTGGAAAAATCAGGAAGCCTGGCCAAGTGAACCCCTGTTCCATCCCACAGGGTAACACTTGCCCCTCCCCCCCAACTCTGTCATCCCTGTGGTCTATCCCCAGCTCCCTCGCTCACGTGAGTGACCTGCCTGGGTGCTCCAGGCATGGGGTTTACAACCACCAGTGTTAGGCCCCAGTTAATGACAGGCAAAGTCACTGCTTATCCTGCGTCCATCTGTCTGTCTGTCTGTCTCCACAGTGCCCACTCCCGGGAGATCCCGATGTGGCAGACCAGACAGGGCAAAAGATTTTGGTGTTTGTTCCATTGGCTGGGTGACCTTGGGCAGACCCTCGCTGGCTCTCGGTTTCCCCATCTAGACAATCCGGAGGCCAGAGGGGACCTCCTATCAGCCTAGCCAGAGCTCCTCATAGCCACAAAGTCGGTTGGGAGACGGCCCTAGGGGCTGCAGACAGGCCGAATGTGGAGCTGCCCACAGGAGCCATTGTGTGGATGTGAGTGCCTCCTACAGGACCATGTCATTAGCCCAGAGCCTTGCCGTCAGCACCAGCAGGGGCCAGCGGTCTGACCCTTCCCAGGGACAGAGGGTGGGTTTCACCTGGGAGCAGCCGCTAGCAGCCATAATCTCACTGCGCAGAGCAGAGAGCCCATCAGAGGCACCCCAGACGCCCTGCTCTGAAATGCAGGATGCCTGGGCTGGGAGGCGCGGCCAGCCTGTCCCTGCCTAGGTCAGCGCGAGGACAAAGATGCCCTCTGGGTACTGGGCAAGCCAGTCGGGGCTCCATGCTGCCAAGAGGAAATGCTTTTTCAAGGCCCAAGAACAGACAGTATCCATTCAAGCTCCCCTCTCTTTCCTCATTCCACTGACATTTGACCGGAGGCAACTGAAACTCAGAGAGTGGGGAATGAGTGCCTAAGGTCACACAGCACAGCCATGCCAGAGTCAGGCGGGAGCTCAGGCCTCTTGAGTTCCTTCTTGGGGGGTACTTCTCATAGTCTCTCTCCCTCAGGAATCTAGAACCTTCCAACTTCTTGACACTGGGCTTCAGAAGGGGTTGGCATGGCCAGTGTGGGCAGGGAGCGGCTGTGGGGTCCAGCCGCCTGGCGTGGGGCTTGTACCTGACATCTAAGACACGAGCCAGTGCAGAGAGAGGGACGTGCAGGCTCGAGGGTGCTGTGGGTTCCCCAGAGCTTCTAGAAGGGGAGCTCAGTCTCTAGGAAAGTTTGTAAAACTGACAGCCTGCAGCCCACATTTGGCTCACAGACATATTTTGTTTCTCCCACAGTGTTGTTTTTTTAAAAAATCCCATTAGCTGCCAACATTTAAAAATCAGAGGATTTCACATAAAAGACAGGATTTCTGGTTTCTCTTGAAGAGTGTCCAGATCTGGCAAAAGCCAGACCCCATTTCCACCTGGCGAAGACTGGCAGGAGCAGGGTGCTGTCATCTACCATGCTCAGACATCCTTCCTTGTCCATGTGGCCTCCCTGCATAGAAGTGTGGGGCCTTCCAAGGGCTCTCTGTAACCCCCTCTGCTACAGTCACCCGTCTCTGATCCTGGTCACACTGGAGGAATTCTGGTGATCAGTGGTTCTCAACCTGTGGGCAATTGTGCCCCCCCAGGGGACATTTGTATGGAGACATTTTTGGTTGTCACCATGGAGGAGGGAGGTGACTTCTGGCGTCTTGTGGGTAGAGGCCAGGGATGTTGTCAAACATCCTACAGTGTACAAGACAAACAAAGAAATATTTGGCTTCGAATGTGAGGTTGCGAAACCCTGAGCAGAGTCAAGAGACACCACGAGCCCCTGGGTCAGGAACAGGATCCTGAGCGGGGGATGGCCCATGTCAGTGAGGTGAATCAAGTCCTTTTCTGTAATCCTGAAGTGCGTGGAACACTCCCTTGCGGAACTAAGGGGAAAGCATTTACTGTAGCAGCCACTTGTGGTTCAAGGTTGGAAATGAAGGTGAGAAGGGGTCGAGCAAAGAGAGAGATCCACAGGCCAATCTGGTGTTCCAGATTCATCCTGGAAACCAGGAGCTAGCAGGCCTCCATGTGGTCTGGGCCAGGTATTTGTTCACCATGCAATTATTAAGCACCGACTGCATACTGAGCATCGTGCTAGGAAAGGAGGAGACAGTGATGATGTGCAAAACATAGCCTTGGCCCTCTCGGTGTGCAAGAGGTGGCGGAGGAAGGGCCGCCAGGGAATGCAGAGGGAGGAGCTCCTCTGGCCAGGTACATCCTCAGAGGTGCGGGTGTTATTTGGCCCCGGCTTCCAAAGGTGCAATCCGGAGAGGGAGAGATGGGGAGGTGGGCATTCTGGCCAGAGGAAGCAGCGCAAGCAGAGGAGTGGTGGCAGCAACAGACTCACAGGCACATGTCAGAGACGAGGTGTTTTCTGTTCGTCGGGACACAAGGGGCTGATGTTGGAGGTTGGGGGGCAGAGTGTAAGGGACTCCAAGTCGAGCTAAGTGGAAGAGAGCGGGCAGAGCCCACGGGGGATCCTTGCAAAGGTGGTGGGGTGTAACTGTGACCCTGGAGAAGTCGCCTGTAAATTCTTAGTGTTTTGGCAGGTTGTGGGTTTGAGCCCCACATCGGGCTCTGCAATGACAGCCTGCTTCGGATTCTGTGTCTCCCTCTCTCTCTGCCCCTTCCCTGCTCATGCTCTCTCTCTCTCTCTCAAAAATAAACTTAAAAAAAATAATGAATTTAAATTCTTAGAGCCTTGGTTTCCTCATCCGTTCAATGGCGATAATAAGTGTAATAACATTGGTCACATTGAGAAATTACCATAAGGCAAAGCACCAAACTATATGTGATGCATGTAATCCTCACAGCAACCATATGAAGGACCTACTAATACTAGTTTCATTCTCTAGGAGAGGACTTCAAGGTAGCCCTCCCTTCTCCAAGGATGCTTCTAGTAGGCAATGGGGTAGGATTTGAACCCAGGCAGTCTGGCTCCATTAGCCATGCTCTTAGTCCTGCTGCTGCCTGTAAGGACGCAGGTCTGAATTCGGCTTCTCAGAATCATTAGACAATAGAAGGGCACACGTTGCCCAAGGAAGGAGGGACAGCCCTTGTAACACCCAATCAGGAAAGGCCAGCTAACACCCTTAACATTTCTAAGGGCGGGCCTAAAGATGGAGGCTATAAGACAATCACCTATTGCTTAAGATGAGTCACGCCCTACGTGAGGGTCCTGGGTCCACTCTGTGATTGGTTAAACTTACTGCCAATGATGTTATGCTATAATGATTGGACCCCTGTACCTGTGTCACCATTTCCTGTAACTCCCCCTTCCCAAACTCATAAAAGCCCTGCCCCGCCTTTGTTCGGGGCTCTCAGCATGGATCCACTGCGCCAGTAAAGTCTTTGAGCCCCAGTTTAGGCTCAGCCAGCCTAAGCCCGTAATAAAACCGCCCTTCGCTTTTGTATGTGTGACTTGGTCTCCCTGGTAGTCTCTGGTTTTGGGGGGCAATATTAAATCTGGGTATAACATGCCTAGCCTCTCTAGGGTCTTCCGAGACAGTTGTCCTGAAGAATAAATGAAATAAAGCAGGGCAGGTGCCCAGCACAATGCTGGCACAGAGTGGGTGCAGAAGCTCTAATTTTTCTTTTTTTTAAATTTTTTGTTTTTATTTATTTTTGAGAGAGACAGTGTGAGCAGGGGAAGGGCAGAGAGAGAGGAGACAGAATCCGAAGACAGCCTCCAGGCTTTGAGCTAGCTGTCAGCACAGAGCCTGACGTGGGGCTTGAACCCATGAATTGTGAGATCATGACCTGAGCCGAAGTAAGATGCTTAACCGACTGAGCCCCCCAGGCACCCCAGAAGCTGTAATGTTTCACAAAGAGTCCCTGCTCAGTTTGACGGAGCAAATTCCAGTCCACAGAACTAGTGGATGGCAGTAGGGGGCCCGTGGGCTCCAGGGAGAGATGGGGGTTGAGGAGTGCCCCCCCCTTCAGATGAGAAACAGCTGCGCCGAACGTCTGGCAATGCCTCTCCCACTGGTAGATTTCAGGCCCCACCATTCACCACCACCCTCTTTAACATCTCCATGACTTTGCTCACTCTTCCCCCCTCCCCCACCCCCCCTGCCTGGAATGTTCTCCTTTCCACCTCCTCTGAAGCCCTTCCTTCTATCCCTTCCAACCAAGCTCAGAGGACACTTCTTTCCGGAAACTGCACAGGACATGCCCGGGCAAAGTAATCACGCCTTCTTCTTTGTACCCGGCACATATTTTTCAAACTCGGTTGGTCCTCTTAGGGTATTAGGGCATCGTGTCACAGTGCTTCTGTCTCTACTGGGCATATGCGTCTCCCGGGGGCCTTGTGAAAATGCAGACTCTAGGGAGAGGGTGTGAGGCGTGGCTTTCCCAACGTTAAGCATATCCTGTTGGTCCAGAGACCGAACACTCTTGAGTGCCGTACTCTGAGTGGAAAAGTCTTAGGGCATTTCCTAGGGGCCATTCTTCTTCCATGGACAGGATGCCTTCCAGGAGCCCTATTTTACTAATCTTGGCCTTTATAACGCCCAGCAGTGGGGGTGGGGGGTGGGGCAAGGGGAGGCAAGAGCGCTGACGGATCAGGAGGGAGACTGAATACTTCAATCTGACCTATATCTAGGCTGCTTCAGAGACGCTCCCTCCTCTCTGGTCCCCGGAAGAGGAAGGCAAACCCAGTGACTCCGTAACTGAGTGCAGGCTGCGATTATCCCGTGGCCACCTGACCTCAGTCTAGAGTCACCACCTTGTCCTCTAGAGAAATATGAAATCTCTAGTTATAGGGAAAACAATGATTTTTAATTTTCACAAATAACTTGAATGTTTCAACTGATCCTTTGCACTTTTTAAGAAAAAAAAAACATCAGTTTTTCAGTTTTGTGATATTGAAAAAAAATAGAAGCCTGCCTTTTTTTTTTTTTAACATTTTCATTTTAGGGGACAGACATGAAAATGGCTGGACTCTACAATGGACTTGGGACACGTGGCAGCCTGAGGCAACTTCTCCCAGGTCACCGTATATGTATGTGTGTACACAAGCATGTGTGTGCCTGTGCGTGTGTGTGTGCGTGTGTGTGTGTGTTTATATCATATTTTCCTTCTTTATTCAGCTCTGGAGGGACACTTTTTTTTTTAATGTTTTTTTGTTTATTTTGAGAGACAGAGAGGGACAGTGTGAGCAGGGGAAAGTCAGAGAGAGTGGGAGGTACAGAATCCGAAGCAGGCTCCAGTCTCTGAGCTAGCTGTCAGCACAGAGCCTGATGCGGGGCTCGAACCCACGAATTGTGAGATCATGACCTGAGCCGAAGCCGGACGCTTAACCGACTGAGCCACCCAGGCGCCCCTGGAGGGACACTTAGTGTAAGAGTTACCTTAAGATGGCGACGGAGCGGCCATTTTGCTGTGCACCGATGGCCCCCACCCCTCACCTGCAGACCTGGAATGTTCTGCGCCAGTTTGAAAACAGCCAATCATGAAGCCCCAGCTTCCCATCACCCTGACAGAGGAGGCAACCTATCTCATCCCGCCACATCCCTAAAGTGCCCTTATTTGGTGGTCTGCCCTCCCAGGACTGGACCAGAAGTCTTTCACCCATAAATTACCTCGCCCCTCCCTACCAGGCACGACTTCCCTGACTCCCCACTCCCGGAGTCCCGGAACCTCGCCCGGGAATAGCAGATCCCAATAAAGTCTTTCTTGGCTCCATAACTTGGTCTCTTTCTTTCCTCTCATCTCTGCCTCCATCCATTAAATCTTACACTTAGATTGTTTTTGTGTCTTGGCTATGACACATAACTCTGCAGTGAATAGGGGCGTGCAAGTGTCTTTTTGAAGGAGTGTTTCGGTTTCCCTTGGAATAAATACCCAGTAGTGGCATAGCTGAATCCCAGGCAGTTCTATATTGAATGTCATGAGGAATCTCCACACTGTTTTCCAGAGTGGCCGCACCAGTTTATATCCCCACCAACTGTGTGAGAGGGCTCCCTTTGCTCCACATCCTCGCCAATGTGATAAGAGCCATTCTAACAAGTGTGAAGCGACATCCCATTGTGGGTTTTTTTTAAATGTTTTTGAGAGACAGAGAGAGACAGTGCAAGCAGGAGAGGGTCAGAGAGAGAGACACAGAATCTGAAGCAGATTCCAGGCTCTGAGCTAGCTGTCAGCACAGAGCCCGACGCGGGGCTCGAACCCATGAACCGTGAGATCATGACCTGAGCCGAAGCCAGACACTCAACCGACTGAGCCACCCAGGAGCCCCCCATTGTGGTTTTAATTCACATTTCCCTGATGATTAATGATGTTGAGCACCTCTTCGCGTCTTCTTTGGAAAACATGTCTATTCAGTTGCTCTGCCCATTTTTAAAATGGATTTTTTAATATCGAATTGTCCGAGTTGTTTCCATATTTTGGCTATTAGCCCTTTATCGGCTATGTGGCTTGCAAATATTTTCTCCCAGTCTGCAGTTGCCTTTTCATTTTGTTGGCCGTCTCCTTTGCTATGCAGAAGCTTTTCAGTTAGATTTTTGCTTTTGTTACTTGTGCTTTTGGTAGTCCGTCCAAAACATCGTTGCCAAGACCGAAGTCACGAAGCCTTCCGTCCCTGTTTCCTTCTAGGAGTTTTATGATTTTAGGTCCTACATTTGTATCCTTAATCCATTTTGAGTTAATTTTTGTGAATGGTGGAAGATAGGGAAGCAACTTCATTCTCTGGCGTGTGAACGTCCATGTTCCCCAGAACCGTGTGTCAGAGAGACTGTCCTTCCCCCACTGAGTGTGTTTGGCTCCCTTGTCTAGCGTTAGTTGACCGTGTAGGCATGGGTTTATTTCTGGATACTGAGTTCTGTTCCGTTGGTCTCCACGTCTGTTTTTATTCACAGCTCACTTCTGAGGCTGACTTTTCCTGACTCTGTGGCACCGTCCTGGGGGTCCCTCTGCGGTCCTAACACTGGCCACTAAGTCAAGGAATGAAAACGGATTTTAACATCCACCTGAGCAAAGGGATTAGCAGTGGCACCCTGCTCAGGGAAGAGAGAATAAGACAGAGGAAAACAAACACTCCAAGGGCCTTCACATCCTGTTCAACTGTTGAACTGTCCACTGTTCATAGGCGAGTCCCCTGGGCAGTTAACAGCAAGCTGAACTCACGTGCTGTGTCATTTTCTTATTAAGCATTCGCCTGAGTATTTGGTGTATCCTTCCCGTTAATATTTGGCTCGCAAACCTCTGGAGAATCTCCTGGATGCAGGCCTGTGGGACCTTTCTTTCTGCCCTGTGGGGCCCTTGCTACGTGGTCCCCGTCTGCAAGCAGTGCAGCAAGACAAGCCGGCAGCGACTTTGCCACTCCAAGCGCGCTTCCCGCCCAGGGGAACAGCCAACTTTGGAGACAGCGGCACCTGCAGAGGACTGGGGAGGGGGGCGGGGAGGCCAGAAAACAACTTCATTTGCATCTGGAGAGACAGACGGAAGCAGCGTCTTCTCCAGCAGGGAATCTGCCACGCCGCACACAGACCTGTCTCTGCTGGTGCCCGAACTTCTCAAACCCTGCAAGCCAACGTCTCCGTGGTCCTTGTTAGGTACCGCGTTGCAGAGCTGCACTCCCAGGTGGATTCGGGACTGCAGCAACTATAACGAGGTGCCTACCACGCACCATTTATCTAAAAATAACTGTGGGGCGCCTGGGTGGCTCAGTCAGTTAAGCGTCTGACTTTGGCTCAGGTCATGATCTCACGGTTCATGGGTTCAAGCCCCGTGTCGGGCTCTGTGCTGACCGCTAGCTCAGAGTCTGGAGCCTGCTTCTGATTCTGTGTCTCCCTCTCTCTCTGTCATTTTTAGATGCGTTTATCTCCTCTAGCCCCAGCCAAAACTCTTTAAGGCAATTTGTACGTCCATCATATGAATGAGGAAAACTGAGGCACACGGAGAAGGGCGAGTAATTTCCACAAGGCCGGAAAGCTAAGAAGTGGCCACACGGAGGCTGGAGCTTGGGTCTGCTGACTCAGGCCTGGGCCCCTAACAATCTTGCTGCTTAACCAGCCCAATGAGCTAATCACCCAGCTCACCGGCCCGTCAACCTTCCAACCTCCCACTAGCAAACACATTCACCGGGTGCCAGGCACCGGTAACCAGGGGAGATGAACACAGGAATCCCGCCCTACCGGTGCGGCCTTTAGCAGATTGCTTAACATGCCAGGACTTCAGTTTCCTCATCTGCAAAGTGGAACGATGCGCCTCCCTCAGCGGGTTAAGGGACTAAATACACCAAAGCAGTAGAGCAGCATCCGCCACACAGTAAGCATTCCAGAAATGTTACCTGTTAAGGTCAGATGAATGGGGTCGGGCTTTTTTTAAACTTACATTGTGTTTCCAGCGTACCGTTTCAAAACTGATTTTCCCACAAAGCAACTTTTTACAAAGCCTGTACCAGAGATGGTGGAGAGTGTGGTGTGCTTGTTTCTCAGCCGGGATACGTCATCCTGGTACATCTCTATCTTTAGCCACAAAGGACAAGAAAGCGGGACCCAGCCTTCCACTTTGTCCTCTCTCTGCCCATCTGGTGGATGCGATGGGAAAGAACAGCCTTGACCCCTGGTTCCCTCCTCCCCCGTCCCCCCAGGGCCCGGCACAAAGGCCGCCCCCTGTAGCCGAAGGAGGGGCACCCCAGGCAGACAGAAGGCCTGCAGGGCTGGGATGGAAGGGAAATCTGCACTGATGGTCAATAGCAGCCCCAGGGCCATCAAACTAAACTGGCCCTCCTGGCCTCTTGAAAAGCAGAGTTCAGATCCTGTGTTTGAGTTCACAAGCGTGGAGGTGTTGTTAGCATTTTTCCCCCTTTTTCTTGCATTTCCTATCTCTGGCATCCTACTGGGTGACCGGACAGACCATGGAAGGAAAAATAGGAGAGGGGAGGAGCAAATAAGAGATTATTTATCATTTATGCATCTGCGAGGACAGTTCCTTCAATTTCCAACAACGAACAGGACATTTCGTGTGCCGAGGCTGACCTGCCCACACGCTTCATCCCCGTGGCTGGGCCTGGAGGCTCCCCTTCCTCACACTGAGTTTTGGGGAAGAACTTCCGTTCCATTCACTGAGGCTTAATGATGCCATTTTCCAGAATGTCTATAAAGCTGGCATTTATTTTTATCGTTTTCTTTTCTAAAGTTTATTTATTTTGAGAGATGGGGGAGGGGCAGAGAGAGAGACAGACGAATCCCAAGCAGACTCTGTGCTGTCAGTGCTGAGCCCAATGCGGGGCTTGATCTCGTGAACCATGAGCTCATGACCTGAGCCACTATCAAGAGTCGGACGCTTAACTGACTGAACCACTCAGGTGCCTCAATATAAAGTTGGCTTTTATTATTTTTTTATTTTATTTTTCCTTAAAAAACTTTTTTTCTTTTCTAGTTTATTGGCACGTTGATTTCCATACGACACACAGTAAAGTTGGCTTTTAAAAGGAACTGTATGTTGGGGCGTCTGGGTGGCTCAGTCTGTTGAGCATCCGACTTTGGCTCAGGTCACGATCTTGGGGTTTGTGAGTTCAAGCCCCGCATCAGGCTCTGTGCTGACAGCTCGGGGCCTGGAGCCTGCTTTGGATTCTGTGTCTCCCTCTCTGTCTGCTCCTTCCCCAGCCATGCTGTCTCTCAAAAAAGAAATAAACATTAAACAATAATTAAATAAAAGGAACTGTATGTTCGGTCTCTAGGTGCGTATGTGGCTTCCCTTGGAAAATACCACCGAAGATAAATACGGCAGTTCTCAGAACTTCGGGTTTCCTGGCCTATAAAGACCTACGTCTATCACAGCATGGTCCCCGTCCTCCTTTGCCGGCCCCTCCCTGGCGCAGGCAGCGATGTTAAGTACGTGCTAGAAGTCTGTTAGCACAGGCTTTCCAGGCCCTTCTCCGGTGCTGGGTCCCTGCGTCCCTCACCCGCGGGAGTCAGCGGCTTCTCTATGCGCATGTGGCATCCATCTGCGCGCACTGACTTTATCCGTATTGTCAGCACAGAGTGCGGCCACAGAACCGGACCCTCCCAGAGCTCCGAGGAGGGGGGTCCACGGGTTCACAGGCCACATTCCCGTAACGGCAGCGGGTCGCTCTCGTCCCCTGGAAGATCTCAGGGCTGACTCTCCACTTCGGTGAGACAGGCAGGCTGAAGCCTTGCCACCAGGGAGAGGCAGCTACGGAACACAGCTTTAACCGTCCTTCCGACCTTGACCTTGGCTGCTGGCCCGCAGGGGAGCCGCTCTTGGGCATGACCTGGATGGGCCTGCCCAGCAGCCTTGTGGCTTCACCTCCAAATGGATCTTTTCTTTTTTTTTTTAACTGTACTTATTTTTGAGAGAGAGAAAGAGGGCAAGTGGGGGAGGGACAGGGGGAGAGCAGAGAGATGGGGACAGAGGATCCAAAACAGGCCCATAGAGGGCTCGAACTCATGAACCACGAGATCATGACCTGAGCCAAAGACACTCAACCACTGAGCCGCCCAGGTGCCCTGCCTCCACCCTGAATCCGCCAGCTTCTTATCATGGCAGCTGCTGCAGCCCTGGGCTCAGCTACCACCTCTCTCTGGGACATGGCAGTAGCCTCCCAGTGGGCTCCCTGACACCATCTTGCTCCTTTCCTTTATTTTAAAATTAATTAATTAATTCATTAATTTAGTGCTAATGGAAGGAGTTAGAGAGAGAGAGAGAGAGAGAGAATCCCAAGCAGCCTCTGCACACTCTTACTCCTTCTCTATCTAGCCTTGACCTAAATGCCAGACTAACAGCCAGTCAGACCATATGACCCCTGCCTAGAACTTTCCACTGACTTCCATTGTTCTTTGGACAGACTCTGAACTCCCGACTGCGGCATAACTGGCATGATCTGTCCCCTGCTTGACCTTCACCCTGCAAGCCCCATCCTTCCCCACTTTCACTTCATTCACTCATCTCCACCCACTGGCCTTACTTACTATCTTGCGAGTCAGCCAAGCCCCTGTCCACCTTGGGGCCTTGACACGTGCTGTACCTCCTGGCCAGAGGGCTCTTTCCCTGTCCCACCTGTGTTCAGGTCCTTCTCCCCACTTAGGTCTCAGTCAGATGCCAACACTTTCGAGGGGCCTGCCCCCCCTCACCTGAAGCAGCCCCTCCCTCTGGTTGTCCCCAGCTGATTACGACACATTGTTTTTCCTGTAGCACGCATGCATCTTGAGATCATTTGTTCAGCGCTCACTGGTTGTTTTTCTCTACCATACAATAAGCTCTTTGAGGACAAAGGTCATCTGTGTCTTGTCACCACTGAGTCCTGGCCTTCGGAAAAGTGCCGGGCACAGAGTGGAGGCTCAATTATTTGTTGAACAAATAAATTTGTGGACGGTCTGTGCAGCATACCCTAGCGGACATTGTACCCAACCCTGGAATCACAGCGGAACCTCTCCTCCTTGGACTCACCATTCCAGCAGCCCTCTCCTTCCAGTGACTTCCCCTTTCCAGACAGACTTCAGCACAGTTGTGGCTCTACCCATCTGTGAGGTCCTCCCTATGAGCTGGACCCAGTGCCTGAGCTCTTCCCAGGCATGCAATCCTCCTGGTGACCCTACACAGTTGTTACTACTCTTGTACCCATTTTGCCAATGGTGAAATGGAGGCGCTGACTGGCTTCATCTCCTGCCAAGTGTCAGAGCTAACTGCAGTGGTGCAGCTCTCACCTTTCCCACGGGCTTCTGCAAAGTGCAGAATCTCTCCCAGCGGAGTTCGAAGCAGAGCTGCAGGGTGGGTGATGAGGGGCCCCCAAGAAGCAGTTCTGGGTTGGGGGCAGGACGTCTTCACAAACCCCACACGCATGTGAGCCGTGAGGAGCCCAAGATGCAGCCATCGGAGCAAATGACAGTGAGTCCCAGGGGTGCATGCAGGTCTGCAGGCTCTGCCTCCCCAGCCACCCCAGTCTGTCCTGGCAACCTTGGCCCAAGTCCCACGGGGCCTGCTGTGAAAGCAGCCACAGGGCTGGAGCAGCGGGGGAAGGAGAGGGAGGAAAGACATTACTTTGGAGGATGGAGGGGGCGGGCAGGAAGGCAGGATTATGTCTGGCTTTTGTTGGCAGAGGGGAGAGGGCGGTAGGAACCTGCCACCCTGAATGGCCAGGGCGGAAGTCCAGGGTCACAAAGGGAAAGTGAAATAAGGACACTGCTTCTTGAGGGGGCTGCTCAAATCCCTTGAGGGTGCCAGAGGTGGTTGTGGAGTCTTGGGTGCCTTCCAGGAGGGGAGGGGAAGGGGAGGGAGGGGGAGGGAGGGACACAAGAAAGGAGGTGGGGGAGGAGAGGAGAGCAGGGGGGAGGAGGGGAGAGGGATGCCTAGGAGAGGGAAGGTTCAAAGCCTTCGTTCATGATCTTGGCCAAAATATTGCACCTCTCTCTCAAATTCCTTGGGACACTGATACTTACTGATATGGATCGAAAGTCACGTATGTAGTTCAAGAGTCTAACAGAACCTTGACATATCACGGGCGCTTCAAAACCATTCATTCCCTTCCTATTTGCCTCCCCAACCTCACGTTGGGAAACAGGAGATCAAGCCTGGGACTCCAAATGGCTTCTTTCCTTCCAATCATTCCTCAAGGCCCGGACCCAAGTTCACAGGCTTCAGGCTACCCTAAAATCCGGGCAGAAGGCTTTGATCTATATCAGGTCAGAGGCTGGCAACCCTCAGCAGGCTCACCGAGGTAAAGGAGTTCTACAAAAAGGTTAGCAGGGCCAAGAGGGAACACAACCCCAGGTGTGGCCACAGCCCCAAATCTCCAGGTGCCCTGACCCTCAGATGGCCAACTGTCTCCCTTGTCCCACCTGTGAATCTGAGCTAGTGGAACATTTTATGTTTCCTGAACCCCTCCTTCAGCACAGGTTCTCTGATCTTCGGAACACAGTCCCCTCCGATGACTCCATCCACCCACAGTGGGAGACCCGCGTCTCCAAGAGGGAGGGTGACAAGCTATAAATGACACATCAGCCTAGCGGAGAGCAGGGTAGGGGAGCCGGGTTCCTTTGCATGCCTTCAGAGGGAAGCAGGTGTTCTGAGCCCCAAATCCAAGCACGTTTTCAGCTGAAGCCTTTTTGTATCACTCCTGGGAGCAAGGGGGAGAGTCTAGGAGATGCAACTGCAAGTTCTGGGATGTTTTGATGGAATTTAGGGTCAAGGACAGGTTCCTTAATCCAACCAATAGTTACCGAGCCAATAGCAACTATGTGCCATGCACTAAATGCTAGGGGGACCCGTCCCTACCACCTTAGAGTCTTTTGAAATTGGGATCATTCTGCAAGCTGTGTGGTGGCCAGCCTTTCACACCATTGCTTTCCTCTCTATGCAAGGGACTCAGTCACACAAGCTACCTGCCCAGCTCCACATGTGTGTGTGTGTGTGTGTGTGTGTGTGTGTGTGTGTGTATGTTCCCTGCAAGTTCCAACTTTGGTCTGGAGTATCTTGCTCCTTCTACCGGATGACCCAGGCCATGTCTGCTCTCCCTTGCCCTGCTCTGACTTCCTGATGCCATCTGGGTTTCAGCTTCCTGTCCCCAACCCCAACCTGCTGACCAGTGCTGACCCTGGATGCTTTGCTTTGGCTTCTGAACCCTGCTGTGAAAGCAGCCACAGGGCTGGAGCAGCAGGGGGAAGAATGAGGAAGGAAAGACATTACTTTGGAGGATGGAGGGGGTGGGCAGGAAGGCAGGATTATGACGGTGTCTTACGCTCTCTGTCCTTCTCCCTAGAAAGAGCCACAGTTCTGCCCTTGGGAGGGAGCATCAGCAAAGCCGAGGCTTACCCTGATCCCTGACTTGTGCCAACTCCGGACCCTGCCTCTCATTCTGCCCAGGGAAACTCGAGTGCTGGAATCTGATGGCTTTGGCTGATTCCTCCCTTCTGTAGAATAATGACCCCATTTTCCCTTCTGCAGCAATCATCCTGGTCTGTCTCTGCCTCCAAAGATGTAGCCAGAATGACATAATGGGATGTATGTGGGTGGGGGACGCTGGGAAAAGGGACGGAGAAGTCAGTTTTTCTGAGCAATAGATTATTGCTTTTACCTGTGCTCACCTGAGGTCTTTCCTCACTCCCCGGCACCAGTTAGTGAGCCCTGTGTTAAGCGCTTTACATACACAATGTCCCTTAGTTCTCTCTTAACCCTATGGGGTACGGGCGATTGTCATCTCCATGGCCTGGACACTGTGGGTGTCTCCTCAACACCTGTGCACCCCTCATGGTGAAGCTCCCGTGCAGCTTACAGGATCCGACCCTGGCCAGCTCCAGGGATGAGCCCTCGTCAGTTTAAGCAAGTGGTCGTCACAGTGCGTTCTGAGGACTGCCGGGGTCCCCGAGAGCCTTCCCGGAAGTCTGCGGGGCCTCACCTTCTAAATCACATGCCTGCGTGAGGCTGGACTGTCTTCACGAACTACAACCCAAAGGACATATTACCGCGGCAGCCGGAGTGCGGAAGCGGGTATGACGCCTGCGGGTTTCCGCGGAGCGAGGCTTTAAACAGGTTTGCAAAAGTGTAAAGTGGCGCCACCACCATTCTTTTCAGTAACCTTTTTTTTTTTTTTTTTTTTTTTGCTTTGGGTAGTCATCATTCATAAGATACGTTATTTATATTAACACGTAAATGGGTTTGTTGATATTTTTTAAATGAATAAAAATTTAATTTTTTTCTGGTTTTGATTTCTAAATGGTAAAATGGATAAATACAACCCATAGACACAATAGCTTGTAGTAGCCCGGATCTAAAGTTTAAATGTGCGCTGGGGGGTTGTGAGAGCAAAAGTCGAGAACCACATTCTGATAACCCTTGCCAGTGATTGGTTCAGGAGTTCAGGCCTAAGCCAATCAGCATGTGGCCTTCCCTTGGTGACAGCTATTGGTTGGAGAATAGGCACGTGACCAGTCTGGACCAATGAGATGGGCGGAATAGTTTGCCCTGCTCTGTCAGGGCAGTGGGTCCTGATTCTCTGGATGACGGGAAATTCCTTGTCTTTCTCTGATGTTACTGCGGCGGTGACTGAACTTCAGCCACTGGCTGACATCCAGCCTGAAGAGCGAGCTGAACCCAGAAAAGGGCAGAGCCAAGAGAATCACCAAAAATGGAGACAAAGTCACGGATCAAGTTGACCTACATTTTTAAGTGCAGTTTCATGATTTAATAAACATCTCTATTTTTTATGCCATCTGGATTAGGATGTTGAGTCCTTACAGATGAAAGCATTTGAACTGCAAAACCCTCCTTTACATACGAGGAAACTGAGGCCCAGAGAGGCGAAGTGAGTGCTAGTAAGTGGAAGCGCCAGGACCCAAATCCGTGTCTCCTTGTAAACCTTTGTTTTCCCACCACATTGCATAGCTTTCAAGGTTAAGTTCTTGCTTTTCTCAATCTAGAGTTCCAGATCATAAGAAAATGTCACTGGGAGGGGCCCCAGGAAGCTGGGCAGATACTCAGGAGTGTCTCCTAAAGTCCTTCTCTGGGTCCCAGAAATGTCAAGCTCTGTGTTCCACCTTTGAGAGATTTTTAATTAAAAAAATTTTTTTAATGTTTATTTTTGAGGTAGAGAGACACAGCATGAGAGGGGGAGGGGCAGAGAGAGAGAGAGAGAGGGATACACAGAATCCCAAGCAGGCTCCAGGCTCCAAGTTGTCAGCACAGAGTCTGATGCAGGGCTGGAACCCACAAACTGCAAGATTATGACCTCAAGTCAGGTGACCCTACCTTTGGAAGTTTTGAGGCTGTCCCTGGAGCTGATTGGTAAAGCCCAAACTTGCCTCCCACCATCAGAATTTCATTCTTTTTATTAAAAAATTTTTTTTTAATGTTTATTTTTAAGAGCGAGAGAGACAAGTGTAAGCAGGGGAGGAGCAGAGAGAGAGGGAGACACAGAATCTGAATCAGGCTCCAGGCTCTGAGCTGTCAGCACACAGTCTGACATGGGGCTTGAACCCATGAACTGAGAGATCATGACCTGAGCCAAAGTCGGATGCTTAGCCCACTGAGCAACACAGGTGCCCCCCAGAATTTCATTCTTTACTGCCCTGAGGAGACCTAAGGACAGTGTGTTGGTTGCAAGCAGCAGAAACCGGTTGTAGCTAATTCAAGCAGAAAAAGCACGTCTGTCTGGCCAGCTCACACATCTCCTGGGTGGGAGAGACAACGTCAGAAGGCATGAAACCAGAATGAATGGCCTAAATCAAGCCAGCCAGGCCCCGCTGTTGGACACAGACACTCTTATCTTGCCTATGGCCACTACCCATGATGGACCACAGCCTTTGGAAATTGAACCTAATTTGCATTTCTTGTCTCTTCTTTGGGCACTTGCTTCCGGGTCTAAGGGTGAGATGGTTACATCCGATTGGTGGAAATGATGTCACGTGTCAAATTCTTAGCTGCAAGGGAGGCTGGGAATATGAGTTGCCAGTATTTTCAATTTGATGGAATTCTTCCTGAAAGTACTTAATTCCTCTGTGCCTCACTTTCTTCACTATAAAATGGAAGTAACCAGAATATCCCATGGTAGGGTTGTTGTGACAGTCAGAAGCTTAAGTATGTCAAGTGCTTGGCACCTGGCCATTGACTGTCACTTGTGACAGAACAGCGGAGAGTTCTGTCGTGTGTGAGCCTGTCTGAATCCACCTGCCATGCTCTGAGGATCTCTCTCTTCTCTCCCACCACATAGGATCTGCTTCTGTGATGGAAGAACAGAAACAAAGCCCCATATGTTCTAGAAAGCTTCCCAGACGACCCCAGGTCCCAGTGGTCTCTCCCAGCCTTCAATTCTGACAGCATTCACCCATTCATTCATTCACCCGATGATTTCTTCCTGCCTGCCTCATTACTCAGCACCCCAATGTCTGACCGAGCTCCTTGAACCCTGGCCCCCATCCTCCTGCGGAGGGAAGCTGGCCTCTCTCTCATTTGCACTCTCTCTCCCTTCTCTCCTGGGACATCTCTCTGGATCATTGCCAGGTCAACTTTTTTTTTTTTGGTCATTCGAGTCTTAGTTCAAAAGCCACCTCTTCTGAGAAGCGCTTCGGATTATGTAAGCCAAAGGCTTCTTGTCTCCCTTTACTTTCTCTTATCCCCTGGCCTCAGGTGCTCTGAGCTACCTAAATAGACTCCCGGGGACTGACTGTGACAGCGGCCGTGGCTGCGGCCACCACGGAGCAGGGTGGCCTTGTTCCGGGAAGGGCGAGCTGCTGTCTGAAGCCAGGCACCATGGCCTGCGGCCCTGTATCTTGGAGAACTTAGTGCAGAGTCACTGTCTGATGAGGGGCTGGGAAGACTTGGGACTTGAGGCCTGCAGTGAACTTCAGGCCAGCCAAAGCCCTGTGCCTCCGGGAAGATGAGCCCCTGGCCGGTTATAGACACCCGCTGATGACAAGGGCATGGCCCTTCCTGGCTGTCGCCCCCACTCTCAGCGCCCTGGTGTGACCCGGAGGGAGGCTGCTGAGGGACGGCCAGTGGGGGCTTCGGCAGCTGAGCAGGGGATGGGACCGGTGTTAATGAGGGGACCTGCTGAGCTGGCAGCTTTGCTAATTAGGCCGCAACAGCTCCAGACCCAGCCAAGGAAAGCGAGTTGCTTATACTAATCAAGGGCGGTCTGCACTTCCTGGCTGGCAGGGCCGCCCAGGGCCCGGAGCGTGTGCCCAGCATGCAACACAGGGCAGCGGAGGGCTGGGGATGGGAGCGTGGGACCAACGATGGAAAAAAATCAGGGAGCCCTCCCTGGCTGCTCCCTAGATTCTGGGGCTGCCTGTTGTCTGGGAACAGGGAGAGGGGGTGTGGATCACGGCAGAGGTGTCCGGTGAGGCAGGGAGAGGAAGGAGAAGGGGTAAATGCCAGGAGGGGCCGCTTACAGGACCCTACTCTGGAAGGTAGGGAGGCGGATGGCGAGGCTCGCTTTCTAAAACTTAGCCTCAAGCGAGGGCAGCAGAGCGGGCGACGTCATGGCATCCACGGGCCTGGACTCTGTGCCTGATGGGGAAGGCCCTTGCCCCGGGGCCGAGGGCAGCCTCCGCCCCACTGAGTCCTACAGCTGGCCGGCTGAGCAAGGCCACAGGGCTGCCCTCTTCAGCCCAAGACCCAGATGTGGGATATTGCTCAGACCCCAGAGAAATCCGTGTGCAGATTCACTCATTCATTCATTCATTCATTCATTCATTCATTCATGCAGCACCTATGGTGGAACCCATTCCAGCCACTGGGGTCTTCCAGAAGCTCGGAGTCTAGCAAGGACCACAGACCAGCAGTTTTGTAGGTGGAGGCGGCAGTGGGACGTCTGGGAGGCCAAGACGCTGAGCTGGGAAGGGTGTGTCCTAGCAATAGCTGTCGTCTTCAGAGCAAACACAGTGCCACACAGTGCTCTACGCCCTCGTCATCACTGCCACCTCTAGCCTTCCCAGTGGCCCTACACAGCGGTGACTATTAAAACTCCCCTCCCCACCCCCACCTGCCCATATTACAAATGAGCAAACTGAGGCACAAAGAGATTAGGAAACTTTCCAGGCATTGCACAGGTGGTAAGAGGCGGGTCCGGGACCGGGAGCGGGTCACATGTCACAGGAGAAAGCGGTCCTGAGTACGAAGGACAGTGTTTGCCAGGCCAGCGGCCGATGCTTAGATGCTGTAGCAGGAGGGGCGCAGTGAGAGCTGGTGTGGGGGGAGATGTGGGTGACGGAAGGCGGGAAGTTTACCATTTGACTCACGCACTGCCGACGCCCTGAGTGGCAGCGGCCTGTGCTAGGGCGGGTCAGAGAAGTGTGCGTGGGGAACGGTTCGTTTGAATCCTGCAGCCAGAGAGCCGTAACCGCGATTAATTATACTCTTCATCAACTATTTAGCACCTCCCTTTGTAGCCGGGGCTGGAGCTGGGCCCCGGCTGCCTCATCAATATTTCAGAGGTGTCTTCTTTTCAGCTAAAAATGAGCTTGTCATTTGCACAACTTTTGAGCCACATCCGTTAGCGAGGCTGTCTGCTTCCCAAGCTGGGGTGAGACTTTCTACCTTCAGAAGGTGCCTCCTTCGGGAAAGAGACTTTTCAGACAACTCTCGTGCCTTCGACATGGGCATAAAGGGGACAGATCAGTCCTGCCCACTTTGGGCTCTGACCCCCTCTGGCCTCCAGGTACTGAGCTCTTGGGCCAAGTGGTGCAAAAAACTCCAGACACGATATGGTCAGGAAGGGTTTTTTTCCCAGCCTGCCTTCTCCCAGCCCATGCCCGCTCTGTCGGGGAAGGGGCGGTGGGTGGGCGTGCTGGCAGGAGGGGCAGGGGTGGGGTCAGGTAAAGTTAAAGTTAGGGGAAGGGAGGGAGGGAGGATGGAGGTCTTCGTAAGTACTCGGCACCCCCTGTGCCCCATCTGCTTCCACAGGGAAGCCCCCACCCCGCCCTCTGTCGGATCAAAAGGTCTCTGACCTTCTCTGTGCAGCTACTATCATGGGGGCCACTTCTCTCTCTTTTTTAATATTTTATTTTATTTTACTTTATTTTATTTATTTTTGAGAGCGTGATAGAGCATGAGCAGGGAACAGAGAGAGGGAGACACAGAATCCAAAGCAGGCGCCAGGCTCCGAGCTGTCAGCACAGAGCCCAACGCAGGGCTTAAACTCACGAACTGCAAGATCATGACCTGAACTGAAGTCGAACGCCTAACCGACGCCACCCAGGCACCCCTTCTATTTTTTTTAAAGCCTTATTTCCTTATGGGGGCCTCTTCCTGTAGACTGGCAGCCTCACGAGGTAGGGAACAGGTCCACCTTTGCTCATGATGACATCCCAGCTCCTGGAAGTGTGTCTGGCACATAGTAGGTGCTCATTAATACTCGTGGAAAGGATGCATGAATGAGGGGTAATCTCAGCAGATGGATGATTCCTTCCTTCCCCTCCCTCCCTACCTTTCTTCCTTCCTTCCGGAGACTTTCTGTGTGGGTTCTGGGGATACGAGATGAGTCAGATGAGTTGGCCTGGGCCCTGGCCATCAGATGGCTGGGCCTTCAGGAGGCCCCACTGTCCAATGGCATCAGCCTCCTGGACCCATCTGCCCGCGCAGGAGGAGGCTGGGCAAATCTAACCCTCAGCGCGGACACGGATGGTGCGGGGGGTACGCAGAGACAGAAGGTCATTTAAAAGCCTGCCTTGGAGACACATTCCGGGGGTTCCCTGCAACCTTGCAAAGCCTTCCTTTCCACTCTGTGTCTCACAGAGCCTACAGGAAAAGCCTGCCGCTGGGCTCCTGTGGGCTCTCAGGGGAGGTGAGATGCTGGAAATGTCGTACGAGAGGCTAGCCTTCAAACAATCCACGGCCAGTGGGATGTGGGGCTGGGGATGGGAGGAGAGAGAGAGAGAGGTGCCTCTCAAAGACAGAGGACTCTGTTCCCATAATGACGGTGCAGGGAGGGCACCAGAGATGACCCAAGGCAAGCCCCAGGTGGGGACTGAACTCTCTTCTGCCAGAGCATTTTCCCCCTGGAGTTCTGGGATGATTTAGTGCTTGTGACAGGTGCTTACCTGGATTCTCCGGGGACCTTGGGACTCCATTTAGGCCATGAGTGAGGGCACAGGTGAACCACACATGACAGCAGGGCCACCACCCCGCTGCACGCTGCCTGTCACCTTGATAGGACACTTACTTCTGGGTGTGCACACGGCTCACAGACCGTTAGTGGGAAGCCAGAGGGCAAAGGCAGGAGGTAGGGAGGAGGGAATGCCCAACTCTCTTCGCCTTCCCCAGTAGCTTCTGATCATGCCCACAGGCAGAGCCAGACAGATCCAAGAGCAGGAGACGCCGCAAACCTCACCCAGCCAGACCCCAATTGCCACAGATGCCAGGATGCTTCTCTCCGCCCCGCCTAACGAGAACATTACTTTAGGGATTGCTTTCTTATTTTAAAAGAAGTATCTACCCAGTGCATAAAAGTCAGACAAGTCAGAGAAGTAAAAAAAAGAAAGTATAAATTACCTATAAAATCACACTTTCCTTACTGTTACTTTTTTGGCTTTTTTTTTCTCAAACATATGACAACACAGAACTTTCTAGAAATCAGACAGCATTATGGAAGCTATTTTGCCTTAAAATTTTTTTTATTATTAAATTTTTCATTAAATTCAACAATATTCTATGGACATTTCCCCCAAGTAGGTACATGCAGTTAAAAAAATTTTTTTTAATGTTTTATTTATTTTTGATACAGAGAGAGACAGAGGACGAGAGGGGGAGGGGCAGAGAGAGAAGGAGACACAGAACCGGAAGCAGGCTCCAGGCTCTGAGCTAGCTGTCAGCACAGAGCCTGATGCGGGGCTCGAACCCACGAACGTGAGATCTGACCTGAGCTGAAGTCGGAGGCTTAACCGACTGAGCCACCCAGGCGCCCCGGTACATGCAGTTTTAAACTGGAGATTTTTTCATCAGAAGCACCATGAAGCTGGATAAAATACAGATTCCTGGGCCCCATCTGGAGCCCTCCTGGTGATCTGCTGTGGGGTCTGGAAGTTTCTGTATTGAAAGAGCACCCAAGATGACTCTGACTCACAGAATTTTGATCTACAGGATGCCTTTAAAAATACCCTCTCCTGGGGCACCTCAGTGGCTCAGTCGGTTAAGCATCCAACCTGATTTCGACTCAGGTCATGGTCTCACAGTTCTTGGGTTCAAGCCCTGCATCGGGCTCTGCACTGACAGCAAGGGTCCTGCTTGAGATTCTCTTTCCTTCTCTGTCTGCCCCTCCCCTGATCATGCTCTCTGTCTCTCAACAAACAAACAAATATGAAAAACATTTAAAAAAAAATACCCTTTCCTTGGGGCGCCTGGGTGGCTCAGTCGGTTAAGCCTCTGGTTTCGGCTCAGGTCAGATCTCACGTTTGTGGGTTCGAGCCCCGCGTCGGGCTCTGTGCTGACAGCTAGCTCAGAGCCTGGAGCCTGCTTCCGGTTCTGTGTCTCCTTCTCTCTCTGCCCCTCCCCCTCTCATACTCTGTCTCTCTCTGTATCAAAAATAAATAAAACATTAAAAAAATACCCTTTCCTATAATTTTAGGAGTTGGCAGGAGGAAAAAAGATTTTAATTTGGTATCAGGAATATTTAAAGCTTTAGCTCTTATAGGTACTAAGGATACAGATGTTTGGCTGCTAGTTATGTTTGACTGGACGTCTTTACAGTCTTATCTGATAATGAACAAAGCCCAACTCTTCGATCATTGATGGTACAGGGTCTGGATCAAAACCACGATGGTAATTCAGAGCAAATAATAGAAGAAAGGGTGTTTTTATTAAAAATTTTTTTACACTTATTCATTTTTGAGAGACAGAGAGCAAGTGGGGTAGGGACAGAGATAGAGAGAGACATAGAATCAGAAGCAGGCTCCAGGCTCCGAGCTGTCAGCACAGAGCCCATCGCAGGGCTCAACCCCAAAAACTGTGAGATCATACCCCGAGCTGAAGTCGGGCGCTTAACTGACTGAGCCCCCCAGGCATCCCAGAAGATAGGATGTTTTTAAGGGAAAGGATGTTTCTATTCATATGGGGAGAAAAATAATTTTTTTAAGAGAAAAAGATTTCAGCTTTTAGGGGATGTCATGGGTTTGGCAGATTCGTTTTCTTGTCTTTCACTCTCTGTGCCACCATGTCCCATCAGTGGGACTGACGGCCATTCCAACTGTGGGACTGAGCACCGTCCTCCGGTAATGGAGGGCTTCAGTGACATTTGCAAGATACGCTTCTCCATCAGGAAAAATAGACATCAGGAAGAACAGGCTTCACACACAACTGAAAGATCTTTCCCTAGGGGCGATGCAGAAAGGACTTCCTGCTCAATCTTCCATTAAAGAGAAATTTGAATTGCCCAGATCAGTCTGTTTCCACAGCGGAACATTCCAGCTGACCAAGCTGGGCTCACTTACCCCAAACCCAAACTTGTCGAGCTGGAAAAATAAAGGTGATCATTTGGCAGGTTCTGAGGAGCCCCGTGGGTACCCATGACAAGCTTCCCCAAGTGCCTCAAGCTGGGTTCTGACCCTAGAATTTGGCTTTCAGGGGGAGGGGCAGAGACAGGGAGACAGAGAATCTGAAACAGGCTCCAGGCTCTGAGCTGTCAGCACAGAGCCTAATGTGAAGCCTGAACCCAGAAACTGTGAGATCATGATCTGAGCTGAAGTCTGATGCTTAACCCACTGAACCAGCCAGGCGCCCCTCACCAAAAGGTACTTCTCACTGAGGTTAACCCCACAGTCTGATGGTTTCCACATTTGTCATGTTAAGACCATGGTCGAGAAACTTTTTTGGTAAAAGGCCACACAGTAAACATTTTAGGTCATGTGGTCTCTACGGTGTCTATCCCAGCAACTCAGCTCACATTGCAGGGCAAAAGCAGCCTTCGATAATATGTAAATAAATGGGTGTGGCTATGTTTCAATAAAACTTTATTTATAGACAGTGACATTTACATGAAATGTAATGTCTGAAATGTACAAAATATTACTCTTCTTTTGATTTTTTTTCCAACCATTTAAAACTATTCTTGCTTGGTGGGCTGTACAGTGGGGTGGAAAAGGGCTGGAATTGGCCCTGGGCTGGGAGCTGATGGTGGCGCAAACTTTTCCAGGGCAGAGCTGTCTCTAATAGGATGGGCATTCTCTCTGGGAGACAAGTCACTCTGGACAAAAACCAGATCTGGAAGCCATCTCAGCTTGGGTCTTCCCTACAAAGTGGACCCAAAGATGAGGATGTGGGTACAAGTTTATTTGGAATCAGGTCCCAGGGAGCAGGAAGCAGGGAAGGGAGACAGGAAAGGTAGGCTGACCAATGGGTTCATGCTGTGACAATTGGGTCAGTCCTCTGCAGCCCTGTAAGGGGCTATGTAGAACCCTTCTCCATGTAAGGGCGAAGAAGGTGCCAATTCCTGGATGCCATGGCCTGAGGGTGCCCCTGAGGAGCTCTCTCTCTGACCTCTGACCTGCTCCTGGTGGGTGGGCCAAGCATGCTCTGAGGCCGTAGGATGTGCTCAGGAAGACCCGGGGAGTCATTGGCATGGATGGGAACCGTCTGCACATGACCACCGGAGAGGACAGCTGTGACAGGGGTAAGGACAGGACACTCTCTGCTCTTCGGGGAATCTCCAACCAGAAGGGCGGCTCACTAAAAGATCCTACACAATTCTATTGTCCTAACAGACTGGTGATCACACCCCCTCCTTTGGACAACCCCAGCAATGCCTTTGTATCATCATCTGTGTCAGTCTGGATCTGGCTTACCCAACGGGCACCACATTCCCCGTCTGCCCCCCTGCTGGTGTCGGGCTTTGGGGTTCATCCTACCTCTGGCCCCGCCTCCCATGGAGCTCCAGCCTGAGCTGGCGACTCTCTGAGTCACCCTCCTCTGACCCCAGGACCCTCTGCTCCTGGGCACTATCTCTGCAGCACTCCCTCCCTCCCAGGAGACAAACCCAACCCAACCTTGGCCCATTTCAGTGCCTTGAAGGGGCATGGCCCTGGGGCCAATTCTTTACTCAACACTTAATTAATCAATAGTCACTTACAATATCACATCTACCCTTTTTTTTTTAAAGCATTGACTGTACGTCTAGCCTTGTGCTAAATGCCCTGCACATGCCATCTATCATGCTTTTATCATTCCCGCTCCGCCGACAGGATTAGACAGATCCCAAGGTCACAAGGTCAGCAAATGCTAGGGCTGGGACTTGAACCCAGATCTATTCCCAGAGCCCCTGTTCTTCCCTTCAAAATCAACTCTTATGTCATATTGGATGCAGAGACAATAATATATATAGATGGTTACCAGGGGCTGGGGGAGGGGAGTTAGTGCTTTGTGGGGACACGGTTTCAGCTTCGCAAGGAGAAAAGAGGTCTGTCTGGAGGCGGACGGCAGTGACGGCCCCACAGCAGTGTGGGTGTGCTTAGTGCCGCTGCGCTGCACTTGGAAATGGTTATGAGGGTAACTTCTTTGTTATGTGTATTTTACCACAATAAAAACATTGGAAAAATACATGATACATGCAGATTGTGAATCCTAATAATAAACGAAACATCTGTGAATCAGCATCATTGGAATGTTATCTATTGGACTCCCCCCCCTTGTTCTTAATCTCTGCTTTTCCCATTGGGGGTCGGTGCCATTGGAGGGTTTGGAGATCATCTATCCTTTCTTTTATATATAAAATGTTTATTTTTGAGAGAGAGAGAGAGTGTGCGTGCGCGCGCACACACGCACACACACACACACACACACACACACAGGAGTCGGGGAGGGGCAGAGAGAGAGGGAGACACAGAATCCCAAGCAGGCTCCAGGCTCCAAGCTGTCAGCACAGAGCACGACACGGGGCTCAAACTTGGGAACCACGGAATCATGACCGGAGCTGAAGTTGGACGCTCAACCGACTGAGACA
Organism: Suricata suricatta; assembly: GCF_006229205.1. Classification (NCBI taxonomy): domain Eukaryota; kingdom Metazoa; phylum Chordata; class Mammalia; order Carnivora; family Herpestidae; genus Suricata; species Suricata suricatta. The sequence continues at coordinate 131,352,509 of NC_043707.1, forward strand.
CCCAGGCGCCCCGAACATCAATCCTTTCTTTAAAAAATATCTGATGTAATCAATATGTGTTCTTAACAATATATTTAGTTCCACCTATGGTTTTGGCTTTTTAAAAACTGGTATCACAATAAATGTAGTCTTCTGTGACTTGCTTTTTTCATTTGCCTTTAACAATTCCAAGACGGTCCATGTTGCTGGGTGCGGCGTTAGTGCATCTATGACACGGTTCTGTGCTAGTCCATGAAGCGGAAATATCATAATTGCTCAATTATTTTGTTTGCTTGTTTGTTTTTGTAATTATCACCTGTAAGCCCATTGTGGTAGAGACTACTAGTTTTCAGAAATTTTCACTACTCCTCCCTGGAGGAGGAGGATTATACTTTCCTCTTCACGGTGGCAGCTTTGACCTTGCGACTTTGGTCAATGAAATGTGAACAGAATTGATTGATGGGTGTCGCCTCTGACCCAAAGCTTTTAGAGTCGGCACGTGATTTGCCCCTTTCTCTTTTTCCTGCCAGGGTCTTAGACAAAGCCTGCTCCACCAGCCTGGGTCCGGGCTGTGCTGGATATGATCGTAAGTGAGAAATAAACCCTTGTTCTCGAAAGCTACAGAGAATCTGGCATCAATTTTCACTGTGGCATAACCCTATCCTAACTGCTACATCACACTCTTCCCACTGTAACCCAGCGATTTCTCTCGTAGAAGTCAGACGTTGTGACCACTTTTCTGCAAGGCTAAACTGATCAGTAGTGCATAAAGCCGTATTCAACAGGTTAAACGGGCAATCACCCCTTCCGGTGTGCGTGTTCACAGGGATTCATTCACTGTAACGAATTATATTCATTTGAAGATAATTAGTATTTGGGGGACTGATTAGCACCTCCCACCTGACTTTTGAGATCCCTCGCTTTCCCTCTCTTTCCCCAGGTCTTCGAAGTTAACACTTGGGCACAGAGGGTGCAGGGGGGTGAGGGGGCGTGTCCAGAGGCTTTCCATTCCTGGGGTCCCAGCGCTGGGACCCCAGCTGACATGCGGGGAAGGACGAGTCACAAAGCAAGTCTGGGCAGAAGCCTTTGTGTCCCAGGCTCCTGGGCGGGGAGCCTTGCAAAGCGCCGCCTGGGCGGGCGAGGCGAGGTCACCGGAAACCTCACAAAGGTGCTCACGTGCTTGCGGATGACAAGAATGTCCCCGGACTGGCTAATTTCCTTTTCTCATTAAAGCCACAGCAATGAGGAAGGACAAACGCAGCTGTGTTGTGCTTACTGTTCTCACTGATCACCCAGAGAGGCGTCAGGAATGAGGCTCATTTGGTGCTATTTTCATTCCTTGTCACTTTTCTTTCTTCTTCTTACTTTTTCTTTTTCTCTTTATTCCCAGTTCTATGCAGGTCCCCTTAACTATTCCCGTCCACACAGTGAGCAGACTCACGCACCCTCGTATACACACCACGAGGAAACTGTAATGAGAGAGAGAGAGAGAGAGAGAGCGAGCGCGAGCGAGCATGCACTGGGCTGGGGCGATTAATCCAGCCTAATGATAAAGATCATTATGGACACAAAGAAGGAAGGGAAACAGCACATTTCATTGTAATTAGGCCCAAAAGCTCATTACTGGGAGCAGGGAAGGAAAGTGATCAAGTGGCTGCACCCTGAAAAATGCCTTCTCCGGGTTCTACGGGAGCATGACAGTAACCACACCATCACGAGGCTCACGCCTCCCAAACCCGGGTCCCCTGGGGCAGAGCAGGGGACCGGGGGTCATGGGAAGGGCTGTGAGTTTTTTTCAAGAATTTAAAAAATACTTAATGGAAATTATTATTATTAAAAATTTTTTTTAATTTAATGTTTTTTATTTTTTTTTTGAGAGAGAGAGAGAGAGAGAGAGACAGCGCAGGCAGGGGAGGGTCAGAGAGAAAGGGAGACACAGAATCTGAAGACAGGCTACAGGCTCTGAGCTAGCGGTCAGCACAGAGCCCGCCGTGAGCCTCGAACCCACAAACTGTGAGATCATGACCTGAGCCGAAGTCGGACGGTTAACGGGCACCAGGTGCCCGGAAATTATTATTTTTTAAGGTTTATTTATTTATTTTGAGAGAGGTTGTGTGCAGGGGGACACATGGGGGAGGGGCAGAGAGACAGGGAGGGAGCAAGAACCCCAAGCAGGCTCTGTGCTGTAGGCACAGAGCCTGATGTGGGGCTCGAACTCACAAATTGTGAGATCATGAGATCATGAGTTGAGCTGAAATCGAGAGTCAGACGGACTGAGCCACCCATGTGCCCCAAGGGAAATTATTATTCTACTCCCGATAACCCTGCACAAGAAGACAAGCCAAGAATGTCAAGTTTCTTTGTTTAAGGCTGGAATTCTATCAGCTCAGTGGTCTCCCTGGCTGTCCATCACCTCGTCAGTATTTCTGGGATTCATTCCTACTGAGTGCAGCTGTGGGCTCTTCCCAGGGAGGCTGACGCCTCTGCACGGCCACCGTTGTCTGTGCTCTGTGGCACACGAGGAGAAGAGTACATTACTTAATTTAGGAGAAGGAAATCTTTCAGTACCTAGGGTTCATGAGGAGTCAAATAATAAAAGGGCTCTTTGGCAGGAAGGGGGAAGAGGAGAGAAAGTGGGGGAGAATTAGCAGTTATTGGTCATTTACTAATAACCAGGACTATGTTAACAGTAACACATAAATAATCTCACTTAATCCTTATAACCAGCCCTGGGGAGTGGTGGGGGTATTGGTGTGGTGGTTCATTTCTCAATTCATTTTAAAAGTATTTATGAACACCTACGAGGACTATTGTTCTAAATGTTGGAAATGCAGCAGTAAGCTATATGAGAGAGAAAGAGGAGAGAGAAAGGGGAGAGAGAGAAGGGGGGCACTTAGATGCTACACAATGGTTGGAGTCAATCAGATGGGGAGAAGGGGGACAAGTGTTCTTGGCAATGAGCTCAGCAGGTGCAAAGGTCCGGGGGCAGGAGCTGCAAGTTTTGGAGGACCTCGCCTGAAGCCAGACTGGCTAGAGAGAGGTGTGCAACGGGAAGACAGGAAGGAGTGCCCTTCCCCAGGTTGGACCCCTGGGTTAACCCAAGCAAGAGCTTGGTGATTACCTCGTTTCCAGATTAATAAAGGAGAACTTGGAGGAAACGTTATTTTTTGTTGATTCTTGGCATCTTGTTAAAGTGTTTTTGGAAAAGTTATGGTATGGAGTTAATGACTCCATACCAGTGGATAATAGCTCCCTGCCAGGCACTTCCCCGCACACAGTGATGCCCTGCTCTGCCTGGACTCCTCAGCGAGCACATCTTCATGCTGCCTGTTTAATTGGTGCTCAGCCTCCATGGCTAAGGTCCCCTCTGTCCTGCCTCATGGGTGGATCTCTTCTGCTGCCATTGTGTTCCCTGTGACCCATACTTCTCCTTCGAAGGCTCTCAGCTAACACTTCCTGCTCAGTTCTGGTAACTGTTTAGGGAAAGTCAAGAGGTTGGTCTAGCCTTTGGCCACACACAGTACAGATCTCTGGACCAACAGCATGAGCTTTGCCTGGAATTTGCTTGAAATACCGAATCCTGGGTCTAACTCCAGACCTCCTGAATTAGGATTTGCATTTTCATGAGAGCCCCAGCTGACTGCCATGCACAGGGAGTTAAGAAACCCTTCTCTAAATGACCTCCAAAAATGCACTCGGTTCTGGGCTTCTGTGATTCAAGTGACAAACACCCTCAACATGGAGAACTCGATGGTATGTGCATTCAAACCAAAGCCAAATGGTTCACACTGCTGTCAGACATACAATATTAAAGGCTGATTTTATTCTTGAATGCAGCGGTGCAACGGAAAGGGATGGTTCCATGGTAGGTGCTCTTTGGATTCTGTTAGTTACAGGCTACAAAACCCTGGGCGAATGATAATCATCTCTTTCAGGCTCAGTTTCTTTATCTCTGAAGTGAGGATGTGCAGAACAGATTGGGGCTGGGGGCCCTGAGGGATGAAGAAGGGCTTTCTAATCACAGACAGGAAGGTCAGGGGGACGGTTAACAACTTAAGGAAAACAAGGGATTTCCAAGTAGGTGGTCCACAAAGAAGCGGCATGCTAATTTAAGAGTTACAGCTCAGAGGGAAAGTGGGGCTCCTACCTGTCTCCATCAGAACTGCTCTTCTAACTCCTGACTGGGATTCTTGACCCTGTGCATCTGAGGGGAATGAGCAAGCTTGGAGGGGGAGTGCTTTGAAGCCTTTGAAATCACATCCAACACTGTGTGGATGTACATTCTTTCAACCAGTTATATCAGATTCCACCCTGGGGATAAAAGATGAGGGGGCACATAAAGATGCCCCCTGCTCTTGTTGTCGTTGTTGTTGTTGTGTCTCAGAATTGCATCTTTGGAAAGGGCACAGCTCTGGGGAAGATGCTCCAGGCACAGCCATGCCGTGTGTGTTTTCCTGGGGGAGGGGGTCATCCCTTCCATCAGAGTCCGAAGGGGCCCTGTGCCCTTGGACCAAAGAGCATAAGAACCAGTGCTGGAGTTGCCAATCATGATCAAAGGTCACCTTTGAAGAGAAATGTCTAGGTTTGAAATATAGCCCCTACTTATTCCCTGAATGACTCTCAACAAGTCTCTTTGCCTTTCTGTGCCTTGGTTTCCTCAATGGGGATGATGTGGAAGCTTTCATCTGGCAGGGCTGTCACGGGACCGAAGTGAAGTAATCCAGGCAAAGGTCTTAGAGCAGCCTCTTGAAGGTCGGAGGCGCTCAATAAATGCCAACTAATTTTTATAAAGTGTTCTATAATTGCTTTTATTTTATTTTAAAAATGTTTTAATGTGTATTTTTGAGAGAGAAAGAGAGAAAGAGCAGGGGGAGAAACAGTGAGAGTGGGAGATACCAGATCCAAAGCAGGCTCCAGGCTCTGAGCTGTGAGTACATAGCCTGATGTGGGGCTTGACCCCATGGGCAGCAAGATCATGACCTGAGCCGAAGTTGGACACTTAACTGACTGAGCCACCTAGGGACCCCAAAAGAGGAGATCTAATTCAAATTAAGAACTCCTCACCAAGCCACTCTTCAGAGGTTTCAAATGAGCTTTTATTTTTCCTACAAGAACTTGAAGTTTTGCATTTCAATATGCTCTAGCCATAACTATTCAAAATGACGCTCAGAGTCACAGTAAAATTTGAGGTTCAGCCTTCATGACTCAGCAGGCACTTGTAGAGCACCAGTTCCCATGGCAGCTCAGACTAGACCCTGAGAGACACACAGGAGGAGAAGAGATCAGTCCTCACTCTAGAGGAGTTCATAATGGGTCCAGAAGAGGAGAGGAAGTTGTTACCACTGGCAGCAGCGGCGGCAGCAGCCTAGAACTTAGGACAATGCCTAGCACATAATCAGTAGTCAATAAACACCTGTGGATGAAGGACTAGACGAGCAATGGAAGACCAAGACCAGGTGGCAAACGATGACATGGCATTGGTGGCAAAAGGCTGATTTCCTGCCTTCCAGTCTTTCTTGAGCCTGAAGGTCCTCAAATGATTTCTACAGCTTTCCAAAGAGGTTCTGTCAGCGTTTCACATGGATTTGCTGCCACCTGTTTCTGCACTCACCAGTCATGGCAAGTGTTGGGAAGTGGTTTGCCGGGAAGCTATCTGCTCAGTCACTCTGCTGGGTTTTCTGGTGTGACTGGAAACGCCCTGCTTATCACAGGGGAGTTCATTCTTTGGAACGTTCAGCTTAACCTGGTGGAGCACAACCCGGGGAGGTCTGGTCATGAGCAACTCCAAGGGCGCATGGTGTTGCTAGTTAATGGGACAGTTACCATGCTCTCTGAGGATGAGCTCCACACCCACAGCACGACCCAGAGGCCTTGAGAGCACAGGACGTGCGGTGGTGTGATTCTTTCCCCACTCGAGACTGGGAGCTGCTCCAAGGTGAGGGTTTGTCTGGTTGTTCCCCCAATCTCCAGCACTAGCTAGAGCCCTGTATATATTACGCCCCATCACCTTGAATCTGGGCCGCTGTGATTGCTCTGATCAGTGAGGCACAGAAGGAGGGATGCCACGTCACTGCTAAGTTAGGTCCTGAAAGGCCTTCGGCTTCCAGTAGTTTCTCTTGGAACCCAGATGCCATGCTCTAAGACAGCCAGGTGACACGAAGAGACCACAGGAAGGTGCTCCGATCATCATTCCTGGCTGGGCAAAGCCTTCCAGTCAAACCTGCGCACTTCTTTAGACCAGTGAAGATGTCTTCTCAGAAGTGGACCCGTTGGCCCAGCAGGTCAAGCTCCCATCTTTCCGAGCCCCAGCTGAGGCTGCAGAATCATGGAACAGAAAGAAGCCACCCCAGCCCTGTCTGGGTTCCTGGCCCATAAGATCCCTGAGCGAAATAAAATGATTAGTGTTTTACGTCACTACGTCTGGGGTGGTTTGTCATACAGCCACGGGAACTAGAACGACTCTGGAGCCAGACTGCACGGGTTCCGACCCCGGCACCACTAATTATTGTAGACATTTCCCAGGGAAGGCCACTGGGCCCCTGCAGGCCTCCGCTTTCTCTTCCGTGGAATGGGTGTCCTCAGAGACGCTTGGCGGGCTGCTGCTCGCACTGAGAGGGACAGCGTACATGAAGCATGTGGCACACGTCTGGTGTAGATGCCTTTATTGTCCTCCTTCATCAGCTCAGAAGTTTGGGGGCATCTCCCCTTTGTCATCCCACCCCTCCATCTTCCTCCACCACCCGAATCCCCCCTGAGCATGTGAACCTCATGGGAAAGCTGGTTTAGGCCCTTCTGGGCGCTTGCCTGCAGCGGTCACGTGTCTGGAAAGCCCGGGGTAGAAGACCATCTCCACTGTTCCTCGCCTTGCCATTCTTGACATGGGATTTAATCTTTCTGACCCTTTTCGTCCTTTATAACAAGGGGTTAGAAAGTTGTAATGACTCACGAGATAATGCACATAATCTACTTAATGTGGCGGCTTCCACTGGGTGCCCGTGTTCCGTTGTGGTCGTGTGGTTGCCCTCACCGCGTCCATGATACCGGAGGACCCTGAGGGAGCCTTAGACACTTCTGCTCGGTGGGGGAGGGGTCTGGGTTCCCATGCAGCGGCGCACATGGGATCGTATCCTTATCGTCCGTCTGGGAGCCCTGTCGGTCCTCGAGGGGGTGGTTCGTGGGTCCAGTTCTGTGACACGGGTTTTTCCAGAGCAGGGTGTTGGGTCAGTCTGAGCCAACAAGTCCACTTCCTGCACGATCATTCCAGTGAGAGATCCAGGCTGTTTCTGACCTTGAAGCCGGAGTAAGCCTCGCTGGACGCTGCTGGACTATGATACTGACGGGCTGTGTCTGGCTGTTTCCCTCTGGAAAGCTGGCCCAGTGATCCTCATCTTAGAATTATTTAGTCTTGTAAGTAACACTGAACAGTTGACAAAGCACCAGATATAAATAATCCCGTTTGACTTCTCCATCATAATCTATGTAACTGTTGATAAATGATTTTGTATCGAGTGTTTTCTATGGATTAGGAACTATGCTAAAAGCATTCCATATATCAGTTCACTTAATTCCAACAACAATCCCGCACGAATGGGGTATTTACTCCATTGTTTGTCATGATGAGGAAGAAGACGCAGACCAGTGACCTGCCTGAGGTTGCCAGCTACTGACCAGGCTGGGGTTTGAAAGGACATCTTCTGATTCGAGAGCCCGGGTGCTAATGTGAACCCACACCTGTGACCGAGTCCTTCCTTCTCTTGGAGGTACATGTGGGGATTTAAAGGGAGAAGAGAAGGCTCTTCATCTTCTCAGCAAAGTTGAGCCATAAGAAGATTACCTTCCGAGAAAATCAGGACAAGGTCCCTCAGAAACATGAAGCCAAGTCACAGACCCCTCTGGGGGGGATGAGTCCATTTCAGGAGCCAGGAATCCTAACAAAATCCACCTTGAATTCACCAGTAAGTTCACTGACATTCAAGTGACCCTCCTATTCTGTCTGGAAGGTAGGAGGGAAAGTGTCCCCCTGGCACCTGGGCAAATGTGGAGGCCAACAGGGAATTCAGCCAGAAGGAAGGTCTAGCACAAGGTATGGCCTACAGCAGGTGGATACACAGAGTGTATGGGGGGCTCTGTGTCCAGCTGAGGCTAGAATGGCCTTTTCCTCTTTGTCTTCCTTGTCTTCCTTATCTCCTGCTGGTAGGACTTGGCTGGATTCTACCATAAAATCTGGATTTGGGGGGCTACCTACATGGCTTGGTCAGTTGTGTCTGACTCTTGATTTTGGCTCAGGTCATGCTCCCAGGGTCATGGGATTGGGCCCCACATCGGGCTCTGCTTGAGATTTCCTCTCTCCCTCTCCTTCTGTTCCTCTTTCTGCCACAACCTCAAAAAAATAAAATAAAATCTGGAGTTGAGAAAATTCTGCTTTGGGGAGGTCTATGGCTATCCATCTTCTGCGCCAAGCCATCCATTTGACAGATGGGGAAACTGAGGCCTAGGGAGGGGAGTACCAGACCAAAGAATTAGGCAGAGAATTTCTTCTAGAGCACTGGTTCCCAAGTAGGGTTGGGTGGGAGGGAAGCCATGCTCCCAGGGGTCATTTGGCAAAATTCCTGGAGACATGTTTGGTTGGTTGTCACAGCTCGAGGTCACCTGGTGGGTAGAGGCTGGAGACACTGCTAATCAGCCCACGGCACACAGGAGAGCCCCAACTCGGAGTTCCCTGGCCCCAAATTATCAATTGTTCTGAGGCTGAGAAATCCTGGTCTGAATCAGTGCACCCAGGTATGTGATAAAGGCCTGAGGCATTAGGCAGTTGGCAGTTGGGGTGAGAATCCACCAGAAATTGTCACTCCATTAAAAACAATTTTTAAATGTTTGTTTATTTTAGAGAGAGAGAGAGAGAGAGAATGAGTCGGGGAGGTGCAGAGAGGGGGAGACACAGGCTCCAGGCTCTGAGCTGTCAGCACAAAGCCTGATGTGGGGCTCGAACCCATGAACTATGAGATCATGACCTGAGCCGAAGTTGGACGCTTAACTGACTGAGCCACCCAGGAGCCCCTATCATTCCATTTTAGAGAGAAGAAAATTGAGGCTGAGAAAGAGCTTATGTACTGTGTCCTCTATCCCACAGCCCATTTGTGCCAGAGTTGGGGACTTGAACCCAAGCCCCATCTGTAGGCTGGTCTGACTTCAAGTGCAGCTTTCTGATCTCTCCACTTTGCTACTCTGTGGAAGAAGTCCCTCCCTCCCCCTCAATCACTGTATAATTGTTTGTTTCATGTCTATCACTCCCCATGGACTGTTGGGTCCAGCAAGACTTCTGGGTCCTGGCATATATAGAAGACATGAAAATATTTGTTTAATTAATGAAAGTATTTGCAGGATATACATGATAACTGCGAATATCAAATAATACAACAGGCTTTACTGAGCATTTATTTCTTAAGTGCCAAGCATTGCTCATTTTTTATTGTTTTTTTTTTTCTATTTATTTTTGAGAGACAGAGAGAGACAGCATGGGCAGGGGAGGGTCAGAGAGAGAGAGACACAGAATCTGAAGACAAGCTCCAGGCTCCTTGCTGTCAACAGAGCCCGATGTGGGGCTCGAACCCACGAACCGTGAGATCATGACCTAAGCCGAAGCTGGACGCTCAACTGAGCCACCCAGGTGCCCCCAAATATTGCTCTTAACTGTATTTGTTAACTTTTGTTGTTCCCAGCGGCCTCATGATGTAGGTGCTGTTAGTATCCACATGTTACAGATGAGGAAACTGAAGCACAGAGAGGGAAAGGACCTTGTCCTAGGGGATGTGGCTAGGGAGTGAAGGAGCCAGGATTTGAACCCAAGCTTTAGAGTCTTTCCTTTAACCACGGACTCGTGGTGAGCCAGTGCTGTGTGTCTGTCCCGCACTCCACGTTTGGAGAACCGCCTCTTCCCCATCTCATGGGCTGGGCTAAATGAATTGGCCCTATCTGCTTACCTTTCAGTCCAAGGCCCGGCCCATAGCTTAGGTCTATCGCAGACTCCATCCTTCTGGCTCTTGTGACTGGATCAGGGATGGGCAGGGGATGAAAGGTGAGCCCATCAGAGCCATCCCTGGGACTTTTTCTGGACCTTCTAGAAAATATGCTTTCGGTTCCCTTTGACTCAGGTCATGATCTCATGGTTCATGGGTTCGAGCCCTGCGTCGGGTTCTGTGCTGACAGCTCAGAGCCTGGAGACTGCTTCAGATTCTGTGTCCCCTCCCCACCGCCCCTCCCCCACTGCGCTCTGTCTTTCTGTCTCTCAAAAATAAACAAATATGTAGAAAATAAAAAAATAAAAAACAAACAAATAAACAACATAAACAAAAACCTAAAAACAATGTCCTACAGGCTGATTAGATACAGGCTCTTTCCAACGGATTCAGGCTCCAGTGGATACAGGATTCAGGCTTCATGCTTCCCAATGAACGATAATGAAGATCAATAGCATTTTACATAAAATCTCTAGTTCTCCAACTACCACTTATGAGTGTGTCTCAAAACTTTCCTCACTTGGCTTTAAAGTGGAAGAAAGTCACCAGGGACACCTGCTCGCAGAGGTAGGTGACCCTGCAAATCTGCTCTTCCCAAAAGGCAGGGATGTTTGGCAAATCCAAGTACAAAACCAAGTGAATCCAGAATCCCAGAGCTAGCTCTTCTTTTCTCTCTTCTCCCTCTTTCCCTTCTCAAGCCTCAAAAGAGGAAACCTTCACCTGAGAGCATTATGGGTAATCAAAAGAACATTTATCCAAGCAGAAGATGCCAAGATTCTAATCTCGTAATGAGCAGGGGTCACAGCAACATTTCTGGGCTAAACCCAGAGAAGTGCGGAAAATGGACGCAATGGGTCTTGAAGGCCTTTGGTTCTGGCATCCAGGATGTCAGGCAACATCTGCTTAATTGCTGGCCCAGGTGAGGGATGCTGCAGTCATTAGTCAGGTTAAACTTTCATCCACCCACCCGGTTGGCCAGCTGGCAATTCTTGCCAACATTCATCTGAACTGTCCAAGGTCACCAATGACCTTCATGCTGTTAAACCCAATGGTCAATTTCCCAGCCTCATCTTAAAGTTGATCACTCTCTCTTCCTTGACACACCTTACTTCCGGGGCCCCTCACTCTGCTGGTTTCTTCCTAGCTCACCCGCGGCTGCTCCTTTCCAAAAGCCTTTGCTGCATCCTCTCTCCTTCTGACCTCCAAATGTCGGAGGGCCCGGAGCTCCACCCATAGGCCTTCTCTCTTCTCTTTCTCTATACACCTGGCTGGTGTCATGGTTTAAATGCCATCCCTATGCTGAAGAGTCCCAAATGTATACGGCCAGCCCTGACCTCGCTCTTGAATGACTCTTGGACGATTTAACAGATATCTCAAACGCAACAGGCCCCACTGAACTCCCGATTTGCCCCCATCCTGCACTTTTTCAACTAGTTCCTGCCCATCTTTGGCTTAACAATTGGTAACACCTTCCTTCCTGTGATCAAGTTTACATCCCGGAAGTATCCTTGACTTCTCTGTGTTCTCCTGCCTCATGACCAATCCACCAGTAAATGCTGTTGGTTCTACCTTTACTCTAGATCCTGAATCCCACCACATTACACCTGTTCCTGTTCTGGACCCAGGCACCGTCACTCTGGATTAGCGTCACAGCTGCTTTGTCACCTGCCCCTGCTTCTCCTCCCAAACATCTATTTTCTTCTTCCTTTTTAAAAAATTTTTAATGTCTTTTAAAAAAATTTTTAGTTTTGAGAAAGGGAGAGCACGAGCAAGAGACACAGAATCTGAAGCAGGCTCCAGGCTCTGAGCTGTCATCACAGAGCCCAACATGGGGCTTGAACCCACGAACCGTGAGATCATGACCTGAGCTGAATTCAGAAGCTTAACTGACTGAGCCTCCCAGGCGCCCCACCAAGCATCTATTTTCTTTTTTTTTATACATATAGTTTATTGTCAAGTTGGTTTCCATATAACACCCAGTGCTCTTCCTCACAAGTGCCCTCCTCCATGACCACCACCCCTTTTCGCCTTCCCTCTCCTCATTCAGCCCTCAGTTCATTTTCAGTATTCAAGAGTCTCTCATGATTTGCCTCCTGCCCTCTCCCTAATTCTTTTCCCCACTTCTCCTCCCCATGGTCCTCTGTAGGTTTCTCCTGTTAGACCTATGAGTGCAAACATATGGTATCTGTCCTTCTCTGCCTGACTTATTTCGCTTAGCATGAGACTCTCGAGGTCCATCCACTTTGCTACAAATGGCCAGATTTCATTCTTTCTCATTGCCAGGTAATATTCCATTGTGTGTATATACCACATCTTCTTGATCCATTCATCAGGTGATGGACATTTAGGCTCTTTTCATAATTTGGCTATTGTTGACAGTGCCGCTATGAACATTGGGGTACATGTGCTCCTATGCATCAGCACTTCTGTATCCCCTGGGTAAATCCCTAGCAGTGCTATTGCTGGGTCATAGGGGAGTTCTATTGATA
>NC_043707.1:131365092-131453259 GCF_006229205.1 Suricata suricatta
GCAAAATGGGAGGCATCACAATCCCAGACTTTAGCCTCTACTACAAAGCTGTAACCATCAAGACAGGATGGTATTGACACAAAAACAGACACATAGACCAATGGAATAGAATAGAGAACCCAGAACTGGACCCACAAATGTATGGCCAATTAATCTTTGACAAAGCAGGAAAGAGTATCCAATGGAAAAAAGACAGCCTCTTTAGCAGATGGTGCTGGAAGAACTGGACAGCAACATGCAGAAGAATGAAACTAGACCACTTTCTTACACCATACACAAAAATAAACTCAAGATGGAGGAAGGACCTGAATGTGAGACAGGAAACCATCAAAACCCTAGAGGAGAAAGCAGGAAATAGCCTCCTTGACCTCAACCGCAGCAATTTCCTACTCGACACATTCCCAAAGGCAAGGGAATCAAGAGCAAAAATAAACTATTGAAACTTCATCAAGATAAAAACCTTCTGCACTGCAAAGGAAACAATCAAGAAAACTAATAGGCAACCAACGGAATAGGAAAAGATAGTTGTAAATGAGATATTGGATAAAGGGCTAGTATCCAAAATCTGCAAGGAACTCACCAAACGCCACACCCGAAAAATGAATAATCCAGTGAAGAAATGGGCAGAAGACATGATGAGACACTTCTCCAAAGAGGACATTGAGATGGCCAACAAAGCCAAGCATCTGTTTTCAACACAACACCAACATATACCAGATCCCACCCTCCTCTTCTCTAAACCCTCCATTGGCTTTCTACTTCACTCAAAGGGAACCAAAGCCTTCCAAACGCCTCAGAAAGCCCCCCATTCCTTCTGCCTCATCTCTGCTCACTTGTCTCCTGACACACTGGTCTGGAGCACCCTAGCCTCCTTCTACTGTTTCAGCTCATCCCTCACATCTCTGCATGCCTCACTCTCTTACTTCCCTCATACTCTTCTCAAATATCACTTTACCAGAGGCCTTCTCCCAACCCCCTGTGAACTAGCTACCCACATTGCTCTGGGTCCCTTTTCCTGACTTCATTTTTTTCTCAATAGCACTACTGCTATTTGATATTATATTAGCCATTTGGTTTCTTGTTTAGCATTTGACTCTCCTCTTTAGAATACGATCTTCATGAAGGCATCTTCATTATTCTAACCCTACCAAGTGCATAGTAGGGAACAGAGGAATGAATGGACGAGTCTCTCCATCCATTCACTTGTCCATCCATTCATCTGTACATCGATTCTCTGTCTATCCATCCATTCATCCATCTATGCAATACATTTCTTACTGGGAATCTGTATAGGTTCATGGCAGGGCCAGTGTCTTAACCCTTCATACATGGAAGGAGATGTCCAGAAATCAGCCTCTTCTGGAGTCTTAGGCCTCCCTGAGATCAGTAGTTACAGTCATCATGAACATGGTCTGGACTTACCCACACAGCATCTGGCCCCACTCACAGATCTTTCAATTTAGGCATGCAATGACTATTACATCACTCACTTTACGAAGTGATTTCTCGTTCATGATTCCATTGAATACTTCATAACTGTACAATATGGCCACTGCTACCCACATGTGACCCTTTAAATTCAAACTCAACATTAAAATAAATAAGATAAAAAACTCAGTTCCTTAGTCACACTAGTCATATTTCAAGTGCTCAACAGGCACATGTAGCTAGTGGCTGTCACACTGGGCAGTCCAGATACCGAACCTTTTATCATGGTGAGCAGTGCTATCACATGACCGCCCTTTATGAAGTAGTTTCTCCCATTCCACAGACCAGAAAATAAACCCAGAGAGGTCCCACAACCATCATGAGACAGAGGTTTGCCTTGAAGTCTGGTTTTCTAAGTCCATTTCCCTCCCAAAGCAGGGAGATTTAAGAGCTGGGTCCCCGAAGTCTTGTGCCCTAATTAATTCAGCTTCTGAGAAAGCAGTCAAGGGGTTTGTCTACTGGTGACAGTCTCCTGCCATGTTGTCTGTGCGTTATTCATGCCCCTTCCTTCTGATAAGAGCGCCTCCCTTTTTTCTGGTCACCCCTTTCCCTCCCCGCATGCTCAGTTCACGAGCCTCCCATGGAGTTGACCCCATGCTGATTCCAGGATGAGCGTGTGACTCGTCTCTGGTCAATCAGAGTATGGTGTCTCCTGCACTCAGTGAATGAACGAAGTCAAAGAATTATTCATGCTACACAGCATCAGGACATGCACGCACACACACACACACATGCACACACACCACACGGACTGCTATCCATGTAGATGACTAGGTTCACTTCAGGTGACATCTTTGGTTCGGATTCGGATGGTGGGAAAAGATGCTGAGAAAATGTCTTCCTTGCTCCCTGTTGCAGACCCACTGATAATGATGGTGGGGCATGCCCTATGGAGATAATAACTTGTGACTGATTTCGGTGCCGTAAAGGACCAGACTGGAGCCATTTGTCTAGTACAGTTCCCTGGAGTTCTCCTACTCCAGGTGGGTCCTTCCTCCCTTGCCGCAGGGGAATTTGTGTGTGAAAGGAAAGCAGGGCTTACCTGAAGGCACCCTTCCCTTCTTACCTTTGTTCCTCAGACAGAAAGCTTAGAGGAAATTAGGCCAGAGGAGAAGAAGACGTGGTGCTTCTGGGGGGTGGAGATATGGAACATTCTAGGAGGAGGAGACTGGACAATCCTCCAAGCCTTAGTGGGAAGGTCTGTAGGCCTGTCGATTGTGGGACCCTGTGTCTGGTTTCTACCAGCATGGGGACAAGGCAGCAGGGCTGAAGTGTGGAGTGGCAGCATGTAGGCACCACACACAGGGGTTGTGGGTCTGGACCCTGGACTCTGGGGCTCCTGACATCACCAAGGAAACACCGAGGCTCAGGAGAGAGTGCTTTCCACCTCTGGGGGGTCAGGTGGGCCTGGACAAAGACCAGGTCAGCTGAGACCACTGCGGAGGCAAGACTCCACTGCCCTCCCCCACTCTCTGGTCATCAGATCAACTTCCTGGATTACCGTGTGACCCCAAGCATGTGTGGAGGAACTCACTGATATGATGACTTTCTCACCACTCTTGGCTGGGTCTGGTCAGATTTCTTGCACATGTGGTTGGGGAGTAAGGTTCATAGGCCATGGTACAGCCACCACACGACCATGGGACAACCACCACACGACCATGGGATAGCCATCGCATCATAACCTTCAGAGCATCTGCCCTGGGTGGGAATGGATTCTATGACAATCCCTGTGCCAAGCTCACATTCTCCCCCATACTTTAGCTCATTGCACATCATAGCAACTCATGATGCTGTAATTAGCCCTATTTTACAGATGAAGAAACTGAAGACCAGAGAAATGGAGTCAATCATCAGGGGGTATAGCTCAGTGGTAGAGCATTTGACTGCAGAGAAATGGAGTCATTCGATAAAAGTCACATATCAAGTCAGGAGCAGAGCTGCGACTCAACCCACAAAGTCTGTCTTAGAGAAAGGACTTAATTTTTCCCAGAGTTGAGCCCATGGACCCAACCAACCCTCAGCGAATCTGCCCAGCAAGGTCTGAGGGTCAAAGCCAAGAGTTTCAAGAGTTTCACGAGACCCTGAGTCCTCATCCCAATGGGGAAAAATCTGAACTTGTGACTTTTCTCACCTCTTTCTCGCTCATCCCTGGATGAGAGCAAAGTAATGTGGGGTGGGTGCTGGGTGTCTGCAGGAAGGAAATGGCGGAGGGCAGGGGACCGGCACAGCCTGGCAGCCACCGCATGGGGTGAGGCTCTTAATAATGCTGGATTTTTCCAGCAGGTCTGCTTGCTAATTAAACCTGCCCCCCACAGCCTCTGCAAAACGAAGGCTCCTCACCTGAAAGCCTGTAATTTGCCAACATGAAGGAGCACAGAAGCAAGAACTCAAACATTACCCCCAACCACGGCTTTGGGATATTGATTAGCAAGACACAGAGACACAGCCATGCTTTCAACCCCTCAAACCCAGTCAAAATCAATACTGCTCCCCCTGCAACGGAGAGGAGGAGACCCTTTTAATGGGGACCTGGAAACAGTCCGGGGGCCGTGACATTTGCCAACCTCACTGCCGTGTTCTGCTTTACCGAAAACGCCATCATGGGCGAAGATCTAAAAATTACAGAACTTGTCAAAAGATACTGTAAAGCCCCAGCCACACGTCCTAATGACTCACAAAATGACTAGTCTCCAGCAGCAGCCTGTAATTAGAGCCGCGCTGTGCTGAATATATATACACATGGCCCCTGTGTCTAGCTTCTACAATGAGTCCGGAGTCAGCCCCCTGAATTGTGTTCACACAGGGAAGGCCATGAGAGGTCGCGAGCTCGCCCTGAGAGGGGAGAAAAAAAACATCAGAGCCAGGAAAAGCTTAAGACTGTCCAAAATGCCAAGTGGTGATTTAAAGGAACAAATCGGAAGGGTCGATCCGGGCAGGAAGTGGGTACAAGTGGGAGGGCATATGCTGGAAGCCAGAGTCCTTGAATGAGGCTTTGATCCCAGGCTGTGGCTGGAACAGGAGTCAGCCGCCATGCTTTGGCGAGATGGGCATTCCCAGCGACCGGAACATTCCGACATGCTAGCAGGGACAGGGGAAGGGGGGACCTGGCTTCCTGTTTCAGCATTTCACTGGCACCGGCATCCCCATGGGGCTCCTCAAACCAGAGTGGGAGAAAAGGGAGAGCAAGGAAGGGAAGCTGAGCAGACTAGACACCTGCCCGGCCCCATTTCTGGAAGGATATGCAGGGGTGAGGCCAGCCGCAGAGGGGCCCACCAGATCCCCCACACTCAAGGCTTGCCCAGATGCTCCCAGGCCACGTGACTCCTCCAGGCTGCCCCGGTGAGGGGTGGCAGTGATTAGGTATTCACGTGGAGCACGTTCCCTCCCACCTGCCAGGCACGTGGGTGAGACGTCAGCCTCATCCCAGGTCGGAATCCCAGGTCTGTTCAGTGTGGTCTTGGGTGAGTTGCTTCAACTCTCTGAGCCTCAGTTTCCTCATCTATAAAATGGCTCCATCCCAGGGAAGGTGCTGGAATAGTGCCTGGTGCTCGGTGAGTGCGTGACAGGTGTAGCCGCAATTATTAGTGGTGGGGAAGCCAGACGTTTCTGAGGGACGTCAGAACAGTTCCCCGGTGGCCTTGGTGTCTCCGTTACCCCTCTGCCGTGACCCCCTTGAACGCAGTCTGGAACCTTCTGCAGATCACAGGCTCAGCACGGAAAAACCGAGGGCACAGAGCCGGCCACAAGCCCGTCTGGACCAGGGGCCGTGCCAGCTGCTGTGCCTGCTACCCGCCCCATGTCTCCACGCTCTGGGGGTCTCCCAAGGCCCCAGGCGAGGCTGACACAAGGCAGCGCCCCAGCCAAGGCACCGGGCAGGGTGATCGCTGGTATCATCAACAACACATGAGCCAGATGCAGGAAACAGGCACAGAAAAGTGGCAGAATGGGCTGTTGCTGAGGTCCAGTTGGTGGATGGATGTCCCAGACACAGCAGTCACTCCCCCAGCAGCCTGGTCCCGGGGTGGGGGAGGGGGGTCCAGGAGGTGGATGACTCCCCAGACACAACAGTCTCTCCACCACCAGCATGGTCCCTGGGTGGGGGTGGGGAATCAAGTGCTCTGAGCTTTCTATTTCGGTCCCCTGGTCAAAGTCAAGTGCAGCTTTTGTCTTCTCCTTCCCTCTCAGCCCACTCATAGCCCTGGTACAGAATAAACCTCTCCACCCTCGTGGATTTCAGGAAATGATGGATCTTCAAGGGAGAAGGGGAACGGAGGGAAGCCCAGGCTTGGCCTCCAGGCAGGGTTCCACGTTCCACTGACCGGGGAAACCTGGCTGGCCCCCTGCCTCGGAGGGCCGTGGCTGGGCCCTGGTCAAGCGCTGCAGCTCCGGAGGCCTGGATAAAATGAGGCTGAACTCAAGACTCGAAAGAAGGGCATCCCAAGGTCAAAAGAGCACCACCCGTGGGGCGGGGCTAGTGGCCCTCCTTGCTCAGCTCAGCCTCCTGGTTCCGTCCTGCCATGGCAACAGTGGAATTCTCTAGCGCACAAATCCCAAGCGTTCACAGTCTAGGACCTCCCCGTGGAGAAGCCTGTCCCTGGAGCCTGAGGCGAGGGGTCAGGATGCGCCCAGAGCCAGGGCCGAAAAGGACTCTCTGGCTTCTCTGGGCTTAGCAATGTTAGGATCAGGCATTTTCTATTTGCCAACTCAGTGCCAGGCTCCAGGGAGAAAGGCACCGGGCAGGGTGATCGCTGGTATCATTAACAACACATGAGCCAGATGCAGAAAACAGGCACAGAAAAGTGGCAGAATGGGCCATTGTCTTGCTCCCCGAGAGCTTATGGGACAGAGGTGGGGGCTCTAGCCGAGTTCCAGGCAAATTAGGAGGCTTCCTTTCTATTTAGGTCACCTGCTTTATTTATTTTATTTTATTTTATTTCTTTTTTTTAAAAAAATATTTTTTTAATGTTTATTTTTGAGAGAGACAGAGTGTGAGTTGGGGAGGGGCAGAGAGGGAGACAGAATCTGACGCAGGCTCCAGGCTCTGAGCTGTCAGCACAGAGCCCGAAGTGGGGCTCAAACCCACAAACTGTGAGAACATGACCTGAGCCGAAGTCAGATGCTTAATGGACTGAGCCACCCAGGCGCCCATAGGTCACCTACCTTAAATCAAGTAATTCATTAAATACTCATCTATGAGCAAAGTTCTCACCAAAGAGAAGTGCAGGAGGTCCAAAGCGCTAACTGCACAGGGCCCTCATCCTACGGAGGTGGCACGTGTCACCCACCAGGATGTTTAACTGACCAGGGAGCCGGCTCCCAGAGCCCTGGTGCCTTCGGTGGCAGAGTCAGAGATGATGGCTGCTGTCTTGTCCCCCACAGTGGGGTGGTGGCAGAGGTCAAGAGGAGCTCCCAGCACAGCTGGTAGTGGCCAGAACTGTTGGTCTCTTCAACAACTACTACACAGCATCCTCCCGGGGTCCTACTGAGTGCCAGGAACAGTGCCAGGCCCCAGGACAGGTCAGAGGATAAGACCCACAATGACAGTGCCTTCACCGGACCCGCTGTCTAGTGGTGAGGACAGTCACGGACACACAGTCATGAAGAAGTGCGGTGAGTGCCCAGAGGGGCTGTGCAGCGCTCTGGGGGTGTCCAGTGAAGGTACCCCCACCCCCCACCTAGTCTGGGGAATTCAAAAAAGCTCATCTAACCTGAGATCTTAAGCCAGGGCAGCATGGGTGACGTGCGGCTCGGGTGGTGGGGCAGCTGGAGGGGAGTCCCAGCAGGTGCAGGGGCGAGAGAACCCGGCCAGCTTGAGACACTGAAGGACGGACGCTACGGTGTCCCCGGGGGCTACTGTATCAGTGCCACAGGCTGGGTGGCTTGCCACACAGCGATTTATCATCTCCGGTTCTGGAGGCCGAGGTCTGAGATCAGGGGGTCGGCAGAGCTGTGCTTCTGGAGGCCATAGCAGAGGACCCTTCCTTGCCTCTCCCAGCTTCTGGTGGGTTGTCTGAAGTCCTTGGCATTTCTTGCTTTATAGACCCATCATTCCAGTCTCTGCCGCTGTCATCACCTGGCCTCCTTCCCTGGGTGTCTTTACATGTTTTTTTTTAAATAAGGACACCCGAGTTTGGATTGGGGCTCAGTTTATAAGGATGCCCGAGTTTGGATTGGGGCTCAGCACAACCCAACAGGACCTTACCTTATGTTGACTAGTTACATCCACAGAGATGATGTTTCCAAATAAGGTCAGATTCTGAGGTTCCAGGTGGAAGTGAATTCGGCGGGGGATACTTTTCCGCCTAGAACGGTCTGGAGGGTAAGGGGCAGGGATGGCTTGTCTGGGGTTGTGCATTCAGAGGGAGGGGACCAGCTGTCTCTCTGGCTTCGGGGAGGCCTTCCTGCAAGAAGTTTGTGGGTCTCGATTTTGAGGTTCCTCTCGGATGGGCTGGTGACCTTAGCAGCAGAAGGCAGAGACGGGGGCAGGGGGATCCAGGGAGGCCGGGGTACACAGATCTTGCTACAACACACACCGAATCAGGAAGATCTGTCATCCTGCGAAGCAGATGCCGTGTAGATTCTATTATAAGCGCAAATGAACTTTAGAAGACAGGTCCTAATAAGCAAGTCTAATTATCATCTTCATTAGTTACTCCAGTCCCAGGGTGATCTATTTTCATACTGGGAAGGCGCCGATCCACATTTGTCTGGAGGAGTCTGCTCCTCTGGCATCTCCAGCCACGGTGTTGGGTGTAGAGAAAGGTGCCTCTGACCTTGGGGGTGTGGGCGAGGGAGAAGATTCACCACCACCCAGAATCTTGGTCTTCCATGTTGACTAGCTTCCCATTGCGTGCGTCAACACATTTTGGAGGAAAACGACCCCGTGAAGAAATGGCCTCGGACAGGGCACCTGGGTGGCTCCATTGGTTAAAGCATCTGGCTTCGGCTCAGGTCATGATTTCATGGTTTGTGGGTTCGAGCCCCATGTTGGGCTCTGTGCTGACAGCTCAGAGCCTGGAGCCTGCGTCAGATTCTGTCTCCCTCTCTCTCTGCCCCACCCCTGGCGGGGTGCTGAGCCCCCTGGTAAAAGAAGATTCTGCTCCTGTGGAGTCGGGCTGACTTCTCTCTTGGTCTCCGCCTGACTCCTAACGGCCACTCGGTAAGGGCCTCCTGGCTGGTGAAGAGAGGGTGAGATCACGACGAAAGGAATGAGGGAACGAACCCGCTACCTTTCAGCCCCCCCCCCCCCCCCCCCCCCCCCCCCCCCCCCCCCCCCCCCCCCCCCGCAGCTCTGTGCATGACCTACACGCCCAAACACACCACACGTGGCATCCCTGCGCCTCTGCCTGTTGGGTCTCATTTGCCTGGGACTCCTGCGCCCCTGCTTCTACTCAGAAACTCCTACTGATCCGTCAAAGACCCGATCAAACTGACCACTTATTTCCCTTATAGTTCACCTGAGATGAATTTGCAGAGCAGGCCGCATTGTACGCACCAAATGCCACCACCGAATGTGGGTTGTGTTGTGGTTATTTGCACATCTGCCTCTCTTTGATGGGTGTGATCTGAATCCAACTCAGGGCGCCCGGGGGGCTCAGTCGGTGAAACATCTGACTCTTGAGTTCGGCTCAGGTCATGATCTCATGGTTTGTGAGTTCGAGCCCCACATTGGGCTCTGTGCTGGTGGTGCGGAGCCTGCTTGGGATTCTCTCTCTCTCCCTCTTTGTCTGCTCCTCCCTTGCTCATGCTCTCTTTCTCTCTCAAAATAAATAAATAAACAAACAAAAAAACTCCTGATCTCAATCCAACTCATCTCTGACCCCCTGCCCCAAACCTAGTGTTCAATCAAAATCTTGGAAAAATTAAAGAAAACTTGAGATTTACATCTCCAGAAGAGTGCAAGAGAGGTAAGAGCATCTGCTGGGCCCTGTTCCTCACTTCTGCTCAAAGCTGTCTTTGAAGCACAGAGACATCTGTTTTCTGGAACATTCCAGGTGAGGGCAGAGGTTTCATCAACCTCATGTGGCCCCCCCGACACAGCGGAGCGCTGATATCCCACTGGGATGCAGGGTGTCCGCTGCTGGGTGGGGTCTGCTTGCCACACAGAGCCATGAATCTGCCCCTGGCCTGTTGGAACCACTCAGCGGTGCGAAGTCAGCCCTCCATCCGTTCCCGGGGTGATGCCCTTGGTGGTCATCAGATTCACCTCGATGGCAAATATGGGAACAACAGTGCACACAACACGCTGGGGGTTTTGAAGCACTGACCTGGGACACACTGAGGCCTCGAAGCTGGCAGTCATCACTTGACAGTTGCGAAAACAGACAACGTCTCTTCCCGGCATAAATGGAACCGCAGGAGTGATGGGACCCCACTAAGATCAAATCCCAGCTTTGTCCCTTCCTAGCTGGGCGGGTAACAACCTCTCTTCCCTCATCTGTAAAACACATACAACTTACTATTCATCTAGGCGTCATCCTGAAGGTTAAGGGGGACACTGTATAAAGGAGCAACACTACAAATAGTGCATAACCAATATAGCCCATGCGTTGTGCCCTCGGCCGATAGCCAGTGACGCTGGCCCCGTGTCCTGGTGTGCAAAGTCAAGTGCCCCCTGGAATATAATAAGTAAAGGGCTCGGGCAGCGTGAGCGTACTGTGGAGCCTGTAAGAAATGGTAGGTCCTGGGATGATCACTGCTGTGTTTTCACAAAGCGCTCTGGTTGGCATTTGTCAGAAAGCCCACTCATGTCCTAGGTACACTTGGGGACACAGATTTAAAAAATTCTTTTAACTCATCTTCACCCCGGTTGGTTTTCACCGTAGCCGGTGGGGAGACTCCCTGACGTGACCAATCTCTCTTCATCCCTGGGCTGGGGGTGTGGAGGCACCGCTGGCAAAAATTGATCCAAAGCAATTAAACCCCTACCAGGTCTGATTGGAACGGAGCTGGATTGATCTGGGAGTATGCAGGAATGGGAAACTCTTATAAGTATTTGCCCCACCCCACCCCCACCCCCGCAAGAGCCAGGTGCCTCTTCCTAAGTTCAACACTCATTCCCCACCCCACCAAGAACCAGGTGCCTCTTCCCAAGTTCAACACCCATCCCCCATCCCACCAAGAGCCAGGTGCCTCTTCCCAAGTTCAACACCCACATGCAAGAGCCCCTAAACTCCCCTTAAGGAGGGTCTTCTGCAGACAGACAACCACAAGGTTATTTACTTCCTTTTTTGGGTCCCTGGACACTTGGGTCATACATTTATTACAGCAATTGTTAAGTTGTATTTTAATTATGGTTTCAGATCTGTGCTATGTTCACGCTATGGTTAGATCCTTGAGGGGGGGCGTATTTCTCATTCAGGTTTATATCCTCTTTCCTTCACGGGCCTAGAACATTTTGTAGACGCTGGTGTCAGCCAGGGTTTTCAATTACAAATGACAGATAACTCAATCTCAAAAAGAAAATTACTGGCTTATGTAACAGGAAAGCGCAAGGACAGTTCTATTTTCAGAGCAAGGTTTGCCACAGAGCTCGAATGATACCACTCTTCAGCATTACTCTCAGCGTGACTGGGCTCCCCTCCTGCCCTGGGTGGGTTCCCTGCTCCCATGGGCTCTCCTCATGGTGGCAAGATGGCTGCCAGCGGCTGTGGCCTCATCTTCTCCCTTGTTCAAGTTCACATGGGTAAACATGCACCTCTGTCCAGCAGTCTCAGTAAAAGCCTCCTTGCGCATCTCTAGCTCTGACTGGGTCAAGTGCCCATCCTTGAACAAATCAATGTGGCCTGGAGAGTGCAGTGTTCAGGACTGGCATGATCCCCACCTGAACTAAATGGATTAAGGGTGGGGTGAGTCCCTGGAAGGGAGTTAGAGTAACAAGTGGTGAGTGGACGGAACATGAGGAAGGTCTACTTTAGCACCCAATGAAGTAACAAACAGTAGGGAGGAAGTTGGATCTTCTCTCAGAATTCCTTTGGCTCAGAGACAGTCACAGCTCACTGTGACTCCTTCCTTTTGTTTTCCAGGGCAGGCATTCTGTCTTCAGCTGCTCTCCTTCCATTCCTCCTCCCAGGAAAGGCGATGAAATCACAGAGGACCCAGTAAAGGCAGAACAACCCTTTTAGCAACTTGAACCTGGTAAAAAGGAATTGTTTTGGTGACCAATCCCAGCACCAAAATGTTGGCAGATGCTTCATTAACTAGCTCCAGCTTCTTCCAGTAACTTATTTTAGGTCTACTGAAATGATACTTTATGCTTTCAGTTGATAAACTTTGTTTCACTTAGCTATATTCTGAGGACACAAGTAACAAACTCAATTTGACACACACACACACACGTATACACACACACATATACACACGTGTGTGTGTGTGTTGAGCACAAAGTATGTGTATGTACATGTGTGTAGCGTATCTGTACTAAACGAGAAACACTTCTTTTCCTTCAAATGCCCAAGGGGCACTTACAAAAATTGGCTACGTTGATAAACTTTGTTTCACTTAGCTATATTCTGAGGACACAAGTAACAAACTCAATTTGACACACACACACACGTATACACACACACATATACACACGTGTGTGTGCGTGTGTTGAGCACAAAGTATGTGTATGTACATGTGTGTAGCGTATCTGTACTAAATGAGAAACACTTCTTTTCCTTCAAATGCCCAAGGGGCACTTACAAAAATTGGCTACGTACTAGACCACAAAGAAGTTCTTAATAAATCCCCGAAGAGAGTCTACGACCTCTCTCCCTAACCACAACGCCAGAAAGAAGAGGAAATAGTTTCATTATATCCGGCTACATCTGCCATGTACCTTGGAAGAGACAGAGGGTCTCGCCTGTTCCGGCTGCTGAGAATATCACCATGTTCTCCGTAACCTAACATCTCCCAGCAGGTCTGGTTACCCAGGGTTCTATGTCAGGGAAGTGATGACTGGGGAAGGGAACATCCAGGCAAGGCTTCCAGGCAGAATGGTCTTGTCACCATATTCACTCTCTCGTATTAATATGTGATGGTTGATATAAGAAGTCTAAGACATGGTGAGGACAGGAGAAGTAGCAGGAAAGCTTTCGACATGCAGAAAAGCCTAGAAGGACAAAATAATCCTGCCCTCTTTATTAGTTCAAGCAACTGATCATGTCTGTGATAGAGAAAAGACATTGTCAGGTAAGAGCTTTGGATATCAGCCTATCCTGATGGTCTTGAAATAGCAGGAGGACATTCTAATCAGATTCAGAGCAGGTGAGCGATGATCAGATCTGGGATCCGATCAGGGTTAAATGAAGCAGTGAATGAAAGAAGTTAGAGATTAAAGAGATCTGTATCTCTCCTCCACATTTCTCAGAAAGGATCCGAGGTGGATTTTCAAAATGCGGACAGCCATGCGGATGCTGGTTCAGAGCCAGGACTTGGGAAAAACAAAAGCGTCAAATTTATATCCCAGCTCTGTCACCTGCTGCCAGGGGTCTTGGGAAGCCCTCTACTTTTGGTTTCTCACCTGTAAAATGGGGATTGTAATAGCTCCTTACGGCTTGTCGGAAGACAATAATGCACAAAGAGTGCTTGGGAGGGACCCTGCTCTGACCAGTCACCAGAGCCGGCCTGGAAATTCGCCTCTGGATGCCAGAGTGACCATGGCGGAGCAGGAAGTATGATGAACTATATAGGATTCAGCATCTGTAGGCTAAAAATAAGTCCATTACTTAGAATTCACAGTTCTTAGTACATTGACTTGAGAAAGACGCAAGAAAACTTTATCTCCTGGATCTTCGTAGGACGCACAGGAATGAATGTCTGCAGTGATATCTTCCCGCTACATTCACCAGTGGGTTCCAGAGGCTGCTCCGTGAAGGGCTCTCGGCACAAGCCAAGGGGAGAAGGATGCAAATACAGACTTTTGGGTATCTTTCAATCTTTTGCTAAATTTGTATCCTTCTTAAGTACGCCGTCTTCAATTCTGCTTAATATTGCCAATACTTACTTGTTTCCATGGAGATCTGTTTTTAAGGGAGAAGCAGAACCGAAAACTTGGACATGAATGTTCACGGCGGTATCATTCACAATGCGAAAGAGTGGGAAAAATGTCCAGAGGTCATCAATGAATCAACAAACAGGTAAGCAAAGTGTGGGTATCTGTGTAATGCGGTATTATTCCGTCATAAAAAGGAAGAAAGTCCTCACATCTGCTACAATGTGGCCAAACCTTGAACATAAAACACTACGTGAGAGAAGTCAGGCACCAAAGACCAATACGGTATGATTCAGTTTAAGTGAAATTTCCAGAAGAGGCAAATCTATTGAGATAGACCGTATAATAATGGTCGCCTAGGGCTGTACACTTAAAGTGGGTGGATTGGATGGGGTGTGAATTCTATCTCAATAAAATGATTCCAACAAGGAAAAAAAGGGGGGCCAGGCCTGCTGTCAGGCACACTTAAGGGACTCTGAATGGGAACAGCTGGGCTGGAGTTTTCCCAGAAGACGTAAAATAGCCTAAGGAGAAATCAAGTGACAAAACGTTTCAAAAGACCTTGGGAGAAAGTCACCGACATGCTAATGACTCTGGGGGCATCCTCAAGATGGCAAAAAGGGCTGGGTCCCAGAGGATCTAAGGGATTCCCTTCCATGTCATGTTCATGCTAGTTTTTCGAGTCCCAGGATCCCCCAGTTGGGTGGCGTGGCTCCGTCTGCAGGACTGTGCATGCCATGGTGGCTTCTGGTGGCCTGTGTCCTTTGTGAAGACGTCTCATGCGCTCCCATGGTGCTCACCCATTAAACAGGCAATCCCGGTAATATTAATAGCGGTGACCTAGAGGTCAGACACTGCGCTGAGTGCTGGACTCCTATGATCTCATTACACCTCTGAAGGGGCTGCTGCGACTCCCATTTTCCAAAGAAGATCTGCGTGTCTCAGGAAGCAGCATGACTTGTGCAGGGTCTTGACCCCAAGCTCGCCAGCCCCCTGAACCCGTGTTCTTTCCCTTCGCGTGTGCTTGGCCCTCTTCTCTCAAATCTGTCCTGTCCATCCGAGCCCACCGTCTCCTGTTCTGAGTGCAAATTGGTGTCCTCTGCAGAAAGCCCTGTAGGTGGCTGAAGATGGCTATCGAGGTCTCTCCCGGCCTCTCTGCTTGATGAAGCTGTCCCGTTCACCTCCCCTCCCAAAGAGAAGCATCAAACGAGAGGAAAAGAATCTGAGTTGCTATGGAATTGTCAAGTCTCTGAGTGAGCCCGCAATGGCCCAACAACTGAGATACTTTGATATTTATCCTGGAAGAACAGACACCATGGCTCTTGTCATTATGACAATAATCTAAGATTTAAGAGACATGAAAAGAATGAGCTCCTCCAGGACTGGCATCCCTATTCGTGGGGATTACGTGCGCCTCACATTTATTTAGTAAATGCATGTGGGGAGAGTCATACCCGGCCACGCCGCCCCATCTCTGCACCCTGCCCCAGTTTCCATGGCCATTATCCTTACAAGAGCCAGGAGCCACGGAGTCACTGAGTGCCTCAGGGGTGTCTCTCTGCATCCGATTTTATAGCTTGGGGCCCTTGCAGTAACTACCACGTAACTTAAACCAAGGATGTAAGCCCTCTCCTTACCTCCCTGCCGTACCCCAATGGCACATTGCAATTATGAATGAGCTCCTGGTCAGTAACATGAGTAGTAAATGTACCATCATTTTGGTGACTTATTGCAAAATCAGTCCCTCAGCTGAACTGCTTTGACAAGTAGTCATGGAAGCAGGCTTTCCCTCTTTTCAAGGGGGGGGTGGGAAACACACTTCCTTCTCTCTGGACTCCGGAAACTTCTGTTCTAAGGGCTTGCAGAGGCAAGCTGGTGGGCTAGCACCATGGTGAGACCTCATGAGGGTTTCAATTTCGATGCTGCCATTTGCCACATTCACTGGGGCAAGTTTTGCCTGGGTGTCAGTGTTTCCATGTGTAACGCGGGATCATTCCTTCTTTGCCGGGTTCTGGAAACTGCCTGGCATGCAAGTGCTATTCCCCAGGGGGCTAGTTCCCTTCCAGGCGGTGCGACAGTCACCAGGTTTGTGTTCCAGGTTGATGCCATGGTCAATGAAGGCCCTGTGTCATCTCACCCAGGTCACAGGCACTGGCCCCATTGACCAGAATGCCGTAGGATCACGCCAGCAATCCATCTCAATGCATTACTACACTTGGTCACTTGTGCAAAGAAGGGGCAAATGATCCAGACGCGGAGCACAGACTTCTCGGGGTGGAGTTTTCTGTGTGTGGAGGGAGGTGCTGGGGAGAGAGGGGGGTTATTGACAAAAGTAAAAAGACAGCCACTTAGCCTTAGGCAAGGTGCAAATTCATTTAGAAACTTCTCCTTATCAGCAAGAGCTAGGAGAGGATAATTCCGCCCAGAACAATAGGCAGCAGATGAAAATAACTGTGGTGTAGCAGGAGACAGATACTAAGACAAGGAACTAGAGAGGGGAACCATTCTATTCTTAAATGTCATAATCAGTTTAGTAGGTTGGACACGGGCTGCTAACGGCCCTGGCGAATTCTTGAGTCACATTTCCGAGACCCCTGATCGCACGGCTAAATTAAAAACAACGGTCGCTGTCCACCACCCACTGCCTCCCCGGTGGTTCCGAGCTAAGCTCCCAGGGTAATTGTACCTATGCGTCCTTCCAGCCCGTTTTGACAACCAGGTGAGTTTCAGCTCCCATGGAACCATCCAGTGTTACTAATTCTGAAAGTCCACCTCCCGAGAACATTGGCTGGACCCCAACCAGCTCAGAAATACCCAAGTGACCGAGAACCGGGCCTCACGTTTAATGGATGCGATCCTTTCCTTCAGCAATGTGGAGAGGTGAGCCGACACTGCCAGAGAAAGCCTGACATGCAAGAGTCTTCCATGAAACATGAGCGACATGGTCTTATGCACCTCGGTGGCCCAAAGGGCTAGTCAACATGTAGGCTCAATAAAAATGTGTTGGGCAGGTCCCTTCCCCTCTCTCTGCCTCAGTTTCTGCATCTGTAAAATGGGGGAGGGCTCAGTCACAAAGGACCAGATGGTGTCTTTGGGGCAACTTGGAGGTTTTCATGGACCTGAGACCCATGGCCCGGGTGCTCTGGTGGCCCTCCAGGCAAGCTGGTGGGGGAGGGGGCATCCAAAGGCAATTCACCAGAGGCCAGGTTACTTGTCCCTGCCTAAGATTCTGCAGCTTCTCTGGGACTCAATCCAGGCCAGCCTGGCCCAGAAGCTCATCTCTGCCCCCCAGATCAGGATGTCTTCATTCCTCTTCTGGTCTTTGTTCCTTGGCCAAGAGTGGCCCGTGGGCCACTGGTCCTCATCTACTGTGGTGACTCAGCCCCAGTAGGAACTTGTGGAGGGGGCAGAGAACCCGTACACTGGCCCCAATCTGCACTAAGTGGCCCTTGGCCAGGCCCCCAGGCTTCCTCAAGCAGCTGCTTCTGGGTCAGTGGCAGGACTGGATGGGAGGGGGGCAGGAGACAGGACCGGAGTCTAGTGCTGTCACCAAGTCAGTCGATCACACACCCTTCCAGGCCTCAGCGGCCCCTGCACGATGCTCCTCTGCCCTGTGTGCCTTCTCAAGGTCATTGCCACACATAGTGATTGTGGTGATCATTCCATTGATGCCCCACTTCCTGCTAAACAGTAGATCCCTGGGGAAGGGAGGAAGTCTGGTGCACCCTGGAATCTTCTGGACCCAAGCACGATACGCAGGACATCCAGCGGAGCTTGCTAGATGCATGAAGACTGTGGCTGGGCTCTGGAGCAAGCCAGATGAATTCACATCTCAGCTCTGTCCATGCCTACCTCTGTCATCCTCTGGCCCTCAGGTCCCTCACCTGGAAAACTAATGTAAAGTCTGGCTCAGTGTTTCTCAAGCGTCAGCGAGCATAGGAATCCTCTGGGGATCCGCTCACACTGTGGATTTGGCTTCAGCAGTGCGGTGAAGGGCCTGGGATTCTGCAATTCTAACAAGCACCTGGTAATGTTGATGCTTGCTGGTGCGCGGACCGCACTTGGAATCGCGAGAGGCTACGCTCACTCACGTAAAGGTGTCTGCAGCCTGGCACACCAGGATGCCCAGGAAGAGGTTAACTCTTATAATCCAATTACAGGGGCAGAAAAAGGAATGTTTCTGATCACAGAAGTTGTGGTCCATACCCCCACACCCCTGGGCCCCGTTTCAAAGCCACTTCTCTGTGCCCACATTTGTCATCTCCTGCCAGTGGCATGAACCCTGGGCCAGTGTTCCCAGAGAGACCATCTGGCCCTTTGGAAATGTGCCCAGAAGTGGCAATCCTGGCATGCGTAGAAGCTGGAAACGCTGACCAAACCTAGACACAGGGGCACCTCATGTGGGGGCCAGGAGGGGGAGGGGGCGGGCCTCGCAGGTGGGGAGGGGGCTTCAGATGGGAGAACCTCATAGAGCTGTTGCTGGCCAGGAAGGACACAGGCTCTGACTCCCGCCCCTTGCACGGGCCTCCTCACATCCTCTGATCACCGGGTGGTTTGGGCAGCTGGACTCTCCATTCAAGATAAACTAGGCGGCAGTGTGGACAGGTGCTGTGTCTATACCCGCTGGCCTCACTGCAACTCCCAGAACTGCCTGGGTTCCGCTTTGTCCCCAGGGCACCAGGAAAGCCAAGGCCTCAAACACGGACGACACCTGGTGCTTTCCAGCTCTAAGCCCAGATGGACAGCCCCAGGGTGGGGGGAGAGGGGTGAAAGGGATGCAGAGAAAGGGAAGAAGAGATAGGGAGACCCCCCAAGATATAGTCCCACAGGAAGATCCCCCCACAAGGTGCTGTCCCACAAGAGGACCTAACGTTTCTTGAGGATGTATATATGTTCTTCCTGCTCTCTAACTCACTGAGTACCGTCCCATTTCCCAGCGAGGAACACTGAGGCCCAGAGAGGCCATGTCAATGCCCAGGTGGTAAGGAGAAGGACCAGGATTCTAGCCTGGGAGAGGTGACCTTGAAAGCCTAGCTCCTGGCTCCAACCAGAGTTTGAGGTTCCTGGCTGGAAACCCAAATGAGCCTCTGGGAAGAGGGTGTCTTTATCCCCATCGCCCACCTCTCGTCGGCTCTGCCTGCTCCCTGCACAGGGGCAGCAGTGTCCCCCCTTCAGGCCCCAGGGCTGGACAAAGGTTGGCCCCTGGAAGTGCTGGGACAGAGTCAGAGGAGTTGGAGACTCTGCCTCAGGGGCTGTGCCAGAAGCAGGGCAGCAGGGACATGCCCGGGGCCACCACTGGCCATGGAAGAAGAGAGTCCCCAGCCGTGAGGCGTGCAGGATGGGCACTGGCCTTAAGGACATTACCCCCCTGGGCAGCGCCCCCTGGTGATAGGAAGGTGATGGAGCATGATGCACCCATCATGGTGTTCTTGGAGGTACAGAGACACCTTCAGGGAGGGGAGAAACGAGGTGTGGACCTGAAGGGGATTCTGGCCATCAAGGACTGACTCACTCAAGAGCAGAAGGGCCAAGTCAATGGAGCCTCAGTTACCCAGCTTGGCCAAGGTGTACCAGGTCTGCCCTGAGCCTGGCACTGTGCAGGTCCGGTATGCATGGTGGAGAACGGCTGAGATGTTGTCTGTAAGGGCTGTAAGGCAGCCCTGGGCACCACACCCCAAACGGGGAAACGGGCCTCCTTCTGAGACTGGAGCCAGGAAACCAACGTATAACATCCAGAGCCTGGGGCGTGGGCGCCCCGGGCAGGTGCGCACTGCCCAGGGATCAGTGTGATGGCCAGAGGCGGGGCGGGGCCATCTGCCCCGGGCAGGTGACAGCCCTCTCCCCACCATCTTTGTGGCACCTTCCAGGTGACACTTAACCAGTGTGACAGCACGCCAACAAACGCCTTCCCATTGCCTGGTCTGTGCCCTGCATCGTGTTAGGTGTGGGTCCTGCGAAGAGAAGCAGACCCAGCCCTGGTGCGCAAGCTGGTCACAGCTGATGCAAGTGCACACGAGCTGGGCTTGGCAGTGAGGCGGAGGGTCGTTGGGGGTCAAACTTCTGGAGGCAGGCTGCCTGGGCTCAGATTCTTGCTCCACTTATCAGGTGCATACCCAGGCAAGTGACTTCAATTCTCTACGCCTTGGTTTTCCCATCTGAAAAGTGGGGATGATTTTAGTGGCATCTGTCTCCTTGAGTTAGGGTGAGGATTTAAGGAAATACAGTCTGTCTGCTCTAAGTACCTCATCTGTGGTCAGTCAGCAAGGGACTGGGGTCCACAGAATGTGACAGACGTCATGCTGGTTTAGGGGTGACCTTCCTGGTACCTCAGTGTTTTGAAGTCAATCGGGGCAAGTTTCTTAAAGTTACAGAGGAAGGCTTGGCGGCAAATGAGAATCTTCACACAAAAAGGTAGAAAATTTACCCATGACACATCCAGATGGCCAACAGGCACATGAAACAATGCTCAACATCAGTCATCATCAGGGAAACACAAATCGAAACCACACTGAGATACCACCTCACACCGGTTAGAGTGGCTAAAATGAACAAATCAAGGGACTATAGATGCTGGCGAGGATGTGGAGAGATGGGCACCCTCCTACACGGTTGGTGGGAATGTAAACTGGTGCAGCCGCTCTGAAAAACAGTGTGGAGGCTCCTCAGAAAACTATCAATAGAACTCCCTTATGACCCAGCAATAGCCCTGCTAGGGATTTACCCAAGAGATACAGAAGTGCTGATGCATAGGAGCACATGTACCCCAATGTTCATAGCAGCAATGTCAACAATAGCCAAAACATGGAAGGAGCCTAAATGTCCATCACCTGATGAGTGGATCAAGAAGATGTGGTATATATACACAATGGAATACCACATGGCAATGAGGAAGAATGAAATCTGGCCATTCGTGGCAACGTGGATGGACCTCGAGGGTGTCATGCTAAGCGAAATAAGTCAGGTGGAGAAGGCAGATACCATATGTTTTCACTCATAGGACTAACAGGAAAAACCTAACAAGGGACCATGGGAAGGGGAAGGGGGAGGGAAAGAAAGTTAGGCAGAGGGAGGGAGGCAAATCATGAGAGACTCTTGAATTCTGAGATCAAACTGAGGGCTGAAGGGGGAGGGGGAGAGGAGAAGGGGGGTGATGGGCATGGAGGAGGGCATTTGTGGGGATGAGCACTGGGTGTTTTATGGAAACCAACTTGACAATAAACTATTAAAAAAAAAAAAAGAAAATCTACCCATGTGCCTTTCATTAGCTGTGACTGATTTCGCAGCTTCAAGATCTGCCCATGCCCCACGCCACCAGGCTATCTGGGGGGAGCTGTGTGAGACAGAGCTTCAAGATTCTTGTCTCCGTATAAAAGCAGAGGATGAATGGTAAAGACGACAGCGTGGCTCTGATTTTTAATTTTGATAAAAGCGGGCTCTATTAGAGGCAAGTGCCTTCTGGGATCAACATCTCCAAAGAGAAGGCACAAGTGTTAAGCGTGTCCTTTAAGGATGCGTAGACATGACCCAGAGGGAAGCTGGGTACAAATTCAAGTGTATTCAGCTGATATCCTTATAGGACTCTATTGCTTCTGAGTGTGCTTTAGTCACAGATTCTGAGGTTTTGGAGAGGCCTCCCCAACCCTATTCCCATGAGCCCCGCAGGTTTTGTGCAGGACTTTCTGGAACGTCCAGTGTCCAGGACGATACAGATGACATTACACAGGGTATCTGTGTTAATGTGTGTAATGAGCTCATTAGCACATTGCTGGGTACATCGAAAACGCTCAGTAAATGCTAGCTGCTATCATTATTGTTATTGCTTTACTGTGTTGATGGTAGTGTGATTAGAATTCATGGTAGATGGGGTCCTACACACTCAGGAGGGGTGGGAGACCTGGCCTGTAGATGGGGGTGGCCAATGACTCGGAGATGATGGTCCTCACTCCTCCCAAGTCGCAAGCACAACAGGACACCTGCTGGGTGGGCCCTGGCCCCGGGGGTGAATGGATAACTTCACTCTGAGTGGCCAAATGGGGGCAGCAGGGAGCTCGCCTGGGCTGTAAGATGAGGGCAAGGATGCTGACCCCCAGGGCCCTTGGCCTCTTTGATCCCCAGCGACCTCTCCTGACCTAGTCCCCTCTTCCCTTCTCCCAGCACCTGGACCTCTCGCTGCCTGTCAAGCTCTCACTGGCTTCTGTGTCCACGGTGCTCCTGGTCCCGCAGCCCAGATGTGTCCCGCCGCCGCCGCGGAAGATGCGCCAACGCGCTGCGTGCACACAGCCCTTGATGAAGTACCAGGCCGGCGGGATGATGTATCATGCGCGGGATGGATGGCGACGTTTTAATCACTCACGCGGAGAGCGGGCGGCTGCCTAATGGAACTGTCGTTCTCACTGACAGTCGACATCTGTAGCTTCAGACTCGAAGACCGGATGTTCGTGCTCTCCCCTCCCCCCGCTCCGTGCCTCTCGATGAACCCCAAAACCAGGGCTGCAGGCACCCGGGCCCCCACACCCTGTAGGGAAGGCTCCGGCTCCCCCGCACAGGGAGGAGTCTGCGGGTCGCACCATCGCGCCCCTACACTCCAGCGCCCTGTCCACCTGCCCGCTCACGGCCATCCTGCCCTTAAGGTGGGTGCACACTCACATTTCACAGATAAGGAAACTAAAGCTCAGAGCAAGTCAGGGGCAGAACTAGGGCCTCTTGTTCCGGCTGCTTTCTCTCCCTGGGTCATCCCGGAGGTCTGAGCTTGGTGACATTGTTTCCGGGGATAGGAGGCGAAGGTCAGAGGAAGGCAGAGAGAGAGAGAGAAAAGACCAGAGAGGAGGGCTGGGAGGCAGAGGAAGGAGGGCAAGAGAGAGGAAGGAGCACGCCCTGGGTGGATGGCAGCCCTGACTTATTCTTCTGACTCCGGTTTGCTGGTCACGTGTGACTCGTTTTTTCACCCAACACACCCTTGTGAAGCACCTGCTATATAGCAGGCTCGGTTCTACACTGGGGGAGTCTGAGGGGCTGCAGGAAGTCCTCTCTCACTCCCAGGTGCAGACATGCACGCTGCCCTGGGGACACAGGCTCGGACTGCAATGTGGAAGTGGGGGTCAAGAGCGCCAGCCCTTCCCACCCCCCGGGGCCCCTCTTCTGCTTCAGGCCAGAAATCAACTCCAACAAGCAAACAGAGCCGGCTGTGGGCACACCTGAGGCTCTGGGCAAAGCCAGGTAAATGCAGCCCCTGAGGTGTGGGGGTCCCCTGCAGGTCTCCGCTGGAGCCACGGCCATGGCCACCCTGAGCTCGTGGCCACCTGGCACGGATGGATAACAGCAACTCAGAAGCCCTTGGCAGGCCCGGCGGCCGGCTCCGTGACGCCTGTGAGATCAGAGCGTGGCATAAATCTGACAGCTTAAATTCTGGAATTGCATAAGCTTTTAAACAGATTGCCAGCATATCTTTTATTTTTATTGTGCTAGAAACACAAACGAAAACAGCAATGATTTGTCCCTCAATAAACAAAGGCAGTAAAAGAAAGGAGGAGAAAAATCACCATCCACTTTATATTCCCTGAGCCTACTTCTCGCTGTGATATAGAGCAGGTTATAAAAAGCCCACTTAGAGGGGCTGCACGTGTCTGCTGCTCCACCAGGGAAGACAGGGCAGCAAGACCAGAAGGGGTCGCCCGGCTCACTCACGGGTGGCAGCCGTGGAGTCAGACCAGGATTTGGATGAGAGGCCACTGCGTGCTGGCTGTGTGAGTCTGAGTCAGTCACTTAACCTCTCTGAGCCACAGTCCCCTCCCTGTGTGGGACGAATGAAGTTAATAGAGGTAGAATTGCTTCGTTTAGTGTGTGGCACTTAGAGGGCCCTCTGTAAATCCAACAGTTATCACCACCGTGGACAATGTCATTGTTAGCAATAAAATGAGGACCGTAACTCTCCGGCCAGACTCGCTCCCAGGGTTGGGGTGATACTCATGGGAAAGAGCTTTATAAACTGTAGTGCTTTGTGTACATAGGAGGCCTGATGGTCTTTATGTTTATTTATTTTTGAGATAGAGAGAGGCAGAGCGCGAACAAAGGAGGGGCAGAGAGAGAGGGAGACACAGAATCTGACGCAGGCCCCAGGCTCTGAGCAGGCTCGAACCCACGAACCGCGGGATCATGACCTGAGCCGAAGTCGGATGCTTAACGGACTGAGCCACCCAGGTGCCCCTGCCTGATGGTTTTCAGTGAAGTGAAATGATTTTGTGTTCCGGGTTAGCCTTGGCCAGCAGCACTGAGATTCTTTACACACATATATCTTTACATCATCCGTATGTACTACATATTTACTTAGAGGAGTATCCATTTTGGTAACTCATGGTCTGTTGAAAACAACCAGTGACATTCCATTTCTCCCTTGATTTGTGTTTTTGTGTTGGTTCTGCCTCTGTCCGTGTGCAGCCATTTCTCTCTCTCTCTCTCCCTCTCTCTCTCTCTCTCTCTCTCTCTCTCACACACACACACACACACACACATCTGTTTCCTTCTCTTTTATTCTCTTTCCTGGCCTGGGAACTCTTGGGCTACACATAGACCCCTGGATCTCAAACTCTATTCTTTGGAACCATTCTCTGAAGAGATTGCATCAACAAATAAATTTGGGAAATTCTGAATTCAACAGATTTCTTTATCAGACCTTCTTGGGGAAGTCTGCTATGCCGACATGCACCAGGGTTCCCAAGAATTGTGGAATGCTGCAATCTCAAAATTTATATGTCTGTAGAACTTTCCTTCCCCTCTGTTGGCTGTGAGAATGAACATTTATGACTTCCAAACACAGCGAGGACTGAGGGTCCCTGCTACCACCTTTGCACAGAGCCCATGCTTCCCTGGGGTCAGAATGATGGAGCATGACAGGATACAAGGTCAGGTCCACTCTTGGGAGACACAGGACTCCTCTGATGGCCAAATCTTTGGCTTGAGGACACCTGAACAGCTTTGCCAAACCTTCCTTAGGTTGCGTGGCAGTTTGGGAGGCTTCCATTCAACCTTTCTTCTCTTGCCATCATTTGGGGTCCAACTTGCATCATGGTCTGATGGCTCACCAGGCTTCTCCAGCTCCCTCTCCATGTTCCCTCATAAAGGCATTTCCCCTAATAAAATTCTCCCATGTTTAATCCCACCTTGGTGTTAGGTTCTTAGAGAACCTGCACTAACATACTTCGTAAAGAGCACCTATTAACATCACAAGGAATACAGGTGCAACATAGAGGGACTAAGAGTCAACCCACCAAGGACATTCAAGACTGAAGGAAGGACTTGCAAACCCCATACTTCTATCCCATTTCCTCTCTCCATTCACCCACATATCCATATCCATCCCTCTATCCATCCATCCTCTCATCCATCTGTCCATCCATCCACCCACTCATCCATCTATCCATCCCTCCATCCATACACCCATCCACTCACCCATCCATATATCCATCCCTCCCTCCCTCCCCCCTCCCTCCATCCATCCATCCATCCATCCATCCACCCTTTTATCCACCTGCCCAACCCCCAAACCAGCTGGCACTACGGTGGGATGTTGGGTAAGCCACTGAAGCCCTTGACTGTGAAGCTGTCAGCTTCTCGGGCTGCCCTGTCATCCCAGTGAAGGCCGAGAAGAGATTGAGGAAGAAACACCATTTTCTCCCTGTTGGAAAGGGACTCTGTCATGTGAGTTGATTCGCACTCCGATGAGACAAAAATATATCCTAGGGCTGCACGCATTTTCTTCACTGAGAACAATCTCATTTAAATCTTGGCTCTGTGCCCGAAGAGAT
Source organism: Suricata suricatta (assembly GCF_006229205.1). NCBI lineage: Eukaryota > Metazoa > Chordata > Mammalia > Carnivora > Herpestidae > Suricata > Suricata suricatta. The sequence goes on from NC_043707.1 coordinate 131,390,362, forward strand.
GCCTGCAAGACACTTCCCCCAGCACACGTCCAACCAGGCTGGTGGCCCAGGAAGGATGCTGTTTTGTAAAGTGGGGCTGAAGGGGTGTGAGCGAGTGGCAGGCAGTCACAGTTAATAACGGGAAACTGAGGAAGTGGGTGGGGAAGTAACAGGTGCCTGGCTCCTGCTCTGTTCCAGGCCTGGAACTTGCAGCACCTTGTTTCACTTCCCCCCGCCCCCCCCACTCCCCACCATAGCAACCTTGAGGAGATACAGGTCTCATTATTATCCCCATTTTACAGATGAGGAGACTGAGGCTCACAAGGGCAAAAAGATCTGCCTAAAAGGTGAGCCTGTACAAGTCAGGGTACCCGGGTGGGGCAGGGCTCTCAAGGCATCGGCAGGGTCAGCCCCAGGGTGTCTTTGCTCTGTTGGCCGAGTGGCTGCAGCAGTCAGGATGCACCAAGGCTGAGATTCACGTGGGGGCTCCGCAGCACCTGGGGGCCCGCTGGCGGGTTCCAGAAACTCAAGACCAGTGAAAGCAACACTGATGTAAAAGTGTGCAGAGGAGAGCCCTAGAAGGGATACGTCAGGGCAGTGGATGGTGGGGGTATTTCTTTAGAACAAGTCTTAAGGTTATAGACGGAAGACATTTAAATCCAGTGACAGGGAGGCCAGCTTGCTGAAATCAACCCCACCTCTGGGTCTTGGGCAACGTAGGTGCCTGTGTCCTGAATGATCTCCCCGCCAGGGCGGTCCGCCAACGCCTTGCTCATCTTCAGAGCCCGGGTGAAAGGCCAGCCCCTCCAGTGAGCCTGATTTCACGTCTGATGGCAGCTACCAGGAGATGCGAAGCGCTGAGATGAGGGCCTCATACTCCTCCTGGTGCTTGCGAACCAACCCTTCTGTCCACTGCCTCCCCCCACTGACTGCCTGCTTCCACCCTTCACAGCTTGGCTTAAATGCGGCCTCCTCCTGCCGCCCACAGACACGGGTCCCTTCTGGTTCTTTCCCTCAGCTTCTTGTTTCCTTCTTGGATAGGTGTACACACACCTCTGCGCATAGTAGGTGCTGATGTGAACAGCATGGCCGTTCTGGGGGAATCTCGGATTCCTCCTGATTCTACAGCGGGCGTGATTTTAATAAACGTCAGTACAGACCACTGATTGAAACCAAGGAGTGTGGTCTAAGTAGATGAAGAGGATCAGGGAAGGACAGGGGGGTCAAGGGGGCCTCTGAGAGCCAAATATTCACCCACCACTACAGCACATCTATTGATAATGACTAACATGGATAACCCCGCAAATAGCAATATACAAACGATTTCAAAATGTGGAGATGAGCCAAAGAAATAGCTTGAAGAATGGGAAGCAGTTGGCTCTGGGGAGCTGGAATCAGGGGAGGGGAGGGGTGGGCATGGGATTGGTACTTTTCATTATAAGCCTTTTAATATTCTTTGATTTTTTTTAATTATGTGCATGTATTACTTTAATAAAAGTAAAAATTAAAAAAAGGGAAAAGTGCAAAAGAAAAAAAATCCCACTGTGAATTGTACTACTCCTCTGATCCTTCCAAGTAACATGCTCTAAAATGGTAGCATGCATCAAGGCAAACAGATTTTGCACAGAAATGAGTAATGGAGGCATAATGTAAACAGATGTCAGTTCCATTCAGCACAATAATGACTTTTAGATATTAAAATTGTGGGGGGAATAGTTCACTAAGTGAAGCAGGACACTGAGGAACTCCCAGGGCTGCTGCCTTGCATAAAAGAACGGAGTGGCCTCACTTAGGGCCTTCGTAGGGAGGCAAGCCCTTCACTCCTCCCATTGCGCTGCCTCACTGAGGCCTGCTGGACCCTGAGTGTCCGTCCTCATTTTGAAAACAAGAGGCAACACTAAACAGATGGGTCCAATAGAGGGAAAATACAGACCAGGCTATTCATTCACGCGTTCAGTGAGAGATGAATTAACATCTACTATGTGCCAGGCATGGCTTAAAGTGCTGGGGATAAAGCAGTGAACAACAGGGATGAAAATCGCTCTTCTTCTTTGCACTTACATTCTAGCAGGGAGCAGTGGTGGGGGGGGGGGAGGCAGAGAATGAGAAAGATAAACCAGTAGGGGACATCCTAAGTGAGATGCTATTAAATGGCACAGAGAAAGAGTGGAAGGGGCAGGAGGTGCAGGGGAGACACGTCCATAAAACCTGCAGGCCATTGGAAAGCCAGGACTGTAGATGTCCGGGGAAAGAGGGCCAGAAAGTAATGAGAGCCTGGAAGGCACAGCTGGCCAAGGATGGGTGAGGGGGATGCAGTGACTGGAATAGGGCAGAAGGGGAGAACAGAGGACAAGAGGTGGACGGTCTGCTTCATTATCCCATGCACATCCATTCCCAGGGAGGCCCTGTCCATAAGTCAGTGGTGTGCTGGTAATCACTTAAAAACCGCCTTAAAAAATATCTGATGTGGGGGCGCCTGGGTGGCTCAGTTGGTTGAGCGTCCGACTTTGGCTCACGTCAGGATCTCAGGGTTTGTGAGTTTGAACTCCATGGTGGGCTCTGTGCTGACATCTCAGAGCCTGGACCCTGCTTCTGATTCTGTGTCTCCCTCTCTCTCTGCCCTCCCCTTCCATCACTGCCCGCCCCTCTCCGCCCCCACTTGTGCTCTGTTTCTCAAAAATGAATAAACATTAAAAATGTTTTTAAAAAAATACCTGATTCGTAGCATTTGCTGATTTCTGAGATGAGGTCACTGAATGCAGAGTTGGGGGGGTGAGCACACCCACCCCCAGCTCTGGCTCCAGCGCCCTCTTGCCTGAGCAGGAACCTTGATCCCTTAATGCTACAGAGATTTAAGAAGGTCCTCCCACTCAGCGGCCTTCGCTTAAATGCCTTAGACAAGGTACGTCCTTTTCATATTTTGTGCTTTGTGCATTGGAATACAATCCACTTCGGGCCCCATTTCTAGGTGAATTATCCATCAAAGTCCACACGGTGTCACACAGCTGCCTAGAGTATTGCACTCTCCAGTCCTCGCACTTGTTTTGGACATTTATAATGTTCTTCCCTGGCTCTTTGCACCTTCTTTCTCAACATTCAGACCGCGGCTCGAATGTCTGCTCTGAGAGTCCTAGTCACCCTTGTGCCCATCCCCATCCCTCCCTTCACATTACCCGTATTAATCTTCCTCACAGCCCCTATCACAGAGTTAAATTACCTCCTACCTACCTATCTACCTACCTACCTACCTACCTACCTACCTAATCTACCTGTCTGTCTATCCATCCATCCATCTCTCCAATATCCACCCATCCATCCACCCACCCATCCATCCATCCATCCATCCATCCATCCATCCATCCATCCATTCATCTATCCATACCTTCTACTATATCAAGGGAACTATGGTCTTTGATATCTGGCATCCTGGTATTGCTATATCCATTCCACATGCCTAGCTAGTGTCTGGTGCACAGAAGGAATGCATTTAATAAATATGAGTCCATGACCTTTCTGTCTTATACCTACAATAAATATGACTCCAAATGTATGGATTTGGAGGATGTGTTCCCCCCTCCCAAAGATATTGAGGCACATGGCAGACAAGAGACAAGGTAGCAAGAGGACCTCTAGGCTAAATGACCAGGCAGGTATGGCTCTTTTTGCCTGGATCAGGGTTAGAATTTCCAGCTTGAGGGCAGCCTACTTACTTACAGTCGAACGGCAACCCCTAAATACATTTCAAAAAATTGGGGCACCTGGGTGGCTCAGACCGTTAAGCTTCTGACTTCAGCTCAGGTCATGGTCTTATGGTTCATGAGTTTGAGCTTCACATGGGGCTCTGTGCTGACAGCTCAGAGCCTGGAGCCTCTTCGGATTCTGTGTCTCCCTCTCTCTCTGCCTCTCCCCCACTCACACACACACTCTCTCTCTTCCTCTGTCTGTCTCTTTGTCAAAAATAAATAAATGTTAAAAAAATACATTTCAGAAAATCCTACCCAGAGCCCTCTGTTACCCACCATGAATGGTGAGAGTAATTTCAAAAGGCAGTTTTCAGCATAATCTCTTCTCAGCATCAGGAAAGACTTCAATCTCAAGTTCACGCTTAAGAGAAACGTAATGTGCTTGCTAAATGTCTCTCCTCTCTTGCACCCATATTCCCAGAGACATGGGTTCTGGAAAGGTGGACAACAGGGTACAAATGTTCAAAAAGGGAAGAGCAGCTCGTGATTAGGAAGAAAAGGCCAAAATGAGATGATTCACTAGCAATTCTGTGTATGATTAGACCCCCACCCCAGCCTCTCCAGTGCCCAGCCATCTAATCATTTCAATGGCTATTATTTAAATAAAGGGGTTAGTTAACTGACCTCTGCAGAGCAGGGCACTCAAATCTGCAGTCACTGTGCAAGCCCTCTCCCAGACTCAATTAGGAACCAAAAGGGATTCTTAGTTGGAAGCAGCCAATGGGAACCACACAGCGTGAGGGAAAGTCAGTTTTCTGGGATGCCAGGTGGTGAGGAGGGTCAGAAAAACTAATGGGCTGGGGGGCGTGTTTAGAAACCCGGCTTGGCATCTGGCTTAGAGATCCTGGAGGAACTGATGGGGTACTGGCCAGGGCAGGAGGCAGGACAAAGACAATTTGGCTCCTCCTCCCTCGAAATTATTGCAGCCCCGAGGAAATGAATGGGCACAGGCAGGCTGGCTCCCCTCTCCTGTCTGCTCTGTGACCATGCGAGAGAGAAGCAGCCCATAACATGTCTCCAAGACCCCACTGTTCTCTTGACTCTGTCCCCCCCTTTCACATGCTGAGCATCTACTCTCTGCTGGCCATCAGGGACGCAGGGATGAGTAAGAGGCAAACAGCCTCTCTGGAAGATATCATAATCTAGGTGGGAAAAGAGAGAGTAATAACAGCAACAAAGATCACCAACAGGGAAAGAAAAACACAACCTGACAGGTGGATTATGAGCTCTGTACCAAATGCTGTCTGAACAGAGAGGCAGGGAAGGACCTTTCCCTAAAATCTTTGTGAATGTTGGGTGTTGAAGGACGAATAGGAGTTTTTCTGGTAATAAAACTCATTTCAAGCTGACATTTCTTAAGGACATGTTTTACTCGAGAGTTTTCTGAGTGCCTTTCAGCTCTTATTTAACTTTTAAAACAACACCTAGCACTTATGGAATGCTTACTCTATGCCATCACCATTCGAAGTACGTACTGCTCTCATTTAGTCTTTGAGATGACTCGCTGTGCCTCCTTATCCCCAGAATGCAGACGGTGAGGCCAGGAAACGTTGGTGGGTGGGAGTGGGGCATTTGTCCGAAGTTTCTCAGCCAGCAGAGGAGTAGGGCTAAGATGCGAACCCAGGCAGACCAATTCAATGACTGTGGAGCTAACCACTGCCTTCCAGGATTTCTTTTCTCAAACATTCTTCTTCCATGCATTTGAAGAAGAATATGGAGGAAATGCTTAGCATTAGTGCCCTAAGGAGGCAGGTTTTGAAAACACATGCACCTGGAGAGATTTTCCCCCCCCCGCAGGCTGACCTGAAGCCTCAAATTCCCGCCATGCTCCTGGCAGGAGTCGATCAAGGTTGGTGTGGACAGCTTCTCCATCTCTCCTCTCCTTGAGTTTAGGTGGGTAAAGGGCAGACCCTGAGCAGGTTGAAAGGTCAGGACAGGATTGTAAGCCTATTTACCATCGAGAAAGGCGATTCCGAGGGGAGCCTGGGAAGGACCACTTTGGAACACAACTGAGCGTAATCTTGTAAAGTCAAACATGAGAGGCGAGTCGTGGGTGTTCTGGGTAACTAACCAGGATGGTGTGGTTCTTTCTCTCAAGCTGAGATGTGGACTTTCCAGTTCACCGTATACCTCGAAACCCGGAAATGCCGCTCCCAGCTGTAAACCCAAGAGACCTTCCAGAAACGGTGGGAAAGAACATTCAAAGCACCAGTGTTTATAACTATCCATCCCCACCCCAAATACACTATGATGGTCCATTGTGGGTAGAATAGTTCAACAAACGATCTCCTACCCACACAAAAGAATATTATTCAGCAGTGAGAATGAATGAATCACAACCATCTAAGACAGTATGGATGCACTTCAGAAAGAGAGCACTGAGTGACGAAGGCCAGCCATGAGAGCCTACCTAAGACACGGTATTTTTGTGAAATTTTAAAAACTAAATAATAATTATTTTGAGATCTATAAACATGAGATAAGACAAAAAATAAGCAAAGAAATGATAAAGAGAACACTCAGGACCACACTGTGTGCTTAGATCAGTTGAGCTCAGGAGGGAGAAGAGGCCACAGGTGGCGTCTGTGGGTGCCATTTACAAAAATTACACTTCGAAATGTTCAAATTCATTAACAGGGTCTTTTATCTGCATGAAACATGATTTAATGAAGCATTTTCAAAGAAGTAATGCTGTGGGAATCCATGCCGAGACTGTCTTCCCATTAAGGTTTGGTGGAGGAGGGGGGCAGGGGGAAGGGCAGACCCCTTTTCTGGCTGGTTCCTCCACATCGGAGGCCTTAGAGAAGGTCTCTCGCTCGGGGGCGGGGCCCCCTTGGCCTTTGGCTGTCCCGCTGGCTGGGTGGGTTCACATTTACCTAAGCACATTCCCGTTCCTCTCTCTCCAACCTGGGGCTTACCAGTAAGACAGGTGACATTATGGTCTCCCTCTGCTGACTCTTATTTTAGGTCACGTCTGGTTATGCATCAGCAGGGATCACTGCAATATCGCTCATTCATCCCTTGAGCCCCCTTTGGCGGGGAGGAAGGTGACATCAGGGGAGCGGCCTGGATGTGGTGGGGGGTGGTCCCTGGGTCGTGTGCAAACCAGAGGAGTCCCGGCTGAGGGCTGGGGGCAGGAGATGGGATTCCAGGGACAGAGGCTACGTTAAGGACAGTGTGGAAATGCTATCTGTAGCTGCCAGCCATGCCTTTTTCCTTCTTTTTGTATTCGCTCTGCAGTAGCCAGAATTTTTTTCCTCCAAATTGAGAGCTAGCCGCAAACACCATCATCTCTCCTTACTGTGGCCTTTAAAGCAACATCTATTCTCAGGGACTGGAGGGCGAAGCAGATTTCAAGACAGGTAGGAGCATAGGATCACTCAGCAGTGATCACAAACCCCATTCCTTCCGGGAGATGGGCATTTAAAAAAATGTTTATTTATTTTTGACACACAGAGAGAGAAAGACAGAGCATGAGCGGGGGAGGGGCAGAGATAGAGGGAGACTCAGAATCTAAAGCAGGCTCCAGGCTCTGAGTTTCAGAAAGAGGAGGCAGGTCTGGCTGTGGGCTCTGCCCTGGGGAGAAAAGCTGAAGGATGCAGAGCTTTATTTCAGCCCAATGAAGGTTCAGGGTTGGGACAAAGAATAGGAAAGTCCAGATGTGCAGGTTCATCAGCCCAACGTGGGGCTCGAACTCATGAACTGTGAGATGATGACCTGAGCCGAAGCTGGACGCTTAACTGACTGAGCCACCCAGGCGCCCCAGGATGGGCATTTTGAATGAATTAATGTCATACACTCACCTGTTAGGACAAACCTCTTTAAAACCTGTTTAATGAAAACAGCTTTAAACACAGAGACACACAGAACCATTTGGGAATCTACTCTTTCTTATAGGGTGGCTCAGCTGAAAGTCTTCTTAAGCAGAAAATAATTTATAAAAATAGAACACCCTAAACCGGAATTTAAGATCTACTGATCCAGACTCGGTATACAACAATAGCCATTATTATCTATCTTTGTCACAGAACTAATAACGATAATAGTAACTAATAATGACGATTCTACTAGGTTCTAAGTTCCATGAGGGTAGAGATTATTGACCGCTTCTGTTCCATTCCTGTGTTTCCGGGCACAAGGTACCCAATAAATTTTGCTGAACTAACAATAATGAATTTTGAATGATGATTTCAATCACATTCAATGGTTTTTGAGACATTTTCACATATATTATCACATTCCTATAAATGATATATGTCACAGACAAAGGGCAGGGGAGAGGAGGGCATGGGTGCTCCCTGGAAGGATAGGATGGGTTTTTTTGAGTGGAAGTAATGGCGCCATGGCGGATAGAATTCTCTTTCCCTAGACGCCGGGCTTCTGGAAGACCCAAGCTCCAGGCCATGACCTGAATGGGACCATCCCCAACTGCTTGTTAAACACATAGCTCCCCAAAGCCACGAAGCAGTACCATGCTGGCCCCAGGGGTCTCTTAGCAAGGGTCCTGGGGACACTGAACGGGACAGCTTTCATTTTCAACCTCTGCATCAAGAAGACTTTAGTAACCACCCACTGGATGGGGTGAGGAAGAGAGAACTGCCTCACAGTCATACGTAAAAAGTGGAGCCCAGAGGTATGGTGACCAGGGGCTGGTCGCGGCTGAAGAATGAATGTGCCACCTCCCCCACTCCCCAGGTAGGCTACCTCACTGTCTCCCAGAAATCCCCAAGTGGGATGAACCCCAGCTGCCCAAAGTGGTATCTACTCAACAAAGTTCCCCGTGTTGGCCTCCTCTCCCTTTCCTTGCCTCACTCCCCTCCACTCCCATGGTGCTCCCTGGGAATCCCTCATCCCTATAAAAGGCAAGTGCTCACAAACTTGTCTGATGCTGGGACATCCAGTGGGTAGAGCGGATACCCGCTGTTCTGCTGAGCCAGCACTCATGCCCCTTCTTCTGGAACCTTCTGCCACTCTCATCCTGTGGTCCAGTTGGGTGGGTGGACCACTGGCTGCCCTGAGTGTCTAGACTAGAGGTTCAGTCTCACACAACACATCAGCAAACATGGCTGTGTCCCAACAAACCTTTACAGACACCAGACTTTGAGCTTAATATAATTTTCACATGCCATGATACCCTGTTCTTTTGACTTTTTCCAGCCATTGAAAAGTATCAAAAGCATTCTTAGTTTGTGGTTCATGCCAAAACAGATGGTGGGTCTGGTCTACACCCTAGATTGACAACTGAAGCTAAGCCAATCAACGAGGGTGACCATCAGCCACAGGAAATGGACTGGAAAATTTGGGGAAAAGGCACCCTATTGCTGTTGATGCCGCTGAGCTGTAAGAATGTGTCTTGGACCTTCCAGGGGCTATTATAGGAGAGATTCTGCTTAAGAATGAAGCCCATGCACAGGACAGCAGATCCCAGAGATGGAGAGAGACAGAGAGACACAGAGAAAGAGAGACACACACAGAGACAAATACATACAGAGAGAAAGAGAGACAGAGACAGAGAGAGAGGGAATATTAAGTCCTGATGATATCTTTTAAGTACCAAGATCCAGCTATACCTGAGGCCAATCACTCATGGATTTTCACTGTTGAGAACTAATAAATTACTTTGCTTTTGCTCGTGTCTGCTTGAGTTAGGAGGTCTCCCAGAGAAAGTAAAACAAGAGGTGGTCTTGAAGGTGGTCTTGAAGGACAGGCAAAGGTAGTCTGTGTCTCAGCAACATTCTCCTCATCTCCCTGTCTCAGTTTCCCATTCAGTGGGCAAAACACTCTGTTGACTCAGAGTCCAGATGGCGAGCTTTCCATATTTTTGTCAAACCTTGGAGGTAAGGCTCAATACTTCTTGTCAGTTCGAGAGCGCTAACCAGCTGTGCTACATGTTGGACAGAATAAACCAGTGCCATCATGGTGGCACCCTGGCTCAGCTGAGAAACTGACCAGAAAGCGACGCACAGGGCCTGTCTCCCCACTTTACATGATGTACGGAGACTTCAGCATTTTTATGAAAGACGGAACTAACCAGGATGTCGGCTGGGCTCTGCCAGGTGCAGAGGGAGGAGGGTGAGGGAAGGCGGGGCGAGGGGGTCTCATTTCCCTCAGGGGATGTCTCGGCAGCAGCAGACGGCTCTGGAGCCAGGAATTATCCAGAGCCCCAGAAGCACTTGTAGCCTGGGTGGAGGAAGATGGAGGGTCGATGCCATCGTGGGGGAGCCTGCGGGAGGCATCGGGTCTGCGGGAAGGGGCAGGAAGGGGGACCGGAGGGAGGAGCTGCATCCACACCGGAGGGGCCAGGCAGTGACGGGTGACGTAAGAATGAGGCAGTCCGTCTGCCTGAGCACAGCAGCACCTCAATCTCTTCTTTCCCTCTGCTCACTTTGCAGGGCCCTGGGGTGGGCACCGGACCCAAGCCTGGGAACTAAAGCACAGCATCCGTTGGCCTCGAAGGTCTGTCCAGGGTTGGCCATGTCACCTAAGAGGAGCGCTCCCTGGGACTCTACTTGAACGACTGCTCTTTCGTCTGGGGTCTACGGGTCACAGAACGTAAGTCCAGAGCTCCCGATGGCCATTTGTTCCGATGCAGGGAAAGCCTGTCTAAGAATGAAGATAATGCAATGGAGAAAGAGTCTATAGAGAGAGAGCTTCATGACGACATCGTTTGAACCTCTGGACCCAGCTGTGCCTGAAGCTGACGACTGGACTTTTTACTAACATGCATCAATAACTACCCTCTCCCATCTTTTAAGTAGACATCCCCCCTCCCCCACCTAACCCAAACGGTCTTGACTAATACAGCCATGAAGAAGGCTCACAGGCTGGCCAATGGCTGGTGAGGGGTACTTTTATCGGCCTGTCTTTAGCAAGGGCTGGGCAGACATGATCTTTAAGCAAAGCCTAAACTCAGGTTGGCTCATAAAGCTCTTCAGTATCTGGTGCCTTCCTATCCTCCCAGGCTTACTTTCCATGTTCTGGCTACACCTTGTCCCCTCTGGGTAGACGGGTCTTATTCCCCTTCCTCCACCGAGACCATCACACATGCCTTCCTCTCTGCCTGCAACAGTCCCTTCCTTGCGCCTGCCCTCCATACATCCAGCTCCCCACCCCAACACACACACACACACACACATACACACACACACACACACACACACACACCACGGAACAAGGTGGCAAGTGCGTATCTTTTATTCTTTGCTTAGATGTCACTTTCCCAGAAAGTTCTCTGCGATGCCTCCCCCCATCTCTGTTACTCATTCCTAAATATTCTGTACTTCTTCTCCTTTCCTAGCACAATTTCTAGCCTCCACTAGGCACTGATTCAATATGTGTTGAATGAATGAATGAATGAATGAATGAATGAAAGAACAGAGAGGTGCAAAGTCATCCGTAGCTCCGCTATTGATGCCCATCATGGTTCAAAGGGACGTGGGACCATCAAAACACCACTAGCTGTCTATCCAGTCTCCCAGCGCCCCTCCCCTTTCTTGCTAACGGAAACCCTCCTTGTTCAGAGAAACAGCCTCAGCCCTAGAAGGACCAGGACTGGCCTAAGCCACTGATACATCCTGTTCCCACTTCCCCAGCTTCTTGTGCAGCAACCATGTCCGTGCGACTCTACCCTGGCCAATGAGACGTAAGTAGAAGTCTGCTCAGGGCTCTCCTGATAAAAAAAGAACAGGGGCTCCTGGGTGGCTCAGCCAGTTAAGCATCCGACTTCAGCCAGGGTCCTGATCTCACAGTTCATGAGTTCAAGCCCCGCATTGGGTTCTCTGCCATCTGCACAGAGCCCATTTCAGATCCCTCTCTCTCTGCCTCTCCCCTACTCACGCTTGATCTCTCTCCCTCAAACATAAATAAACGTTAAAAAAAAAAAGGGCAAATGTTGCTGTCAGTGTCTCTTCTGCCTTCTTCCTGCCTTAAAGGCAGATGTAGTGCCTGGAGCCTCAGCAGTCATTTTGTGACCATGAAGTCACAAACCACCAACCCCTGGATGGCGACTCAGAAAGATGGAAAGAGGCTGGCATCTTGATTCTGCTGTTGTGATGATGCACCAGGCCAGTTCTACCGACCACTGGATTTCTTGTTTGGTGGAAAACAAAAACAGGTCCCACAGTTTAATCTGCTTTTAGTCGGGTTTCAGTAACCTTAAACTGAAAGCATTTGAAAGGGATGTAGCATCGTCATCTTCGGGGGGACTGGGGACTGCTGTCCCAGCTTATCATTGTCAAGTTGGCTGCCCCAGAGTTCACGACTCATTCTTTCTGGCTTGAAGACCCTGCTGCGTAGAGGAATCACTCCTGGAACTCCTGTACCCCCCTCTCAGGCCAGGACCGATCTAATTACCCAGTGATTGTAGTAATTATTCCATCCAATTGATCTGTAATCACTGTAATTCCTAAACACGGTTCCCCATTAATAATTTGCAATGTATTTATTGTTTATACTCAGATAAAACAGGCTGATAATAAGCCTATTGAGATGGAATCCTCAGGGTCCTGAATATTTACAAAGCGCAGTGGTACATGTTTTAACTGTAAAAATGTATGGCTTTTTCCCTCCTTCTAAAGACAAAGTGTTTGCTCATAGAAAACTCAGTTATCACAGTTCTGGCCTGAATGTTTTCTGAATGGTGACGAGGTAGCCCGGTCTGGGGCTGACATCACGTGCCCCTCGATTGCTTGTGGATGCTTGCTGTGGGCAGGGCAGGGCCGAGGGCTGGCATTTTTCACCTCTGGCTTAAGCACTGCCCTTCTCTTTCTAGCTGCATCATTTAATAATACCGACCTTCAGACAAGAAGTGGGTGCAACCAACTTTTATGCAAACAGAGGAGGGATAAAAGGAACCCCAGCCTATTTCTGGGGTTCCCATCACAATAGGTGAAGCTCAAGACGGTGTCTCCTGCCCCATCTTAGGAAGGTCACCCCTTTTTATTTAAAAATTTTTAATGTTTTTTATTTATTTTTGAGAGAGAGAGACAGCGTGAGCAGGGGAGGGTCAGAGAGAGACCCAAGCAGGCTCCAAGCTCTGAGCTGTCAGCACAGAGCCCGACGTGGGGCTCGAACCCACGAACCATGAGATCATGACCTGAGCTGAAGCTGGACGCTTAACCAACTGAACCATCCAGGCGCCCCGGAAGGTCACCCTTAAAAGGGCCGAGGGCTTGTAAATCCCACAAGCATCCCCCTGCACCATTCCACGGTCAGCTGGTTGCATCATCCAGAAAACGGAAGCCCGCGGGCAGAAGGGCCCTGCCGGGCGGACTCCTCACCAGCCTCTTGGTGTTTGTTTCTAAAAGCTTTCTCCCTGGAATCTACTCCATCTTCCAACTTCCTCTTGAATCCAACAGCCACTGTCTGAGCCTTTTTATCACCTGCCAGGCCCGACGTGAGGGTGCAGCCAAGTCCGAGCACCCAGAGAGCTCAGACCTGCCTTGGTCCTGGCTCACAGATCTCCCTCCTTTTCCCGGGGAGGAGAAAGGCCAAGGTGTGTAAAGCCTGGCATACATACTCTCTTTAGCCTTACAGTGTTTGCAGTAGGTTGGGATTGACTCCCACAGCACACATAAAGGCACTGAGACTGGGGGTGGGGGTGGGGTGCTTGGCAAACCCCAAACCACACGGCAGCTGAGTCCGGATTTGAGCCCCATTGGGTCTGCCCCCACGTCTCTACTCTTTTCCCTGAAAGACTTTGTCCTGCGTGAGATTACACGCCTGTGATCAGAGCCCGAGGCCCCTGAGCAGCCCGGCCTGCCGATGGTAAAAGCAAACAAACCTGGGGTTCGACCCCCAACAGGTACGTGCTGGCGGTGATGTGGGTGCACCAGGTTTGCAGAGACTGAGGTGAAAAAAGACCCAGGTGCTGCCTCAGGGGAATTTACGATCTTGCTGGAGAAACAGGTGAGAAAATCCGATAGAACCACCCAGAGGGGAGGGGAGAGGCCAAGGTGGGTACCGAGGTGCAGGAGCGCGAAGGAGGCAAAACACTCCTTGAGACCAGGGCATCTCACCCCGGAGGAGAAGCAAGGGGGCTCCATAGGGGTTTCTGGAAACTGCAACCCAGCTGTCAGAGAGCGCTGGCGAAGGCAGTGCAGGCTGGGGGCAATTTCAGAAGCAGACGATGACTCACCCTGTATTTAACAGGGAGTCTTTTTCACAATACAAAACTCCACTAAAATAAACCCATATGGCCAGCCTCGGAGCGCCTGACAATGAGGCAAGATCCTGCCCGTTATGAACATTCACAGATAATTAGCACACGCCTATCATCAGATGCTGGGAAATTTCCCCTTCTCTCTGTTCATACCTGCGTTTGCAATCTGGGATTCTGAGAGGAATAGTCCCAGGAGGCGGCCGGGATGGGGGAGCATGAGGTGGCCGTGACACTCTTCCATGGGGCTCCCGGAAGGCAGGGGGACCGGGAGGCAGCAGGGACCTCCTTTTTGGGGACTAGAAAGAGCCCGGGTGCAGCCCCTTCCTTGTGTGTGGCTGTGGGTGAGTTTTGAGGCTGTCAGATGTCATAACCCTCCCTTCAGCTGTCCACTAATTCAGAGCTAAGAGCCAGAGACGCCCGTGGGTCCTCCCGGAGGGCATGGGCCAGAGAGAACTAAACCCAAAGTGACAAGTGATAGGTGAGGTCTGTGGTCACAGAGACTGGGAGTGGAGAGGCAGGACAGGAAAGCCAGTCCTGGAGGGTCAAGGACGCCCAGGATGGACGAGCAGCACTTGATCAGGTGATGAGGGCACAAAACAGCTTGGGGGTGGAGCACACAAGCCGTATGGACAGAAGACCTGCGTTCCTGCCCAGTTCTGTGCCGAGCTGGCTGTGCGCCCTTGGGCAAGCGACTCCGCCTCTCTGTGCCTCGGTTTGCTCCTCTGGAAGACGGGGTGATGACCGAAGCGGCTGGCTCCTTGAGGTTTTGTGAGGATGACACGAGTGTACAGGCGAAGCAGTTACACCTGGACAGATACTGTCTTATCCCGCACGCAGCTCAGCGGCACTTCTCACACACGCCCGGATTAGATGCGGTCTGGGGACGGCACCAGCGGGGGGGTGGGGGGAGGACCACCAGGAGCAAGGATGGCATTTTCTAGAACAGCTGAAGGGACCTTCCAGGGGGGACCGCAGATGCTGGTTCAAGGGAGGAGCATCAGAGCTATGTCTGGAGAGTCCAGAGCTTTCCGGGCGCACCCCACGCGCCGGACTGCGCTCTCTGGCCCGAACCTCGCAGCCTAATACACACGACCCGGACCTGCGAGATCCCCTGACTCAAAGGGCAGTTCTTGCTCGATTTGGCCAAAGCCTGGAACTCTCCCTGTTTGGGCCTGGGCGGTGGCGAGGGCTCAGGGAGGGCTCTGGGCACACCCAGGCTGTGGGCGAGAGCGGGCTCTGCTCACGCCTCCGAGGGGCACGGAACCTGGGCTCCCCGGCAGAGAGGGGGACGGAGCTAAAGCAACACTGTGCCAACAGCCGGACGGCCAGAGCCTGACCGCAAGGCCCTTGCACCCAAGTCTGCATCTCAACAGCCACACAAGGAGGACCTGGACAAAGAAACTTGGGGGAAAGAAAAAGAAACCCTCACGTAGAAGCCAAGCAAGGAATTCAGTACCGATAAGAGCACGAAGCTGACACACGGAGCCAGATATAAAAAGTCTGCAAGGAAAAATGCCCAGCGCTGTAGAGACTGCCTCCGGCGTGAGAGGAGACAGCTCCGAGGCTGGATGAAGTGACAGGGCCATGGCCATGGGGACGAGGAGGAGTGCGCTGATAGAAACAGCATTCTTTCTTTTTAAACAGTTTTTTAAAAAAAATGTTTATTTATTTTTTAGACAGAGAGATGGACAGAGCATGAGCAGGGGAGGGGCAGAGAGAGAGGGAGACACAGAATCGAAACAGGCTTCAGGCCCTGAGCTGTCAGCACAGAGCCCGATGCGGGGCTTGAACCCATGAACCGTGAGATCATGACCTGAGCCGAAGTTAGACACTTAACCAACTGAGCCACCAGGCTCCCCTTGTTTTATTTATTTATTAAAAAATTTTTTAAAAAATATTTTTAATTTATTTTTGAGAGGTAGAGAGAGACAGCGTGAGCAGGGGAGGGTCAGAGAGAGAGACACACAGAATCCAAAGCAGGCTCCAGGCTCTGAGCTAGCTGTCAGCACAGAGCCCGACACGGGGCTTGAACCCACGAACCATGAGATCATGACCTGAGCTGAAGTCGGACCCTCAACCAACTGAGCCACCAGGCTCCCCTGTGTTAACCTTCTTAAAGCTCCATACTCTCATGGGTTCCATCGCTGAGGTTTCTTCACAGACCCGCTGAGAACTCCCTTCCTCTGAAAACAGCCCCCTCCCCTCCCAGAGGTGGCCCCCCCGGTCCCGTTTGGCCTGACTTCCCCGAGAGGCCCTGGGTCGACTGGCCAGAGGTCGTCCTCTGACCCAAGCTGGTTGCAATGGATGCCCTCTCCCAGGAGACAGGAAGTGGGGTTCAACATCTGAGGTGGCGAGGACCTGAGAGGGGTGGTGCCACACGCAGAGGGGGCAGCGCTGCCTCCCCAGCCAGAGCTCCCCCGCGCCCCTTCCTGCCCACCCGCAGAACCCCCGTGTGGTTGGGGAGGCCTGCTCTCTCGTGTCCGTGGGGTCATCCCATTCCTCGGGTGACTGAGTCGGAGATGAGCATGGGGCCCAGTTACAGCCAGTGAGGCCCGGGGGAGGCCTGGGGGGGTCCCGGGAAGCAGATACTAGAGACACTCGGGGAGGAGCCCTGTGCCCGCGGACCGCCATCTGGAGTCTGTGAAGGGATCGTGCGTGTGACAGAGCCAGCTACCGAGGCTGGCAGGTGGGGAGACAGTAAAAGCCAGATGCCTCACCATTCCACACAGCCTCTAAGTGAACCCACTGGGGCCACCCTAGTTCAGGACTTCCTGTTGTGGGGGGAGGGGTAGGCATTTTTCTTATTATGTGGGCTGTGTGAGCCTGTGTTATGTCACGTGAAAAGACATCGGAACTAACGCACCAGGACAGGGACACGCGGAGTCAGAGACCGAGGGAGGGGTGGCTTGGTTTCCCCTCAGCTCCCACCCCTCCCGCGGCCTGAAGGCCTGCTTTCTCTTTGGATCCTGTGGAATCCTCTTCTTCCGGACAAAGCCTCCTCCATTTCGTAGGTGTGCGGGGACAGGTCCCCTTGCTCAAAACCCAGAGAGTCTTGGCGAAGACGTGGTCCCTTCCTGGTCTCTTGCGCTGCCTCCCCAATTTCATGGCACTCCAGCCCACACGGCTAGCTGACACGGCCCCTAAATCCACGGGCTTTTCCTCCGGAAGATTCCACCCCCGAGGGTCACAGGTGAAGTTCCCCGCCACTGGGCTGGGCCACCAGGGTGACAGAATCGACCAAGGAAGCCAGAGGGGCAGGAGCGAAGACCTCACGGCTGTTGGAAGACAGAATCCGAGAACTCCGGGAGAAAATCATTATTTAAAAAAACAAACAGAGGCTAGTTTGCTTTAGCAGCAGCAAATTGTTTGAACAAACTAAAGCGTAGGCAGGGAGATGGTCGATATTTCATGATAGAAGACATGCGCACCGTGCGGTGAAACGCACCTGCTCCCCTGGAGCAGAGCCCCGTTCCGGAGGCTGGTTGGTGCCACTGGGTGAGGCCCTCCCCTCTCTGGACCTCAGTATTCCCATCTGTGAAACAGGAGATTCAACTGGGAACTGTGTTATTCTTCTGGGACTATGGTAACAGACTACCACACTCTGGGCGGCTTCGACAACAAAGGTTTGAGTCTCCCAGTCCGGAGGCTTGGAGTCTGGAGTGAGGGTGTCAGCCGGGCAGGTCTCTTCCAACGCCTCTCTCCTTGGCGTGTGGACGGCCGTCTTCTCCCTTGGCCTTCACGGGGTCTTCCTTCTGTGCCTGTCTGTGTCCTCCTCTCTTCGTCTTATAAAAATCCTCCTTCATTGCTTAAGCAATGCAGAGGCAGGACACCAGTCATATTGGGTCAGCACCGACCCTAATGACCTTATTTTATGTAATTAGTCTTAATTAAGGACTCTCTCAAAGCACAGCACATTCTGAGGCACCGGGAGTTAGTTTCAAGATATGAATTCTGCGGGAGACGCAGCTCGGCCTGTGACAATGACCTCTAAGGATCCTTTCAAGCTCTCAGCCCATCATCCATCAGTGGTTCTTCCAGTCTCTACTGATTTGGTCAGTGGGGCTTCCGTTCTTCAGGCACGGAGATTCAGAATCATGAGATCATGTTGCCCTGTTTTTATTTCTCACTTGCTCCCCTTTCTCGCAGCTGCCCATCCCAGAATAGACCACAGTCCTGCTCCATCCAGAACTCTCCATCCTCAACGGCATGAAGCGGCAGCCCCGACTTAGCCTGTGCTCATCTTGCCTCGTCCCTTCCCTCTGTGCATCTTGAGCGCGTCCCTCCCCTGCACTAGACCTTCAGGGGCTCTTCCAGGTCCCCTCAAGGCCCTCCGCAGTCTGAACCCCGCTGCTCCCCCACGAGAACTTTCTCCTCCATTCAATCCAACCCCCATCATTCCCCAGACCTAACACGCGCCTTCTCACCTCTGTTCTGTTCCCAAGCTCAGAATGCCTCCCTTCCTGGTGCCCTAATCCTCCTCTTGAAATCCTATCCTCCAAGATCCAGTTCACAGACCGCAGAGCCCACTTGGCCAGGCACTGCCAACGTACTGTGGGCAAGGTGGGAAACCCAGCTTCATATCCGTGCGGTGGAGTCATACGCTCCAGTTTAATTCAGGCAGCTGTGCAGCCCAGGACCGGGCTTTGCAGCTGTGAGAACAAACCCAGTCGTGGCGCTGACGGGAGCCAGCGGGACGCATCCCATTCGCCATGGCTGCTTCTAGGCTGGCAAACAGACGCGGGCTCTCAGGTGCCCTGCCAGATGATATGGCACTTGGCACTGGCAGATGGCTCCAGGGGCAGAGGCAGCGACTTAGCTAAGTCACCTTTGAAAGCTCTGAGCCCCTGAGAGGGAACAATTAGGTGCAGTTACTCCAACAGCCGTTCTTGGCTCATGGGATCAGCAGCCTGTATGAGGTTGCTCAGGTGCAAAGTCATGGCCCTGCCCCCTCCCACTGGATCTGAATCTCTGGGGGGGGGGGGCCTCGGGAAACTGTTTTCACAAGTTCTCTGGGTGATGCCCGAGCACATGAAGGTTGACAAAGCCCTGGGTTCTGAAATGAGGTTACAGAGGAGGCAGGGGGGTGGGCGCTGGACTGTGGAAGGCCATGGAAAGAAGTCTGGGATCATCTTATGTGTAACGGGAAGTTGCTGGAGGGAGTGTCCACCAGGGCTCTCCAGAGAAACCAATAGGACATATGCGTTCATCCGTCCATCCATTCATTTATTCATTCATTCCTTTGTTTATTTAAAGGAATTGCCTCACGTGACTGTGGGGGCTGGCGAGTCTCAAACTTGTGAGGCAGCCTGGAAACTCAGGCAGGTGTTGATGCCACAGTCTTGGGTCTGAACTCGACAGGGGGCGTTGGTAGGCTGGAAACTCAAGCAGGGGTTCTATGGTATAGTTTTGAGGCAGAATTCCTTCGTCCTTTGAGAAACCTCAGTTTTAAGTTTTGTCTTCAAGGCCTTCGCTTATCAGACACCTTCCACACACCCGCACAGAAACATCCAGACCCGTGGTTGATCAAATGACTGGGCCACATGAAGATATCCATCTTAGAGGGTTGTCTCCAGCTCTTCTTGAGGCCGGAGGCTTTGGCTTTCTCTGGGTTACCACCAGGCCCCCCAACAGTGACCTCCCAATGATACACTGAGTGAGTTCCTCACACTGCAACCACACGTGCCCTTCCCCAAGAGCTCGCAAGGTTTCCGTCTGCAGCTCGAGGCGCTCTCCCTCTGGGCAGAGGATGCACGTCTATTTTCTTGGTCCTCCTTTGTGATGAATCTTTGGTTCATCCTGCAGCCTGTCTCAAAGCGCCAGGAGGCTGGCCTGGATGGAATGCATCAGTGGCCCTCCCTGATCTCTGGTTTCCAGTTGGGTTTGGTCAGTGAGGGACACCGGGAGGGGCCTGGGGGGGGGGGGGAGAAAGGGGTGGTTCCTGCACTCACTGGAAGTTGGCTCCATGTCTTGGATTCCAAGCAGCAGCTTTGACCAGGATGCCCCCCATTCTGTACACGAACTCTATCCATACTGTTAAGTGCTCCCTGCCCTTTGCCCCTTGAGACCTAAAGGGGCGATCACTCCCTGCTACGGCATCCCCAAGGTACTGCACTGCCCCTGTGGGGTCCTCTAAATTGAAGCTGAATCCTTGTCAACAGCTCTTTTATTGAACTTGTATTCCCTCCAAATTCATATGGGAAAGCCCTAATCCCCAGTGTGATGGGGCCTTTCGGGGGTGATGAGGTCATGAGGGTGGGGCCTTCATGAGTGGGATTAGTGCCCTTAATGGAGGAGACAAGGGAGATGATCTCTCTCTGCCATATAAGGATGCAAGGAGATGTGAGGCAGGAAGAGGGCTCTCACCAGACACGGAGTCTGCCGATGCCTGGGTTATGGGACTCCCCAGCCTCCAGAACCGTGAGATGTAAGTGTAGGCTGTGTAGGCCATCTCATCTATGGGGATTTTGTTACTCTTCCCAAATCACCCAGTTTGAGTGGGCCGACTGTTTTTGGACATCTGACCGATACACTAACAGCCCATAGGACTGGCCACCTAATGATTGAATGCTCTGAACTAAGTCAAAAGAGGGAGAAAGACACAGAATATTCCAGAAGGCTAAGGAGCAAGACATCCCCCCCCTCCTCAACCCAGTATTTTCAGCTAAGTGGCCAAGTCTTAATTCCCAAATATGTTATGCAAACAACCGCCAGGCAGCAATTAAGGTGGGAGGCTTGGCTGGAGTGGGGAAGGGGATGATATCGGACATGCAGGGGTTAAGCTTCCAGAGCAGGATGGCCAGCCCAGCCCACTTTGCGATTTTCTGCCAAAATATTTTAAATGAAACAGCTGCGTATGAGCAAAACTGCTGAGAATTGTTCCTGCTCCAAGCATGAATCTGAATCACTCATGTTCGGTATTTGATGAGCTGTGTAATTGCTCTAAACCCTATTATCTTCCCTAGCAGTTGTTGAAGTGTCATTAGGACACCTCAAATGAAAGGCTAAATTCTCCTATATACACAATTTTAATAATTACAGGGCTTTTTTTTTTCTTTTCTGTTTCGAAATGCAAAGCTCCGCTCAGAAAGGGAGGCATCAGGATTGCAGGATTGCATCAGAGACTTCGAAGCCTGCCTGGGTGGTGATTGCATATATTTTTTAACTTTCTCTGGATTTTCCTGACCAGCTAATCTTTTAGGATTGTTACAGAACAGAAGAGAGCAGTGCACGCCACGTGACTGGAGTAGCAACAACCTGCAAACATTACCGGGTACTGATTCTGTGCCAGGGAAGGTGTTAGGGGCTGGGGACATTAAGAATGGGCAAGCCCGGGGCGCCTGAGTGGCTCAGTCGGTTAAGCCTCCGACTTCGGCTCAGGTCAGATCTCACGTTCATGGGTTCGAGCCCTGCGTCGGGCTCTGTGCTGACAGCTAGCTCAGAGCCTGGAGCCTGCTTCTGGTTCTGTGTCTCTCTCTCTCTCTCTGACCCTCCCTCTCTCATGCTCTGTCTCTCTGTATCAAAAATAAATAAAAACATTAAAAAAAAATTTAAGAATGGGCAAGCCCAAGGAAGCCACTGCAATGTGTGTGCTACATCACCCATCACACCATTTTGTAGTTTATTTCATTTTATGTCTCTGCTCTGGTACAGACTGAGGGGTTTATGAAGCAGAGTTCTATCTTGGTCATCTTTGTATCCAACGTACGTAGCCCAGCTCAGTAAGCATTTCTTGAAAGACTGGATGAGTGTTTATAGAGTGCACACAATGGGCCAAGATCCTCTCTGGGGGCAGGGATGTGGCCACAAACAAGGTGGATACACAGTTGGGGCACAGGAGCAAGATGCAACAAACAAGCCCATGATAAGCATTATGACTGTCACAGAAGGGAGCGCCCTGGATATTCTGGCTCAAGCTACAAAGGTATAGAGGAGGTGCCTATTGGTCCCATTGGATAGCTGTTGGAGCTTGGGCAGGTTACCTCTCCAAATCCCAGGTTCTCATTTACATAACTCTCATGGCACCAGTGACAAGGCGCATTCCAAGATGGCTCCCTTGATGTCCATCCTTTGGCATGACGGCCAGTTGAGTCTCCTTCCCTTGAGTGCGGGGAAAGGACCCACGGCTAACTTCCAACACTTACTATACGGTGAAGATGATGCGGTGTCATTCTGTCATTAGATTACGATCAATCTACCTAGAAAGATACGTATGTACGTATGTATGTATCATCGATATCAATCTATTGATCCATCAATCACCTTTTGCTGTATCTATGTTGTCTATGTCTATTATCTGCTATTATATCTGTTATCTATACTCTATCATCCAGTTATCTGTGTGCGTGTGTCTAGCTATATCACCTTCCCATCTACATATGCTTACCCACCGATACTAACCCATGATTCTGCCTAACCTGTACACACGGGAGAGGCCCCCCTTGCTGGCCCCACAGAGTCAGAAGCCACTCTGAGGAAGTACGGAAAGGAACCATGGGTGGCCTCTAGAACTGTACCAGCGGACAGTCAGCAAAATGCCACTCACACAGCCACAAGGACACAGATTCTGACAACAACCTGAGGGGTCTGGGAAATGCATTCTTCCACAGTTGAGCCTCTGGATGAGAATGCACCCCAGCCTCTGCCCTGATTGCAGCCTTGTGAGACCCTGGGCAGTAGATCCAGGGAAGGTGTGCCCGGACTCCTGACCCCCCAGGAACTGTGAACTAACAAATGTGTGTTGGTTAGGCTTCTGCTTTTGTAGTACTTTGCTATGTAACAATAGTTAAGTAACAGATACCTGGCACACAGTAGGTTCTGAGAGTTGGAGGTGAAGGAAAGCATGAGAAAACAGATCCGCAAAGCCTCTCTGACCCTCTCTTACCCCACTATCCCCAAACCCTAAGAGAGGAGGGCATCCTGAACGGCTCAGGATTGCAACAACATCAGCCCTGCTACAGTGCCTGGGTCTGGAATGAGCCGCGTCACCCAAGAACGCTTCCTAGAAGAGCAGAGATCCCAAGTTGCGTGCACTCTGGGTTCACTCGTCTCCATGCTGGAGTGGAGAAGAGCGCCAGAGAAGCCGCAGGAGCCCCGTTATCGGCCCATGACAGTGGGCTGTTAGCTTCCTCGTCACGGCCTGATGCAGGGGACAGATGTGGCGCTGCGCAGAACTCCCCGGCCTCCGCCACGCAATGCAGTGGCCCTGGGTGGCGGAGCACAGGCTTTGCCATCTGCTTGGAAGATGTACGCAGCTGCCGAGGTTTGTGGGCACAAGATGGGAGATGGATGCCCGGTTTGTTTCCAGACTTACCTGATTGAATTTCAGCACCACGTCTGAAACGGCTCCAATGTCTCTGATTCATTCTGCCCTGCCCGAATGTGTAATGATTAATGTACTGGTGTTCAGAGTCTCCCATTCTCTGTGGCAGTGGAGGACGCAAGCTCCACATCAGAGGGCTGTTGGAAGACTGACATCCACGTTACCATCCAGAACGCTGCTAACAATGGGGCTGCGCCAGGGCAGGCCAATGGCTTAAATATAGCATCTCATTTAACCTCCCCAATGCCCTGGGAGTTGGGAGCTCTGGATAACCCAATCTACAGGTGGGTGGGCCGAGGCATGGAGCACCCAAATGACTGGCAGCACCACCACGTGAAGGGCTTCTGATACTGCTCAGCACACAGAAGGACAAATTCCCTGGTCTCCCCTCCCCTGACCCTGTAACACACGACCGTGGCATTTACTGTTATCACGTGACCACCTTCTCAATGGCCTACGAAGCCCCTACTTTGTGATCTTGCTGCACAGGGAGTGTCTGGACAGGTCGCATCCCACCCCCCATGGGTGGAAGTAGGAACAGGCCACTAAAAGCCCAGACTGTAATCAGAACAGGCCCACGGGGTGGGTGAGGGAGGGGTGAAGCCCACTCAACCACCCCACCTCACCCCTAGTGCCCTCTGTCACTGTCTGCTGGGCTGGAGCCCTGCCCAGGGGTATTTTGGGAGCCCCGTGGGGCTGGGGGTGCTGATCGTCAGGCACCCGGTCCCCAGTCTGGAACAGGGCTGGGTAGGAACCCTGGTAGGGTCTCTGCAGGACCGGGAGGCCGGTCTCCTGTTTGCCTTTAGTCAGCACACCAGGCAGGGATGGGGAGCGTGGACCAACAGCGGATGCAGGCTTCAACACACTGTCAAATTCACCCAACTGTCTCCTGTGGCCGGAGGACATCAGGCCACATTTCCTTTAAACCCTAGGGAACTCTCCTTCGTGGGCACTGGGGCGAATGATCTAATACTGATGTTCACCCACCGGGACACTGGCGATGCCTATGCCTGGTGGACAGAGATGGTGTGAGGTCAGATCAGCTGTGTGTCATGGTGATGTCCTGTCCCCCAGCTCCTGAGGGGAGCCCAGGCTGGTCCCACAGGAACCAGGAACTAGGAACTGAGTCTATCACGCACTGTTTACTTGCAAGGAAAGAAGAGAACCTGGCTTCGCTCAGTGTCTACTGTGCCCCTGATGACAGTCCCAAGGCATTGTGCTTATTCCCTGCCATTCCGTTGATCCGTCACGACAGGGCGCGGCACCCCAGAGCTTAGTGACTCAGAATAACGTCTTTCATTCGGCTCACAAGTCTGCAAGCTGGGCACAGGGGCAGCCTGTCTGCACCTCATGGCATCAACTGAGGCAGCGTCTGTGGGACCCACCTCCAAGCTGGCCTATTGCATGGCTGGCACCTAGATGGGGGCTGTCAGCTGGGGCTTCTCTCCATGCAGACGCCTCCCATGAGGCTGCGGGGGCTGCTTCCCCAGGGGGCAGCTGAATTCAAAGAAGTTGGGGTGGAATCTACGAGGCTTTGCAGGTGACCCAGCTTCAGAGGTCCAAGGATCTAACTTCTAGCACATTCTTTGGGTCCTTCAGGTCATTAAGACTGATCAAGATTCAAAGGGAGGGGGATCAGACCCCACTTCTCAGTGGGAGGAGTGGCAAGGAACAGTGTGGTCATACTTAATTCACCACGCCCCCTTTACAGATGGAAAGACAGGTTTCAGAGACATTCAGCACTCCCCACAGGCAGCAGCTGGAGGGTAGCAGAGATCCAAGTTGGAACCCAGATCTGCATAAGGTCTGAACAAAAGTCCCTTTACTCTACCCATGGAGTAGACCAGCTTCAGACCAGCAAGCTAATGTAAATGGCGGGCCGATTTAGCTAACAGGGTGTGCCTTCAGATATACGTACAGAAAAACCATTAAAAATAAGACCGTGTTTGGATTTCTTAAGACTCTATAAGTTTTCCTAAGCATTTAGTTTCTTTTCTAAGAGCCATGCATGGTCAAAGATTTCACGGGCTAAGACTTCATCAGAACACAAAAAGGAGGCTTAGATGATGAATGTGATCTGGACTAGAAAAGTAATTCTGAATCTGTCCGCATCTTCCCTCTCTCTCTCAAACATTCTTGTCCCACTACCCCTCCAAGGAAGACCAGGTGGAGACATGTGAGTGTCCTGGGCACTGGGGTGCTGTGTACAGTTACTCAGGATGTGCACTGTACAAAGAGATCAGTCAAGAGCTGAAAAGTGTTGAGACATAACCTGTGCTCCTCTCTCCAAGCCTGTGTCACCGTATGGGACAGTGTCCATCTGGAGTCAGGCTGCCATTTCCTATTTTGCTGGAGGTAGCCAGGGAAGGTTAAACTGCCAGAGATTAACATTGGGGCAAACTTCAAACCAACGCCGTCTAAATTATCTTGAGGAGAGTCTGAACATTTCAAGGCAAAGGGAGAGAAGGAGAATGTGGCAATTCTTCTAATGTCTGGGGCATCTGTGCTCTAGCTACAAATTAGCATCTGCTGTTCAGCAAAACAAGTCTTCAGTTGTGGGTCCACCTTCCTGAGTGAGAACTCAGAGGTCATCTATCCATGGGGTATGTCCATGCCCTTTAAAGGTCCTGTCTTTCTTGCTGTGTGACCTTGGGCCAAGTCTGTAACATCTCAGGACTTGTCACTTCTCCTGGGAAACCAGGATCATAATGAGATGCATTTCATTAAATCTAAGACGGTATTATTTATAACAATCACCATTATTTTATGAATCACTAAGAAAACAAACCTGCCCATTAAACGGATATGCCTTTGATGCTAAGATGTATCCTAATTTCAGAGATAAAAATAGAAGGAAGATGGGTCTCAGAATTGACAGATTTAGGAAAATGGCTGGCCTCCCTATAGGACGTTGTGCAAAAAGAAAAATAAAAAGCTTTGTAAACTATAAAGTGCTGAAATCAATTCTTCTTAGATATACGAACTTCCATCTTTAAGACTAATGTACTATTAGGTCGTCCTAAGCCTTATATAATTGCTTTAACGCACTCACTTCAGTTCAAAAAGCTGCATTTTACAGCGCCTGAGTCTGAATTGCTTTTCTACATTTATAACATTCCCACCCTCTTATGATTTATTTGTGTAGCATCAACTTGTGAGTTTTCCCTTGAATGGGATTCAAGATTTGGGGCTTGATTTATAGTTCGAATTGACTAACATTTGGAAACAATGAACCGTGTTGTCTAAACACATAAATACCACAAGAGAAAGCTGTAGCTAATTACTGGGAGGGAGGGGGCGGGGAGAGCAAAACACCACAGAATGCCGCTCGTGGGGAGCGGGGAGACTCCGGGGCCACATTTCCCAGGCTGCTTGAAGGGAGGAAACGGCTCAGAGGTTTGGCTTTGCGGTTTCCCTCTGGAAAGAAACAAGGAATAGTCTGGAGGCCATCAAAGAGCATTTGATCCGTAATTCCTCCAATTTGAAAAAAATGCAAGCTCTCCGGGGCCCCTGGGCGCCCCAAGTCCTCAGCAGAAGAAGCTGGCCTTGGCGCACCCGCCCCGACTTCTCGGCCCTTTGACCCCTCCAGCCCTGGAGGGCCATTTCCTCCCAGGTCGCGGCCGGAAGTCCCCACACAGGCCACACCTGGGAATCAGACAGACCTGAGTTGACATCCTGCCTCTATCATTTGTCAGCACTTTGGTGCTGGACTTGTCTGCACCTCAGTTTCCCTACGTGTGAGGTGACATGAGCTGATGCAGGGGAAATGTCCACGCAAGTGTCCGGAACAGAGCGGATGTCCGTTCAGCGACTCTGTCGGGGACCCACTCTCGAACCCTCTGGCTCACATTCAACGAATATTTGCTGCTCCCCCCACCCCCCTGCTGTGGGGCAGGCAGTGTCGGGCGCCGGGGACACTGTGACCAGGAGCACAGATCTGGTCTCCGCTCCCACAGGACGCAGAGTCTGGGTCTGGCCGCGGATAACACGATAGCAAACAACCACCACAGTGGGACACATTCAGGGGTGACACAGACTAGGGGGAAAATAAAGCCATAGTCCCCAGACCGTGATGCTTCAGCCCGGGGCTTCTCCACTGGGGATGACTGTGCCGCAGGTGACATGTGGCCATGTCCAGGGACGTTATTATTCCAGGGTGCACGTGGCTACTGGCATCTAGTAGGTGGAGCCAGGGATGCTGCTAAAAATCCTACAGCGCACAGAACACGCTACCCCCGCCCCCCACAAATCCCAAAGAATTATCTGGCCCCAAATATCAATAGTGCTGAGGTTGAGTAACCCTGATCTGGTCCATTACACTGTGCTATGTTCTTCACGACCCTGAGCAGAGCTGACGGCCAGGGAAACCCCTCAGTGCAAGGGACCTGTAACGGGTGACATCAGAGAGCCAGGTGCCCAGGCAAGCACCCTCCTCGTGGTGTGGGGGCACGCAGCGATGCCTAGCCACACAGTCCCACCTCTTCTGGCCTAGGTCATTCCAAGAAAGCTTATTCTGCTAACTGAAGATTAAAAATAAAATCAAACAATGACGGCATCTGGGGGTGGCTCTAGCCAGCTTTGGGGAAAGGGTTCAGAAGACTTCCACACCAGTGCACCTGCGATCCAATAACAGACACTGTCATGGTCCAGGAAGTGCATTCCGCCCCCCGCAAGTTTCTGGGCCTGCATACAGTTAAGGAAAAGATCAGACACAGGGAGAGATGGCATCTCTAACAGGCACACAGGTGGAGCAGGAAGTGACAGCTGGCCGCCTGGCAGTGCGGGAGGACGGGCCACGTCACACGGAGCGAGCAAGAAGAATTCAGAAAGCACACGTCTGGAGCTGTTTGGGCTCTGCAGGGAACCTCTGCCTCACACAGCACGGAGACACTGAGACACGCAGGCCAGCTTGCACCGTTACTGCCTCCCTGTCAATGCCCGCCTGCCTTCAGTACCTCCAGGACTCTGACTGCGCTTGGGAGATGGTGTGACAGCCCTAAGACTGGATGAAATCAGCCACGGCCATTTCATTCCTCTTTGCTGGTGATTTGTTCTAGGAACGGTCGTGTGACCCTGTTGTAGTCAATAAGGAGGGTAAGTTGGTTTGAGAGCTTCTGGGAAAGATTTTCCTCTCTGATACAGCATAGGCCACATGACTAGCAAGTCCTTTTTTTTCTTTCTTTCTATTTTTTTTAAATCAGCCTCTTTTATTCCTGTTTGGGGAATGGGCTTGCAAAAAAGGATGTGATGCTTGGAGCTCCAGCAGCCGTTTTGTGACTATGAGGGAAGGGTTGTCCATCATGCTGAGGGTGGGGGTAAGGGCACATAGAAAGAATCTGAATTTTCAGTGACGGTGCTGAGCCCTAACCCCACCCTGCAACCTTAAGACTTTTTGTTATGTAAGACATGAAATGGGGGGTACCGGCTCAGTCAGTTAAGTGTCCAACTTCAGCTCGGGTCATGATCTCGCGGTGCATGAGTTTGAGCCCTGCGTCGGACTCTGTGCTGACAGCTCGGAGCCTGCTTCAGATTCTGTGTCTCCCTCTCTCTCTGCCCCTCCCCTGCTCATGCTCTGTCTCTTTGTCTCTCTCAAAAATAAATAAACATAAAAAAAAAGGAACGAAATGCATTTATCGTTTAAGTCTCTATTGGTTGGGTATTTTGTTACCTGTAGCCCAAAGCCTCCTAAATAATACGGTTTCTTTTTGTAATAATACCTCTCAGAAAACTGTTCATGCCCAGAGGTAACATTGTAAAAGACGCTGCCTCTAGTAAGTACAAAGCATCAGTTATTTAGAAACCTCTTTAGTCTGGAATGATGCCCTCTACCCCTCAGGGTTCCACAAAGTACAAAATGACTACATTTAATTGTACGCAGAGTCATGTGATCTATGACATAATATCCTCTCTGGTTCCAAAAGGTGACTTAAAGCTCATGATCTCCATTCATGGACCCAGCATCTCAATACTAGAAATGGCTCTTGGAGCCAATTTCCTCCGTAGTCTCCTCATCTGTCATCGGTCACCACCCCCAGCCCAGGAAGGACGGATTCATTTGTCTGGTGAGTGCAGGATAAAGAACTGAGCCTCCATAGCCAGCCCCTCCTTCTTCTTTCAAGTGAGCTGCTCACAGAAAGGGTACATTCTGCTTTGTTCCTCCACAAGCTTAGGAGTGGAAGGGCAGCCTCCACCCCTGGGGGTAGTGGGGGCGCTGGTGCCACCTGCGTCTGGGAAGGGAAAGATGTCTAATTAGGAAGCCCACTTGCTT
Source organism: Suricata suricatta (assembly GCF_006229205.1). Lineage (NCBI taxonomy): Eukaryota > Metazoa > Chordata > Mammalia > Carnivora > Herpestidae > Suricata > Suricata suricatta. The sequence continues at coordinate 131,419,830 of NC_043707.1, forward strand.
TCCCTCAGAGTCACAAAGTGGCTGCCGGAGCTCCAAGCATCACATCCTTGTGAGCCCAATTCCCAAACAGGAATAGAGGAGTGGTCGTAAAAACAGGACTTCCGAGCCATGCGGCCCTCTGCTTTATCAGAGAGGAAAATCTTTCCCAGAAGCTCCCAAGACAACTTACCCTCCTTATTGACTAGAACAGGGTCACATGACCATTTCTAGAATAAATCACTGGCAAAGAGGAATGAAATAGCCAAGGCTGATTTCAACCTATGGATGCAGGACACATTCTCCAATGTTAGCTTTGTCTGAAATGAAGGTGATATTTGGGTCTCGCATTGTGCCACTGGGGTCAGTGCACAGAATAGACCCTCCTGGTGACTGTAGGCAGACGGGTGTTTGTTACAGGATATGGATTACGTCATATGATTCTGGGAAGAGCTGCAGAGCAGCGCTCTGAGGAATGGAATTCACACCAGGAAACTGTGGCATCTTCCATCAGTCAGATGCTGGCAGCCCCAGGACCTTAGCTGCTCGGCCACAACCAGGGAGCTACCCTTCCTGCTGCCTCTCCTGCAGCCACACCACGCCTGCCAAGACTGCAGCCAACTGTGCCCACCTTCCAGGCCACTGCTGAAGTGACCACGGAGAAGTAAAATTAAAATGGTAAAAAAAATTTTTTTAAATGGGGCGCCTGGGTGACTCAGTCGGTTGAGCATCTGACTTCGACTCAGGTCGAGATCTCCCATCTGTGGGTTCGAGCCCCATGTTGGGCTGTGCGGACGGCTCAGAGCCTGGTGCCTGCTTTGGATTCTGTGTGTCCCTCTCTCTCTGCCCCCCCCCCCCCCCCCCCCCCCCCCCCCGCTCACGCTCTGTTTCTCTCTGTCTTTCAAAAAATAAAAATAAAGCGCTAAAAAATTTTAAAGCGCCCATGGAGAAAGTAAGGACCTTAGATACACGCTTGCCATGAAGCATCCAGCAGCCGGCAGGGGTCTCTGCCTCCCTCCTGGGTCCCAAACCTCGCCTGGATCCTTCCCTGCGGTCAGAGTGGCACACATGAAGAGCTCTAGCGGCAAGGGAGTCCCGACCCCAAGCTCTCAGCTTTCCCACCTGCAGGACAGGCAGACGCAGGGGAGTGGGGGTGGAGGGGTCGAGGGCCTCTGTCCCCCACACCCCTCCGCACCGTGGTGAGGGGCACAAATACGGAATCAGACTCCGGGATTCAAACGCAGCTGTGCATGAACCAGCCGCGGCCTCGTGCCTCCCACAGAGCACAGCCCGCGTCAGTGTCTTCATCCGTAAAATGGGGATAATAGACCTGCTTTACACGATTGTTCTGAAGGTTAAATATTGTCTTTATCGGAGCCCTTGCTGCCTGCGTCAGGAGCTCAGAAACAGAACTGATGCAGGCAGCGAGGGACCGGGGAGTGTAGGCACAGAGAGCTGGAGCCAGCACAGTATAAGGGCCCTAGAAGGGCTCGCTGTTATGGCCCCAAAACTTCAAAAGCTGCTCCCTGATAACAGCCTAAGACTAGTCAGGGACAGGGGCGCCTGGGGGCTCAGTCGGTTGAGCATCTGACTTCGGCTCAAGTCATGATCCCGCGGTTCGTGAGTTCAAGCCTTGCATCGGGCCCTGGGTGATCGGATCCTGTGTCCCCACCTCTTTGCACCCACTCCCTGCTTGTGCTCTCTCTCTCTCTCGCTCTCAACAATAAAAATACACATTAAGAAAAGAGGAGACACGGACGGTCGTGGTTAGAAGGGTGTGTGTGTGTGTGTGAGATCCGTACAGATCAACCCATAATTGTGTCCAGAGTGCGTAGCGAGAGCAGGGTCAGGGGCTTTGCGCTCCCTGAAGGCTGACGCACTGAAGAGCACGGACGAGGTCCTGCCTGACCGCACGCTCTCTGACTCGCAAGCTCTTCCCTCCCGACCGGACTCGAGTCCGTTTCCTCCGAGGGCCATCCAGCTGAGGAGGCCCAAGTGAGAAGGTGTCCACAGGGGACGAGTGGCTTCAAGCATAGCTCATGTCCTGGCAGGAAGCTGGCCTGACAGCTGATGAACACAAAATGTAATTAAATGTCAACAAGTGTGAATGTGGGGGTGCCAAGACCCCCTCCCATGGTGCCAACCGTGTCGAGCTGCCCCTCTGGGGTGACGTGACCGAAAGGCACTGGCATCAGACGCTGACACCGCAGGAACAGCGTTTGGGGCGACGGGCGGAGGTGTGGTCACACCCTTGAGGGGCTTTCTCGTTCGGGCCAGAGGGGCCCACGGGGGCTCGTCCTGCTGTCTGGGGCCTGGGCAGAAAGAACACCAGGGCCGTGCCCTCACATCCGTGCTCCTGTCTGGCTTCCAGAACTGGAATGTCGAGGCGAGAGGTACTTTTCCTGTTCCTCCTGAGAAAGAGGATTCTGAGTGACAGTGACCGTTCACTGAGTCCTTCCCGCGCGGTAAGGGTGAGCTGGCCACTCTTCCATCGCACGATCTCACCCGTGACCAAGATGGTCCATCCCCCTTCATGTGCAGTCACAGAATCTTCCTTCCGCCCCTATCCCTGCACCCCAGCCTCCACCGATCCAGCCGGGCACAGGGGACCCAGGGACTCCACTTCCCAGGGTCCTTTGCAGCCAAGTTCAGCCACGTGGCATACTCTGGTCAATGGTACCGGCTTCCGAACGTGCAGACAGATCACATCTGCCTGGAGACTGTCTCCGCTTCCACATTCCCCCTCTGTGGGCGGCAGGGGGGCCGGAGTCACCTTCACCCAAAGGGCAAGAAGGAACCTGGGTCCCCGGACTAGCTCACGGGGCAGAGCTGCCCCGGACCACCCTCTTCAAGACTTCAACGAAAGAGAAAAAGGCGCAGGTAGCTTTTCCCTGCCTTTCAGGACTTCTTAAATAGCGCTTTAGCTGCCCCCACCCCCACGAGGAACACAAATCTCATCTTTGCAGTAACCTTGTGAGACAGGTGTGATTTCCACTTCATCTTATCGAGGAGGATCCCCAAGGTTCAGAGAGGCCAAGCGCCTTGCCCACGGTCACAGCGGCCTGAGATGGCAGAGCCGGGACCTGGTTGCCAATGTAGCAATGGCCACAGCGTTCGCCCTTCTGCCCTGCTCGGGGCCCCTGCAGCCACTGCCCTCCGCGGCGCCTCTCCTGGTGGCTCCTTCCCTCTGAGCATTTTAAAAAGTTGGGACATGATTTGTGTCCCTCTCTCTCATCAGAGACTATTGAATACTGAGAACGAACCGAGAGTTGAAGGGGGAGAGGGAGGGGGGGGAAGGGGGTGACGGTCATGGAGGGGGGCACTTGCGGGGAGAAGCACTGGGTGTTATATGGAAACCAATTTGACAATAAACTATTATAAAAAAATAAATAAAACGTTGGGACCAAGAACCTGATACGCTCTCCTCACAGAGACAGGAAGAGGGGAGGCCTCTTTCTCCTTTGCATTTGTAAAGCTGAGTGTATTTGGAAAGCTTTGGGGGGGTCAGGGTGTGATCAGCAGGAGTGAAGAGCTGACCTCTGTTATTTGTGTCTCCAGTCCCCCATTCTGGTGCCAGCGCCCAGAGTCTGCATGGGGAGGGGCAGACTCCATGACCCCTCTGGGCCCAAGTTAGGCCCGCGGGTCCCCCTCCAGGGCACTGGTGTTTTCCCGAGAGACGCAAATCGCTCAGGGCTGGAATGCGGTCGCTCGAGCCGCAGACCCCACGGGACTGTCCTCGGGCCGCTGCTACCGGAACCCTGTGCTGCCCTGAGCCCCGACCCTGCAACCCCTGCTCGCCAGCTGTCCCTCAACCTGGAGAGAGGGCTCTGCCACATCGGTCCGAGAAATGCTATCTCTGCTCACATTTTCCCAGGACGGGCCTTTCTTCCTTTCAGAGACCCCACCCGATAGGGCTGCTCTGAGCCAGAGGCAGAGCGGGGAGGCCCAGACCACGTCCAAGCACGACCCTGAGGGTTCCAAGCAGAGCATCTGGGAGCCCCAGAGCTGGACTCGGAGGCCGGCGTCCCGAGGTGGGAGCCGGCAGGCCTGGAAGGGGAAGGAGGCAGCGCAGAGTCTGGGAGAGAACGAGGGGCCAGGACTGCCCGGGTGGGAGCGGGTGTGTTTCACCTGCTGGCTTCTGGGGAGGAGGTGAGTTCAGATAGAAGGCTCCATGTTCAATGGGGGACATGATCTGTCCCCCCAAAAAGGCCACTGAGGCTTTGGCCTGCCGGTAACGCCTGGCATCCCGGGAGCACAGCTGCTGCGGAGTGTGGCCCGCAGCCTCTCTCCCCGACGGAGCCGGATGTGCGGGGCCAGCTCCCAGCTCGGCTTCATTCAGATGCAGAGACCCAGCTGGGGCATCGGTCCTGAAGGGGGGTCCAAGCTCATGCTCCAGCTGGGGTGTGGGGGGGGGTCAGCCTGGCCCTCCCAGCCCTGCCAGCCTGTGCCACTGGGGACCAGGAGGGGGGTGGCGGCTCCGGGACCACCTGCAGGCGCCTCTGACGCACGGACTTTCTGATCCCGAGGATCAGGGCCCCCAGCACGTGGTGAGGCCCAGTGCCGGCCGGAGGGTAGGGCTGCACACCATCACGGACGCAGCAGGGGACGGCAGTGAAGGTCAGTGGGTCCGAGTCCTCCCTCCGCAGATCTCTGATTAGGGGATTTAGGACAACTCGCCCCACGTCTCTGAGCCTCAGTTTCCCCCTCTGAAAAGTGAAAACAACACACCTTCCCTTTTCGGGGCACCGTGCACGGGGAGATCTCTAACATGGCACTCGCTGTATCATTAGCCTCGGCGAGCGGCAGGCGTGGCCGCAGTACTGGGCATAGTAACGTGCATTCTTATTTTTCTTCTCATCACTTTCACAGGCATAACCAAATCCCGTTTTCCTGACCACACCGAGAGGAGCATGGGTCGGACGGCAGTGTTTCCATGTTAGCAGTGAGGGAATCAGGCCCTGAGAGGCCAGGGGGCTTTCCTGAGCCCGAAAGTGAGGACAGAACCCGGGCTTAAGTCACTGGTGTTTACTCCTGATTCATGGCTACTTTATTTTTTAAATGTTTTATTTTATTTATTTTTGAGGGAGGGGGAGAGAGAGAGAGAGAGAGAACGAGATGGGGGAAAGGCAGAGAGATGGGGGACAGGATCCCAAGTGCACTCCATGCTGACAGCACAGAGCCCGACGCGGGGCTCAAACTCATGAACTGTGAGATCATCACCTGAGCTGAAGGTAGACGCTCAACCGACTGAGCCACCCACGTGTCTCTCCCAGTTCACGTCTTACTCCATCGAGTACCAGGGAGGACCCTGGCCTCCAGAGAGAATGTGAGGGCATGACGGGCATTCTGGATGCCTACTGGGCGCCAGCCCCCTCGTCTTCCTCATAATCTTGTTCAGCCCTTAGAAGAAGCCGGCTGGAGAAACAGATCAACATCTATAGAGAAGTCTTCAGTGTAAACGCGAGGGGTTCGCACTGCGTATACGGGGTGCTGTGAGGCCGGGAAACAAGATTTCCTACGAAAAAGCAGGTTCTCACCCTTGGTGTTGTCGACATTGGGGTGGAGACTCCTTTGCGAGGTGGGGGAGGGGCCGTCCCGAGCACTGAATGCTTAAAGGCATGGCATTTCCCCAGGCGCTAGATGCCAGTCGGACACCCTCCCCCCACTCACACACCAGTTAACCAAATTTGTCTCCAGGTGCCGCTTGGTGTCCCCTGGGGGACAAGCCTGCCTCCCCGTTGAGAACCAGTGCGTGGAAACAGCTGAGGAAAGCTCCCTGGAAGAGATCATCTTAATTGTTTCTAATGTTTCTCTATTTTTTGAGAGACAGAGAGATAGGGAGACAGAGACAGAGAGCTTGAGGCGGTGGGGGGGTGGGGAGCATCGAGAGAGGGAGACACAGAACCAGAAGCAGGCTCCAGGCTCTGAGCTAACTGTCAGCACAGAGCCTGATGCGGGGCTCGAACCCACGAACCGTGAGATCATGACCTGAGCTGAAGTCAGACACTTAACCGACTGAGCCACCCAGGCGCCCCTGGAAGAGATCATTTTAAAAAGGAGGGTGTGGCAGAGGGGGGTCTGGAAGGGTCAGGAGAACAGCCTTCCTTAGTGCAAAGGAGGAGGGACTTGAAGAGACCTTGCAGCAAGCCGTGTTGGAAAATTCATCAGCGGTGTGTGACAGACAGAGCAGGCTGTCACAGCCTTCCTGACCAAGGCTTGGAGGTGACAAACGGCTTCGTCCTGAGCGGCCCATCCTTCTCCTCCTCCTCCTCCCCCTCTGCCTCTTGGGAAATGGAGATTTTGCAGAGCACGGCCCATCCTAAATCACCATCCCCTCTCTTCCAGCTGCAGAAGGGCCCGGAATGCCCGAGGGCCAAGGACTCTGCTACTTTGCCAGCCGTACTCAAGGCGGAAGTCACCTGCAGCATCACCGCTCCTAGAAACATAAGGTTGGCCGCAGATGCACGAACGTGACCCTGGCCTTGACCCCCAGAAAACAAAATTCCCAAGGAGCTGGTCGGGCTGTCACGGAAAGAGAACTTGGACGATGTGTGCAAACACCCCAAGGCCGCTCTGTTTGGTGTTAGTGGGGGACCGGCTGCCAAGGAGTTCCGGATCCGGAACCACCACCGGCTCTGCCGGCTGCAGGGGTTAGAATGGGTCATCGGATCACCACGGCCCTGGCCTGAGGGATATGTTTTCCTCCTATACTCCTTTTTTCAGACATAGAATTCATACACTGTGAAATTCACCTTTTAAAAGTAAACAATTCAGCGGGTTTTAGCATATTCACAGGGCTGTGCAAACCATCAGCACTGTCTAATTCCAGAATGTTCTCCTTGCGCCAAAGAAATCCCCACCCAGGAGCAGCCACTCCTGTCTCCCCTCCCCCCAGGCCCTGGCAACCACGATCTGCCTTCTGTCTGTGGATTCGCCCGGATGGATGAGGTCACACAGGGAGCCCTTGGTGGCAGCCTCTTCCGACAGCATCCTGTTTGGACGGCTCCAGCCCCGTGAGAGCCCGTGGCAATGCTTCGCTCCTTCTTCTGGCCGGGGAATATTCCGTTGTATGGACAAACCACACTGTGTGGGCTGTTTCCACCTTCCGGCTCTCGTGAACAGCCCTGCGGTGACCGTTGAGGCACAAGCCTGCGCTCCCATTTCGGTTTTCGTTTCTCTCGGATGTACGCCGAGGGGTGGAATTGGTGGGTCATGCGTGGTTTGTGGCTTCAAGATCACAAACACCTTGCAAGCTGACATGCTGGGTCAGTCTTGAAGTATTCCTGGGCTGGGATTCAGGGGCCCCCGAAATCCCTGCAGTCTTCCCTTCTGGCGCATCGCAAAACTGCCATCATACGTACAACATGTCAAGTCTTTCTTGATACCCCAGCTTGCGTCCCCAGGGCACGAGACCTCCAGGCGCAATCATCCGGAACTCAGTACCAGATACATGTCAGGTACTCAGAACTTCGACGTGGCCTTTGGGGACATCTATTATCTGACACTGGTTTTACCTGTCGCAAGAAGATACAAAGATGGAGCAAGAGAGAGGAAGTGTGGGGTCTCCAAGGCTTCCTGTAGACCACTGTGTAAGATTCCAGAAACGAAACTGAATTGTACATCATATATATACATATTTTTTTATTTAGTTAGAACCTGCTTTTCAAAAAAAAATGTTCCTCAGGAGGTTCCGGATAAAAAGTCAAAGCCGCTCGTTAATTACACCCTGAGTCCCACCATCACACGAGGAGTTTTGTTTTCTTGACATTGACTGGGTCTGGTTAAGTTAACGGTCTGGGAGATAATAACACCCCTTTTGCAGAGCTGACTCTGGCCAGGCCCGCTTCTGATCACTTTAACAGCTTGACTGGGTCCTCTAAAAATTAAATGGAAGTTAGCCTCGGACCTGGAGGCACTTTTCCATTCATTTCCTGCTGGACCACGTCAATATTCTAAAGAGGTTTCGGGTGTTACTCCTTTTTGAATAATTTATCATCGCTAATGAAAGCTTTAAAAACTGGCTGACATGAAAGCAAAAGTCATTCCCACAGGTGTCTCCAACAAAGCCTTTCTGGGCAAAGGCGATGAAAACACCCAGTTCAGCTTCTGCTGCCCCCAAGCAGTTCGGCTGGTGGAGTTCACCCCACCCTGGGGAGCACTCAGCACACAGGTCCTCTGAAGGCACAGCGTAGGAACGAGACACGGAGCACCGGTGCGAAGGCTTAGACAGCATAGGCGAGGTGATATGATACTGCAGTAGCCGAAGTCAGAGGTTTTGTTATTTGTTTATTTTTATTTTATTTTTGAGAGAGAGAGAGAGAGACAGAATGCAAGCAGGGGAGGTGCGGAGAGAGAGGGAGACACAGAATCTGAAGCAGGCTCCAGGCTCTGAGCTGTCAGCACAGCTGAATCCACAAACCGTGAGATCATGAGCTGAACCGAAGTTGTCTGCTTAACCGACTGAGCCACCCAGTTGCCCCCAAAGTCAGAGGCTTTAAATGAGCACTTACTTCTTACTGTTCTCACCCAACTCAGCTGCTAAGACTACTGATTTCTGCACGGAGGGAAAGGGGTTTGCTGACGCACTTCGAGAAGCTGCGCTAAGCTACGTAAGTGTTTCCTATGTCATAGGCAGAGGACTTCAGGAGACTGAGCTCCCCAGTGTAAGGAGCGGACCGTGCTTTCTACTCCTCTAGCTTTGGTGCTTCGGCACAGGGCCGCGCACGGAGCGGGGGATCAAACTGTGTGAAAGGCAGCAGCGCACACAGAGAGGTTCACACTCATGGCTTCGAAGGCTGCTTCCAGTGCTTCTGAGCTGTGTGACTCAGTCCTCTTAGCGTCTCTGTGCCTCAGTTTCCTCACCCACGAGGTGGGGAAACGGTCTATTTTGGTGTATAATAAAGGCAACTAAATTACTGCCTGTTATGCACCCACAAAGGTTCCGGGAACATTGTGGGCACCGTATTACTAATTCATGAATAAATGAGAACTAGCATCTTCTGAATGTTGATTTAGGAACTCAGCTAAGGATTGTTTTGTTGGATCTTCACAACAACGCAACACAACAGGCGTAGTGTGATGACCATTTTGCAGAGAAGGACACAGAGCCTTGAGGGCTAACTTGCCTGGGGTCCGATGACTCACTGGAGATGATGAGACCCCAGTCTGAAGCCGGCATTCCTGACTCCATGGCAGGCCCTCCACTCCGAGGCTGTGGGACCCGTGCTGGCAGAACAGCTGAACGAGGCTTCGGTGAGCAACACGGCGCCCGTCTCTCTTGATCGGATGTATCATGAACTCCACACTCTGCCTTCATTCCGCCCGTTAACCTTCGGGGTTCTGGCACACTTTCGGAACCTCTCACACAGATCCCTTTCTGTCGACTCCCGTCTCCTGGAACTGGTTCTGGGACGTTGTTCTCCCCTTGACATCATTTGAACAGAACATAGTTCAAAGACAGCGCCGCCCTCTCCCTTTCCACCTCCTTGTGTCCAAAGACATGTCCACGCAGAGAACTCACAGCTCGCACGACGCCATCTTGGCCATCTTCTGCCCACGGAGGACCCGGAAGCTGTGCACTGAACCAACTTAGATCCTGCTTCTCTCTGCTGAGTGGTGCTTTGGAGAAAAGAGCAGGTCATGCCCTCTCTTCAAGCCTCCTTTTTCTTTCTGTAAAGTTTGTCTTTCTTAAGCTTGTTTCTTTGGGTGACAGGGGGTGAGGACTGTTAATGTTACACAAGCACCCAATGGGGACATTTCCACGGCGCCGTGTGCTTGCTGATGGGGGAGGGGCAGTTATCTTCCCAAATAAGGGCTACACGTAGAGCCCACTCGAACTGGGCACTTCTGTGTCCTTTTGCAACAGAAATGGCCCCACCCCAGAGCTCTGGAGCAGACTCTGGGCTGCTGGAAGAATCTCCAGTCACCTAGTCATCATGGCACATCGTGAATGCCAGGCTCTGTTCTAGGGACTGGACACCAGGGCTGCACAGGGACAAGGTCCCCGCACCGACAGAGCTCCCATTGGGTGGGCAGGCTGAGCTGTGCTTGTCATGGGCTGGGCTGGATGTCGAAGCAGAAGGACTCACACCTCATTAAGACGTGGGCCTTGAGTTTGGAGAAGGGAGGGGGCCTGGGCTCTGGCTGGGGAAGGCCAAGTGCGGGGGCGGAGAGGGGTGCCCGAGAGGATTAGGTACAAGCTGGGGCCAAACTTGACTGAGGCATATGGTGCTTACATGCAGGAATGACACCCAGAGGCCTGTCCATGGGACTGCAGAGCTCGGAGCGATGGAAAGCACCAGCCCCGGGGATGGAGGCTAGAAAGGAGCCGATCTGGCATTTCCAATCAGAGAGAGGCAGCAGGCATGTGGGAACAGAGGCCAGGTGAGGCCCACAGAGAAGTGGATGGATTTTCTCCCAGGAGGAGCTCACCGCTAGTGGAGATGGGGGAGGACAGGTAATAAACAAGGACACCTATACTATATAAAGTAGAAAGAAATACAAGGTAGGCTGTGGGGATGAAGAACGGGGTGTCAGTGAAGCATTCCTATTTCAGGCCAGGTTTTCCTAAAGGTGACATCTGAGCAGAGACCTGAGTGATGAGAGAATCAGGAGAGGCACCAACAGCATGTAGAAGGGCCCTGCGGGGGTTCAATGCTTGGCACGTTACAGGAATGGCAAGGAGACGAGAGGCGGGCAGAGAAGGAGCATGGGGACGGGTGGCAGGAGATGAGGCCAGAGGAGCAGATGGGAACCAGTCGCCACAGGGCAGTTGGAGAGAAATAAGTTCAGCACATTTAGGTTATATTATGGAGGTTCTGATGGACGGCAGAGATGGTGCACGTGGAGGGTGCCACAAAGCCCGAGTTTGAAAATAAACTGAACTCCAGGGAGGGTAGCAAGGATGTGGACGGAACAACATAAACGGCTTTTGCCCCAATCACTAAGTGCTAGATGAGCACCTGCTCTGTGCTCTGCGCGCGCACGAAGATCGCAGCGGGGCCTGTGTCGGTTCCCAGGGCTGTGCGTCCCCGGGCGGTGCGTGCGCGCACCCCTCATGTGGAATCCGTGCGCGCGCTGCTGCCCCTTCTCTCACGGCGCGTGAGGCAGGTGCCGCTGGCGTATCCCGTGTGGTGTGGCCAGCCCGCTTCCTGGCCTCCCGGACCCACGCCCATCTCATCCCAGCTCCGCCCTTAGGGACGTGACATCAGCAGCTCAAGTATTTACACCGGGAAATTGGTGATCGCCATAAGCAGCCGCCCCCTCCCCCATCCTTGGTGGTTACATCCACGTGGCAGAGGAGGCCACCAAGGCTCGGAAGCCTTGGAGTGGCAGTGCCTCGAGTCCAGGGTTCCCTGCCTTTCATCAGTTTGCAGATAATTCCAGCAGCGGACATTCCAGTGACAGTTTCGGGCATTTCATTTTGGACGCCCTGGGAATTTTCAAGGATTTCCATGCCTCTTTTGGTTCCTGTGTCTGGTTTAGATCAGGGCCTGAAATTCCCTGTGGGCTTTCTTTCCTTGAAGGGGGTGACCCCCTTGCTGACCCCTGAAGGCTACGAGAGGGCGCCTAGAAACCTCCGCTGGGGGGCAGGGGGGGCTGTCCCCCTACGGCAGCCGCTTCTGTCTAGCTAGGAGAGGAAAGCAGGCGAGGTGAGATTCAGTAAATGCCACTTGCGTAATTGGTGGTGAACAAAAGGTCGGGCCCTGTGGTATTACTTTTGATTACACTGAAAAATCCAGTCCAGTTTTTTTTTTTCATTTCCTGGGGTGGAGGCTGCAGGCTGTGGGAGTCTCACAGGACACGGAGAAGGGGAGGGGGCCTCCTGCTTGTTTGCCAAGGAGAGACCACCGGAGGGGGGCTGCCCAGGGCTCCTTTCTGCCCAAAGTTCTCAACGGCTTCAGATATAAACTGGGCTCTTCTCCTGACTTTTTTTTTTTTTAATGTTTTTTATTTATTTTTGAGAGACAGAGAGAGACAGCGCAAGCAGGGGAGGGTCAGAGAGAGAGGGAGATACAGAATCTGAAGCGGGTTCCAGGCTCTGAGCTGTCAGCACACAGCCTGACACGGGGCTCGAACCCATGAACTGCGAGATCATGACCTGAGCCGAAGCCGGATGCTCAACCGACTGAGCCACCCAGATGCCCCTCTCCTGACCTGTCTTGAGCTGCAGAGGGTAAGGAAGGCTCCCGGAAGGAAGAATAAGAGCAAATACTTATTGAGCACTTACTGTATGCCACAACTTTATATACACACACGTGAATGGCCCACAACACCCTATGACCAGATACGCTCACTATATTCCTGTCTGTTTTGCAGCTGTGTAAGCAGGTACAGAGAGAGGTTAAATCATTGGCTTGAGGTTGTGGCTCCAGACTCCCAACCCCTAACAACTAAACTGTACGGGCCGGGGGCAGGGGGTTGCAGAGGTTAGCCACGAGGCACTGGGAAATGCTCTGAATGTAGCAGAACATCTCCTCAGAGGAGACTGGGAAAATGTTGTGGCCCCTTTCAGACCTTTCTGATCCAGCAAAGCCAGACAATACCCCCCTGCACCTGAGACCCCACCACCAAGGCCTTGATTGTTGCCCTCATCATTTCTTGTTGGGGCCACCACAGTGGTCCCTGGATGTCCCTCCCTCCAGCCTCACCTCCTCCACATGTCTGCACAGGGGTGTCCACATCCCATCAACAGCTCTAGTGCCAGGGTCCAGAGCACACACCCAGCTGGCCGGACCCTCATGTGCCCCCCGCCCCGCCCCCACCCCCACGGCTGCTACTTTCCCAGAAGAATTGCACTGACCATGTCCTATGTGCCTGTCCTCAAATGCACTGCTCTCCTTGCCTCTGTGCCTTTGCACATGCTGTTCCTGTGCTCGGAATGCTCCCTTCCAGTTTCTGTACCGACCAGTTCTTCATGATGCTAGCAAGGCTCCTCTCCTTTTGGAGATACCCTGACCTCCAGGTTGAGGCAAGAGACCCTCTAGGTCCCCAGTGGTCCTTGCAGGCAGCCACAAAACTCCTCCGCATGGTGTGTCTGCCTGCTGGGCGGTGAGAGTCTTGGGGGGGGCAGGGGCACTGCCTTGTGCATCTTTGTTCCCTTAACACCCAGCCTAGTACCTGGCACACAGTGGGTGCCCAATAAGTAACCACTGAATAGATGAATGAATGAATGAGTGGCTGGCCACCTCTGAATCATCGATCCTTTCAAGTAGGTAGCGGTTCTGACTCCCGTCCTACCTCTGACAGCAGAAGGCAGCCCTGTGCCTTGGGGGCGGGCAGGGGTGAGGAAGGGTATTGGAAGATGAGAATCAGGAGGAGCCTGAAAGGGGCCGGAGCAGGCGTTTTGAAAGCACAGCCACAGTTGTGACAACTGGCATCCCCGCAGCACTGACAGAGGTCACGAGGGCTAACTCGGCCGTTCCTCCAGAAAGGCAAGTCCTGCCCCCAGGCCCAGGGAGCACGGAGACAACAATGATCCGCAGCCCCCGCCGCGGGCTCGGACTCGTGGCTGTGTGTGCAAAGCTGTGTGTGCGCGGAGATGAAAGGCTGGGGGGGAGCCGTCCGCCTGGCTCGTTGGGCAAGCGTGGCCCGCGGGCCCGGAACTGCTGTCCGGGTGCAGCATGGATTAGGCCTCAGATGTTCCGGAAGCTTGCTTCCTAACCACCGCCTGCTCTCTGCTTCTCCCGGGGCCTGAGCCCACACCGGCGTGCTCGGGGGAGTTCCACGTGGCCACACGGCACCCCTACGGTGAGGCTGGTGCTCTGTGGGCAAGTGGAGGGAGGGGACAGAAGATGGGAGGTGTGTCCAGTGAACAGGGTGACATTCCTTGGTCAGGTCCCTCCAATGGGGGTTTGGGTGTGGATGCTGATAGGCACAGCGTGTTGGCTCATGAGCCACGCAGCGCCGACAGGGGGCGTTCTCTCGGTTGGCACAAGTGAGCCAGCGGACACGTTTGGAAAGGGTTATCTGAGGATGAGGCTCAGAGTGGCATTTCAGGACAGACAAAGGAGCAAGTCGAGTGGTTTCCAATGTGGATGTGTCACCCGTGAAGGCTTCCGGGCCCCCCTCCCTTCCCCCCCTTACCTGGGCCTCCCAGCCTCCCAGCAGATGTCCCCCGCCCCCCACCGTTCTTCATGATGCCAAGTCAGGGTTCATGATGTGAGCTCTGGCTCCCGGGTAATGAAATCTTAATAAGCCGCGCCGGGGAGAAAGGCTGTCCAAACAGATTAACGGCGACGGGACAGAGTTCAAAGAGGGATGGCTTTTTGATGCTTTAGATGCCTCTCCGGGCCGTTTCGAGGGCTGAGTTCTGTGTGGGGCACACGGTGGGCAAGAGAGGAAGTGGAGGTGAGGCAGGGGGAGACTGGGGAGCGAGGGCGCAGGACGGATGGAAGGCAGCCTCCCCTCCCCCCACCGCCCTGACAGCTGTGGGAAAGCTTGACTGAGCCCAGGGGTTTGGATCACGACACCCATGATTCCCAAACAAGAGAACTGTCATATTCTTAAACTTAACAATGAGCCCTTTACCGTTTTAGGATGCTGTGAATGTTCTGGAATCAGAGAGCAGTGGTGATTGCACCACCTCGTGAACATCCTGAAAACCACGGAATCCTACACTTTAAAATGGTAAGTTTTATGGTACGTGAATTACATCCCAATAAAAAAAAAGGTGGTGGAAGCCCCGTTATTCCGAACCCCACTCTGGGTCAGGAGATTCACGGAACACTAAGATGTGGTGACTCGGTGACAGGAAGCCATATTCAACAAAGGGAAACAAATCAAAGAATCCTTTGGAAACGAGTGGGAGGAGCTGTCATCTAACGGTCCTGGGAGCACGTTTTCGCCGGGGGATAAACTTCAACCACACAAACATACTCACTGTATGCCAGAGTTCTAGAAAGATGAAGAGACCAAGACCCTAGCCTGCGGAGGAAGAGTGGCAAATAAGACCAGAGAACAAATATCCCAGGCGGGAAGCACAGCGTGCCAGGAGAAAGGATTTCAGGCTGATTTTTTTACTTTAGTTTTTTATTTTTGAGAGAGAGATAGAGAGCAAGTGTGAGAAGGGCAGAGAGAGAGAGGGAGATAGAATTTCAAGCAGGCTCCGCGCTGCCAGCGCAAGATCCTGATGCGGGGCTTGAACCCATGAACCACGAGTTCGTGACCTGAGCGGGTCAAGAGTTGGATGCTGAACTGTCTGAGCCACCTGGGTGCCCCTCTGGGGGTTTGTTTCTAAGGAGGGGCAAGGTCCCATCTGGTCACAGGGCCCGGGACTGAGATGAGCCGTGGAGAATGCAGCATTTGAGGTGGGCTTTGAAAGACAGTGAGCATCCTAGTAGGGGGAAACGGTTCCGATTCAAGGACCAGCAGGAGCAAAGGCCCAGTGGCTGCAAAGTACAAGACCTTTCAATTTGCCTGCAAAAGAAGGCAGTGATAGGAAGGCGGGGCTAAAACGCTGAGCAGGGCTTGCATTACCAGCGGATGGGAAGGGGGTGGATTTGGTCTGTTTCAGGTCCTCTCCCAGGAGTGACTTGGTCAGGGGTGTCCTTCCCTGCTTTGAGGGTGGCGCTGGTTCTAAACAGTGAGGCAGGCAAGGTTTGCTTCGGGGAACCCTCCTTGCAACCCCATCCACAGATTCCTGGCCCTTTCCTGCCCACAAGGCGCTCAGCTCTGGTTGCCGTGCTCCCCGGAAGATGCTCAGTGAGAACATTAGATGAGATACTGAATGAATGAACTGAAGAATGAGTGAAATGAACAAATGCATGCCCCTGGCACGGCAGCCCCTCGTCCCCAGAGCCACACGAACCTGGCCAGTGTCTCGCTATTTCAGGGCCCCACCAGGACGGAGTCGGGTCATGTGGGTGAGTGCTCCTGTAAGGCATTGCAGGCACCTCCCGGTCAGCCTCGCAGGGCAGACGATGCCATCCTTACAGTAGTGCCCATGTCTGGTTTTGGTGGCCCGGGGTGAGCCGCGCTCTGGAAGCAGATGACCCTCCTTCTGACATTGGAGCAGGTCAGCCATAGCCTCTCGCTGCTGCGTCACAAACCCTATGTCATTCGCCTCATTTTAACTCCTCGTGTAGGCAGTGTATCGTTTCCCATCATCACCAGGAGGGTGAGGATGGCAACGATCAGATACTTTGAGAGAGAGCCCACGTCCATGCAATGTTTATTATGGTCCATTGTCATAACTGTTCTATTTCATTATTAGGGACCACTGTTGATCTCTTACTGTGCCTCGTTTAGGAGTGAAAAGCTATCACAGGTATGTGTGTATAGGAAAAGAAATAGTCTGTAGAGGGTGGAGTGTTATCCTGGCTGCAGGTGTCCACTGGGGGCCTTGGAAACTTCCTACCACAAACGCGTTGGCTGTGTGTGGGGGGGACTGTAAATCAGTTCTCTGTTGGAAATCTTAACCCAAGGGATTCCGTGGGTGGCCTCTCATGCATTGGGCATGCTGGGCAGACGTACCAGTCCCTGCGCCTCGGACCACACCACTGTCCTTCCCAGGCTCCACCTGCCCATAAGCTCAGTCATCTTAAAGATGCTGCAGCTACAGGGGACGCCTGGGGGGCTCAGCCGGTGAAGCCTCCCACTCTTGATTTGGGCTCAGGTCATGATCTCATGGTTCGCAGGGTCAAGCCCTGCGATGGGCTCCGTGCTGGCAGTGAAGAACCTGCTTAGGGATTTTCTCTCCCTCTCTCTTTGCCCCTCCTGGCTCGTACTGGCTCTCTCTCAAAAAGAAATAAACTTAAAAACATAAAAAGACAATTCAGCTGCAGAAGATAAGCTATCCCCTGCTTGGCAGGTGAGCGTTGACAGGAACGGACCCGTCACGGGCAGGCCTCTGCATCACACGCTTCAACGGGGGGCCCCAGGTGGGCTCCGGGCTTCCTGTGTCTCTGTGCATCTTTTATTCATGCAGACAGGTGACCGCCACGCGAGCCTCATCACTCTCACAGCCTGACGTATGGAAGAGTAGCCTTATATGTGTTTGTGGCCTATCAGTCTTCTTGGACAGAGGCCATTCCTCAAGGTTCCATGAGCTGCCACCCCAAGAATTCAATTTACCCATCTCGGCTTCCCTGGAGCACTCCTTAGTATCTGTGGTCAATCACAATTCAGCAGAGCCAAAGATTTCTCTTCTGGGCCCTCTTCTGTTGGGACCCCAACCATCTTACTCCACCTGCGTGTCTGTCTTTCAGCATGCTCCTGGAGGGAGAGATCTGAGGCCAGCCAGTGGACGAGCTCGGGAAGCTGGAGGCCGGGAGCCACATGAGCCCCATCTCTAGGTCATGCCACTGCACAGGACCTGATGGTTAGAAGTGCTTCGAGCTTGGTTGAACACTCTGCTGTTGCTCTCTTAAAATTCTTAATATTTTTTGCATGAAAATTATACAGTGGGTCCTGGACAGAGGCCTGGCACTCACTGCTGGTTGGCTTGGGGCCACTGACGTGGTCCTAAATCTGGCTCATCTTTCAAAAATGTTGAATCACTGATAATGATGCTTCTATAGAATTGGTCCCCCTCCTGCTTTCCCACTGCCCTGGCCAGGACTCCCCATCTCCTCCCTGGGCTACTTCTGTGGACTCCCAACCGCCTCCTTGCCTCCAGCCTCCACCTGCTCTGAGCCATCCAGAACAATGCCTCTGTGCTGCAAAGCTCCAGGGGGGCCAGTCGTCTAGGACCCGCACTACTGGGTCCCCCAGGGCCCTTGGAATCATGCATGGGCGAGGCCCTACAAAGCAGCTGTTAATCACAGAGCAGCCAGCATTAATTGAGTTCCTACTAGATTCCAGGGAGCAAGTACTTTATGTGCATTTGCTCAAAGGTTTAATTGCAACAACAATCTCAGAAGCAGGTGTTAGTACTGTTGCCATTTTATGGATGGGAAAGTTGACACCCAAACAGAATAAGCGAGCATGGTAGGGAAGGGCAGGGGTTCCAGAGGCAAGCTCTCTGGTTGAAGGCCAGCTTGGTCACAGCTGGATCTTGACTTTGGGCGCGTTATTTGACTTCACTGTGCCTTGGTTTTCTACTTCTAACATGGAACTCACTAGAAACATACCTACCTCGTAGTCTTGTAAATCTAAACATTTAGGTCAGAGTCAATATAGACAAAGTACTTAAAACACCCCTTAGCACCAGCTAGGTACAATATATGTGTTAAAACACGAACTGGCCCTTATTAATATCAACACATCCAAGGTTACATGGGTAGACAGTGGCCCAGACAGGATTGGAACCCAGAGAATCAGAGCTCCGAGTCTGTGAGTTTAACCACTGGGAAATACTGCCTTGTGGGAAGACAACCAGGATGTGCTAAGTTTAAAGACATTCGCAAAGCATGCATAACTTGGTCTACATTTAAAGATGCTGGAGTCAAGACTCAGTTGATAAGCAGAAGAACACGATTCAAAGTGTTGACTCTATCCCTCTATGTACGCTGTTCATTAGCTCAGAAATGGGTAATTCTGCAGCATTGCTAATGGCACTTCACCATGTACCAGAAAATTCACCGTGGCGTATTTCCGCACAGTAACAATATCATTACAATATGAGCTGTCAGCACAACATCCTTCTATTAAATGTCTTGCAGGAGTGCAGGGGAGGGTGCCGGGGTTACGTGAGAATTACAGGGTGTGCAAATTGTCCAGGCACTGCTCTCTACAAAGGTATTTTTTTTCTTTACCCTGATTTAGTGAGTCGGGAAGGGGAGCAAGTGAGTGCATTTTAAAGACAGGCATCCGGTCATTTAGATGCAGGGCAGTGGCCTTTCTCTGTAAATGGCAGATGGAAATGAAATGCGCTTACAGTGGCTCCTTATTTGAGCTTAATTTTCCTGCAATCCATTCAAGGTGCCAAATCACCATGCCTGGTTTGGCCCAGTGTGGGGTTTCAGCTCTGTGTGCTCAGAGAACGTGTGACTGAGGGAATGTGTGCTCCAAATTACTTCTGATCTTCAATGCCGTATGCAGAAATCACGGTGCGACTCCTCAAACTACGTACAGATGGCCTTGAAGCCAATAACAGCACTGCCCAGCCCAGAAAATATTAACTATAGAGTTACCAGTGAGATAAGGCACATGGGTCAGATGGTTAATTATCAACCAATACTGAAGCTGCCTAAGATATGAAGTTCATCAGATTTAGACTGTAGAGAGATGAAGTGGGGGAGTCCTGCAACTATGAAGGAATTTATTTGGCTAAATAAGTGGTCCTATAATAAGAGTTATAACTGATAAGAATAATGGGAAGATAACGGAAATAATGATAAGAATTCCCTTTTATTGAGAACCTACTATTTCCCAGGCATTTTGCTAAGCTCGCTAGGCAGGGGGACACATTTGATCCTTTTAAGGATTCTGCAAGATCATGATTACGACTTTCATTTTGCAAATGAGAAGACAACCTCAGAGATGTTGAATAACTTGTCATATAGACATTAAGTGGGGGAGGAGATGAGGTTTCAATCCAGATACAGCAGGCTCTGAAGCCCAGGTCTTCCACACCTTCACAGTGCCCTGCACTATTTTTGTTTTTCCCAAAGCCCAGAAAGGCAGCAAGAAACGCTGCCACCAGGACACCAATAACAATTAAGTAACAACAATGAAAGAAATAACAACAATTTTAAGAGCAAAGAGCTGAATACCTCTTCACAGCACTTCCAGGAGATACATTTTATTTTCATGTCCATTTTAGAGCTGAGAAGGCTGAGGCTCAGAGAGGGTAAGTACTTTGTCCTGAGCCACACAGAGAGGGGACTGTGAGGGCTTCAGCAGGGCAGATGGAGAAGGTGTTGTGCAAGGTCAGGGCAGGAAGGTCCCTGGGAATAGGGTGCAACATGAAGCTCCTGCTTGGGGCATGTGTAACAACTTTATAATGCCAGAAGGGACCTCCTTGACACGTCCTTAGTAAGCACAACACAAGACCTGTCAGCCATGTTTGTTCTTTAGGATACCACCATCATCAGCCAGAGCTGATTGGATCCTGGGTGAACATCTGACCCAAGGCATCCAATGAGGTTCTTTTTCCTCAGGAGGTGGCGGCCATCTTTACTTTTTAATGACAACACTGTGAGGCCAGAGCTGATTGGATCCTGAATGAACATCTGGCTCAAGTTATCCAATGAGATTCTTTCTCTTGAGAACTTGCACTGAGAGGCACTGAACCCGGTGCGTCTTGAGTGCTGAGTTTGATCAATAGCAGAGTTCCCAAGGGCAGAGTGAAAGTGTCCTTTATAGAGGTCCGGGGGGCTGCCCTGCTCCCAATTTTCCTGAGCCTTGACTATCAACATTTTTTTTGGACTCCGTAAACCACGCCATTGTTCCTCTAGTGTTTTCCCCTCTGGCTCCAGCCTTAGCCTCCTGTGTTTGATGTGTCACAGCCCCCACCAGGGCCGGTCCCTCATGCTCCCAGGCCTTTTTCTCTCTGCCATGAGCCACACCTGATTGCCAGAAAATGCCAGCCCCTCTGCCAGAACTCAGCTCAGGCCCCCCTCCTACATGACGCCCTCCTTGATGTCTTCAGGCGTGCCATGGTGGTTTGTTTCCCCTTTACACTCAGGTTGACAGCAGTAGGACCTTTTCTTAGCATTTTCCCATTTCCTTGGCTTGGGAGGCAATTTTGGCCTTGAGGACAGAGAGTGTGCCTTCTCCCCTCTTAGCTCCAGGGTCTGGCTCAGGACCTGGCACAAAGATGAATTTTTATTCAATAAATGCATGAACGCAGGCAGCTATGCCCAGGGTACTGGCTTTGCAGATGGGATGTTCTGGAGCAGAAAGAAGTCTGCCCTCACCTGGCTTCTAGGGTCATCTTCAAAAGGCCAGTTGGTCTTTATCAGCTCCGTGCACACGGCCTCTCCTCTTTGCCATGGTTCGGTGGGAGGAAGGAGCCCCGCTGGTGAGCGCTTCCTGGCTTCTCCGCTTGGCTCTGGGCTCCATTACTAGGATGAATTCTTGCATGACCTTTAAGATTAAAACTAAATGTTCTGATCTCTCCCTAGACAGGTATTAGGTGCTGGAAATGGCATTTTGCAGGGACTGTGTTCAGTAGGAAACTCCAAATATCAGCCTCATCAGATTTTGACGTGTTCTAGCCAGTCTGAGCTGGGGCTTCACGGAGCCTTTCAAGGCCGGGCAATTCTAAGGGCAGCAATTTTCTCTGTGTCATGCTGGCTCCGGCAGGTACCCCTCCTGAGTCCTTTGAGAAGCTACCGCCAAGGGAAAAGAGACCTGAGTCCTTGGGGGTGCCCCTCAGAGCAGGGAACGCCAGGGCAGAGCAGGGGTGTCTGCAAACAAAGTTTAGCAGGGCTGTTAGGAAAAATTAGTCCCTCCGAAGACGCCGCCAGGCCTTCTGCCGTGGTCTGTAATGAAAGCATTTGCAACAAGGTTGGGGGGATGCCTCCATTCTGGGATTCCTCCAGCGACTCGGGGAAGCCACAAATGAAGAGTGTCTAAATTTGGACTCCTTTGATTAAAAGAAAAACCTAATGAGATAATCGTTTCCATAGAAACCTAGGTATATTTATTATTGCTTTTATAAGCCTCTTCAATTACCCAAATGAGGGAACACACTTACTGTCCTCCACGTTTGCACGTGAGTCACAAAGAGGAGCTGAGAACCGTGGATAGAGGGCTGATGGCTCAGAGGTAGATTTGTCTCCGGGGGGAAGAGCCTCACTGTGAGCATCCTGAGCAACTACGTGTCCAGCTAATAGGAATTTGATGCTAATAACGGCCAACACATGCAGAGAGTTCTTTATCGGTGCCAGCCAATCTGTGACTCTGTATGTCCATTTTACAGGTGAGGACACCGGACGCTTAGCAGACTGAGCCACCCAGGTGCCCCTGATGAATTTTTAAATTTCGTTTTGTTTACGTAGCCTTAGTATCTAGAAGAGAACTCTCTTTTTATTTTATTTTCTTTATTGTATTTTATTGCATTTTATTATATTTTATTTTAAATTTTTAAGAGAACTCTGTTTTAATTGCTAAATGCCTACATGCATGAAAGAGCCAGGAAGTTCATCTGTAGTGTCTTGCTTTATTGTCATCCACCCTTTGGGGCAGGTTTGAATTACGATCCCCATTTCACAGATGAGAAACCCAAGGCTCTGACCAGTTGTGTAACACGTGGGCAGTGACAGGGGCGGGGACACTGGGTCACTTCACAGATAGTTTTCAAACTAACAGAGGACTAAATGGACCCACTGACTAGCTCTTCCATGTGTTCCAGAAGGGAGGAGAAGCACTGCGCATCTCCAAACAGAGAGATACATGCTAGGAACAAAATAAAGCAAGGTGTTTAAGCAGACGGGAGGCCGGGAGGGCCAGGCTGGCCAAAGGAGGCCCCCAAAGATGGGATGTCTGAGCAAAAAACCTGAAGAACAAGACAGAGGGATGGAGCAAAGAGCAAAGAATGGGCCGAGGCTTCGAGGCACGAGCAAAGCCCTAAAGAGGAATCATGCTTGGTTCAAAAAAGAACAAAAAACCCCAAAACCACAAAAAACAAAAAAACACAAAAGCACAAACAAACAAACAAAATCTGTTTGACTCTGAGGCTCCAAAGCCTTTTCAGATCGCAGAGCTGCCCCTCTGGGCATCCACAATGCATGGAATAATATCCAGGCCTGCTTTGTGGGTTTGTTGAGGGAATTAATGAGGTAAAGCCTGTCAAGCACTTAGCAATGAGCCGGACACAAACTGGATGTTACCTGTTCCTGCAAAGTTACCATTAACCCCGGGTGCATGGCAATTAGCATGGGCAGAGGGGAAGGTCACCCCGTCCCTTAAAAGTGAGCAGACTCCCTGCACGATGGCTGCCTGTCCCTTCCCTCGGGGAGGTCACGGGCAAACTGGCTGCCCAAACAGGGAAGCTGAGTGAATTCTCTGTTGAATAATCAGGTTGTTTAGAATACATAGTGCCCTAATCCCAGGGAGAAACCAAACCAAACCAAACCCTTCCCAGGAATTGGTCGGAGAAGAGAACCCGTCGCTGGGAAATTAACAAAGTGCGCAGCAGATAATCAATAGTAATCAGCCCAGGAAATCAAAAAGAAAGCAATTGCCCTGCAGACCTACATCTTGTTTGTTCAATATTTCTGTGAGGTCAGGAGCCATGCCAACCCATTATGGTTCTTAAATTCAGAGGTAAATATATTCATGCTTCCTGCACCGGGGGGTAGCTCTGTTTGTCATGCTAGACAGCAGCACGTGCAAAGGGCCAAGAAGCCCCGGGTGTGTCCTGGAAGCTCATGTCCTACCTTCCAATGCCACGGGCTGGGAGCCCAACGGCAGCACGAGAGCCCCAGAGGGAAGCCGGTGGAGCCCACACTTCTTCCCAGGGGCAGGTGCACCAAACACTGACAAACTCTGTGGTCAGAAAGAGGCTAACTGCAAAACAGGATGTCACGGGCTGTGTTTCCAGAGATGATGGCAGTAGTCTTTGAGAGAGAGAGAGAGAGAGAGAAAGAGAGAGAGAGAGAGGCAGAGAGAGAATCCCAAGCAGGCTCCATGCCCATCAAAGAGCCAGCGGGGGGGGGGGGTTCAATCCTATGACCGTGAGGTCATGATCCCAGCCAATATCAAGAGTCACATGCTTAACCGACTGAGCCACCCAGGCGCCCCTCTGCCTTCCGTTTTATCCTCATCACACAGAGCATGCGCCAAAGTCAGGCTGACCTGCCTGTCCCTGTGGGCCCAAACGCTGCTGAGCTGGGTGACTGTGGGCCACCAGGAGGCCGAAATGAGGGCTTCTCCATAAAGCCCTTAGTGCAGAGGCCACCTGGAAGGGACGGATAAAGACTGGCTGTTATCAAAGCTGTTTCTTTCACACTGTTCTGGAATCAAGGACATATGGTACTAAGGGCGCTGATGTTGGAAGAAGAACCCAGAGGGACGAAGCAGCGATTTGGTCCTCAGTCTCCATATCTGTGAAATGGGCCACACCTGCTTGCCCATGCCGGAGGTTGCTGAGGGTCAAACAGGCTGGCATAGGTATACGTCAAGGTCAGTCTCCTCTAAGGCACCCTGGAGCCTCTCAGGTGCCCCAGGGAGTCTGTAAGTGTGAGGGGGACCCAGCGGCTCTTTCGAAGGCCTGCCTCCCTCCCCCAGAACTGTAAGCTCCTGAGGGCGGGCACATGTCTGCTTCCGATCAGTGGGGCCGCCAAGCCAAGTCAGGCATTCACCAGGCTCTTGATCAAAGTTGTAACGGGAAGGGAGCAGGGGAGGGTGGGTGGCATCAGGTGGCCTTCCAGAGACGTAACATGTACCCGAACTCCGGGCAGCCGGCCATGACTGGCAGATTCCCGGACAAGGTTGAGGATCTGTTGAAGAACCAAGGAATGGCACAACATGGCATCGGGAGGGTGGGTGTGGTGCCCGAAGGTGCCTGGCCTGGGACAGAACTCAGAACCGTTCGCTGAGTCTTCATATGCTGAGGGCACTGGGCAAGGGGCTTTACATGCATGTCTCCTGCAGGGCTGGCATTATGATCCCATTTCACAGAGGAGACAACTGAGGCTCAGGGGGACTTTGGAGCCGAGAACCACTCTCTCACGATGAGCCTCCTCCTTCCTGTTCCCTTCACGCCTCCCTCAGGACGCTCAGGCGGGAAAGGCAGTGTTTCTTTGGCGGTGAGGAGCCCTGGTCGTGGCTTCCCGGGAAGGAAGTTCACAGCCAGCGGAGCCACAGCCCCGCCCGCAGCTCTGCGAAGCCAAATTATGCCAACAGGAAGCCGACGGCACAGAAGCAGCAGCCGTGGGGACTCGCAGGGTCCAAAGAAGGACCTCATTTCTGGCTCCCTGAGGCCCTGCAGAGTCAGCATCGGGGTTTCATTTTCTCAGATGAGGAAGTTGAGGCTCGGGAGGTCGGCCACGGTGTCCCCCACCGACAGCGGGGCCAGAACGGGCATCCCTCTGCCGCAGGGGCATTGATGTTTACATCTCTGCTCACCCTTTGGGGAGGAGGCTTTGGTGGGAGACACTTCAAGTCACGGCATTTCAGGGGCGGCTCCTCCGAGGCACCGGGGACGCGTGTGTCCTGAGGATGGGTTTTGAAGGCCGGCTCCTGATTCAGGAGGAGGAGCAGGTGGGTGGGGGGGGGGGAGGGGGACTCTTATCTCCAAGCTTCTTCCACATTCATGAGGCAGCAGCCTCCCCTCTCTGACCAGATCTGTGCTTGTCCGTGACCGGGACCACCCACCAGGGATGCGATTCCACGGAGACCCCTGTGACGGTTCTGCTGTGGAAATCTGTCCTCCTGGCTGAGGGGAAATGGGACAGACAGACAATTCGGCCGCTGGGCCCCTCCACCCCCAAGCACGGAGGACCCTGGAGCACAGAGGGCTCATGGGGTGAGCCCCAAATGAAATTTCAGGGGGAAATGTACAGCTTTTGCTTTCTTCGTAGAGATGGCTCTGAGGTGGGTGATGTGGGCTACACCAACCCTTAAGATCAGTTCATGGTTAGGGGCGCCTGGGAGAGTCAGCCAGTTAAGCCTTGACTCTTGATTTCGGCTTGGGTCAGGATCTCATGGTTTGTGGGTTTGGGCCCCACGTTGGACTCTGCTGACAGCTCAGAGCCTGGAGCCTGTCTTTGGATTCTCTGTCTCCCTCTGTTCCCTGCCCCCGCCACCATCTCTCAAAATAAACAACCTTTAAAAAGGCACATGTACCCCAATGCTCATAGATAAAAGGCTAGTATCCAAAATCTACAAGGAATTCACCAAACTCCACACCCGAAAAATGAACAATCCAATAAAGAAATGGGCAGAAGACATGAACAGACACTTCTCCAAAAAGGACATCCAGATGGCCTACAGGCACATGAAATGATGCTCAGTGTCACTCATCATCAGGGAAATACAAATCAAAACCACACTGAGATACCACCTCATGCCGGTCAGAGTGGCTAAAATGAACAAATCGGGAGACTATAGATGCTGGCGAGGGTGTGGAGAGACGGGCACCCTCCTACACTGTTGGTGGGAATGTAAACTGGTGCAGCAGCTCAGGGAAACAGTGTGGAGGTTCCTCAAAAAACTATCCATAGAACTCCCCTATGACCCAGCAATAGCACTGCTGGGGATCTACCCAAGGGACACAGAAGGGCTGATACATAGGGGCACATGCACCCCAGTGTTCACAGCGGCACTTTCTACAAAAGCCAAATCATGGAAAGAGCCTCAATGTCCATCACCTGATGAGTGGATCAAGAAGATGTGGTATATATACACAATGGAGTACTGTATGGCAATGAGAAATAATGAAATCTGGCCATTTGTAGCAAAGTGGATGGACTTCGAGCATGTCCTGCTAAGTGAAATAAGTCAGGCAGAGAAGGACAGATACCGTATGTTTTCACTCATAAGTGTAACAGGAGAAACTTAACAGAGAACCATGGGGGAGGGGAAGGGGGAAAATAGTCGAGGAGAGGGAGGGAGGCAAACCATGAGAGACTCTTGAATATTGAGATCAAACTGAGGGCTGAAGGGGGAGGGGGAGAGGAGAAGGGGGGGATGGGCATGGAGGAGGGCATTTGTGGGGATGAGCACTGGGTGTTGTATGGAAAGCAACCTGACAATAAACTATAAAAGAAAAAAAAAAGAAAAAATAGAAATACCTGGTTCTTTAGGGAGGGGTCTCAAACCTACTCTAGACTCCCCGAAAAGGTGGCAAAAGTTCCCGGGACCCCTGCTACGGTCTGAATCCCCAGCCACTCGTGGCTCTGCAGAGACAAAACGTCTGACAGATCGAGTGCACGGAGGGCCTGCGTCGCCCAGCCAGCAGATACGCCTCGTAAGCCTGCTGCTCCACGGGCTACCCAGGAGGGGTCTTTTTTATTTGTTTGTTTTTAATCCAGAGCCATCTCTCTCTCTCTCTTTTATTAAAGATTTTTAATGTTTATTTATTTTTTAATTTTTTAAATATTTTATTTATTTTTGATACGGAGAGAGACAGAGCATGAGAGGGGGAGCAGCAGAGAGAGAGGGAGACACAGAATCTGAAGCAGGCTCCAGGCTCTGAGCTGTCAGCACAGAGCCCAACGCGGGGCTCGAACCCAGGAACGTGAGATCATGACCTGGGCTGAAGTCGGAGGCTTAACCGACTGAGCCACCCAGGCGCCCCTATGTTTATTTATTTTTGAGACAGAGAGAGACAGAACACAAGCAGGGGTGGAGCAGAGAGAGAGGGAGACACAGAATCTGAAGCAGGCTCTAGGCTTTGAGCTGTCAGCACAGAACCCGACACAGGGCTCGAACTCACAAACTGTGGGATCATGACTTGAGCCGAAGTCGGATGCTCAACCAACTGAGCCACTCAGGTGCCCCATCTCTCTCTCTCTTTTAGTGTATTAGGTGAAATGTGCTTATCATATTCCAGAAGGATCTTTCGTGAAATGCAAATCGGATGTGGTCCCTTCCCTGCTTTGTAACTTCCAGCGGCTTTTCGGGACACACTGGGAATGAAACCCAAAGTCCTGAGCAGCCTGAGGCCCCGAGGACCCTGGCATCGCGGCCCCCGTGCAGCCCCCCACGCTCCCCTGCTGCGCTTCCACACACACACTCTGCTGTCCGTCTGTTCCCGTTGGGGACCTCCCTCCTGCGCATGCGGGCTTTGGCTCCAGAGATTCCTGCTTCTCAAGGGCCACTCCTCGCCTGCCTCCCCCTCCTGTCCCTTCTCCTGCCACACCCCCGTCAGAACCCACTGTGGCACTCACGGAACTCTTGTTTGCTTATTTGATGGTGGAAGGATCCTTGGTCTCTCCCACCTTCGGGGATTGAATTGTGTCCCCTCCCCTCCCCCCAAATAAAGATCTGAAGTCCTAGCTCCTGGTACTTGTGGATGTGACCTTTGGAACCACCAGACGGTCTTCCAATGGCAGCACCATTTTCCATCCCCGTCAGCAACACAGGGCCCCCGGTGTCTCCACAGCCTCAGCCACACTGTCCTCCGTCTTCTTGATTCAAGCCATCCTAGCGGGTGGGCAGTGAGGGCTCGACCCTGAACACCGGCCCTGTGTCACTGGGAGTCTGGTAAGGGGCGGTTCCAGAATCTTGTTCCCCAACCGAAAGGGACTCCCTCATCGGAAAAAAATGTCGAATGCAGGACGAGAAGAGAAATATTCAAAGGCCCAGAGAAAGACGGATATGGGCTATTGGAGGCAGATCATGGTCTTGCTGCTTCCGTCAGATGGAATATTTTTGTCGTGTCAGAAAGAACAGTACTCCCTCCCTTCCCCCTCCTCAGTGTCTCAGAGATGCTGTCTGCTTTCATGGCATCCTTGTTTTCAGTAATTATTTTATTAAAGTTTATTTAATTTTGAGAGAAGGGGGAAGGGACAGAGAGAGAGAGAGGGAGAGAGGGAGAATCTTAAGCAGGCTCCACGCCCAGCACAGAGCCCCACATGGGGCTAGATCTCATGAACTGTGAGATCATGACCTGAGCTGATATTAGGAGTCAGACATTTAACTGACCGAACCACCCAGGCACCCCAAGAATGATTTTATTTTTATTTTTTTAAATTTGTTTTCAAAAGTGATTTTCTGGGGCGCCTGGGTGACTCAGTTGGTTGAGCATCCGACTTAGGCTCAGGTCATGATCTCACAGTCTGTGGGTTTGAGCCCCACGTCAGGCTCTGTGCTGACAGCTCAGAGCCTGGAGCCTGCTTCTGATTCTGTGTCTCCCTCTCTCTCTGACCCTCCCCTGCTCACGCTGTCTCTCTCTGTCTCAAAAATAAAAAAGAACATTTAAAAAATGATTTTATATCTTTGGTCTCACTCGTCCTCAGAACATTCTTCTAGAGGAGTTTGGGGTAGCGTTTCTACCCTTTTATTAGGCTTAAAAAATGGCTTGGGGTCTTCCTACTCCGCCATAGCACAGTGTTGTGTGTCTTACTCTGATTGTAGTGAGTCATTCCTGGCGAGGTTGCAGCTGTCCCTGGACCTTTTGCCCACTGCGCGGACAGTAGGAAGTCTGAGGTCATGTGGGCAAGTGCCCTGGATTTGGGAATTTCCAGTATCTGTGGGCTCAGTTGGACACTGAGCTGGTATGAGTCATAAGATATCTAGCCGGGTTCCCTACTCTCCTCCTTACCCTGCTTCCTCTAAGTGTTCCGGTCTCAAAGTTCATCCCTGCTGCTGCTATCTGGGGGAGGGGAGGAGGACTGGTTCCCGTTAGTAACTTCTGAAAGATCGAAGGTGCATGTTTCTCTCCCAGAAACACTGGTGGGCCTGGTTCTCTTTAAGGCTGAACTACATTGAAACTTCAGTTTCTTAACTTTGACCACTTTTGGTCTGATAGTAATGGAGAATTACAACTGGGCCTTTGGAGATGCTGTGTTAGTTTCTTTGTTAACCTGCAAATGAAATCTGTCCCTTCCCCCATCCCTTCCTACCCAGGCTGCTGTGTTGTAGAGCTCCTGGGAAGTCATTCACACTGTAGTCTAAGTGAGAGCACCTCAAAGAGTTGTGTACCTATCAGTGTTCCAATTTCAGCAAATGGTACACCTCCTCATACTTTTTCAAGGCAGCCACCTTTCTCTGCTTCGCCCCCCGCACCTAATCAATGACCACATTATGTTGCTTCTACCTGTCAAATGTTTCTATATCCCCGGCACTATTCCTATTTCTGATTGGACCTTGTCCAATCAGTTCTCCACAGTTAAGCTAGAAAGAACTTTTAGGATGCAAATCATCATGCCTCGTTCTTTTTTTTTTTTCTTTTTGGTAAAACTAAATGTCTTGAATATATTTTTTAAATTTTTAATGGGAGAAAATTTGTTTGCAATGAATGTATCTAATTTTCAGGAAGCAGCTTTGGCTTCTTTATATTCTGAAGTTTTATGTTTTAATATATTTCATCTTTTTTATTAAGTTTTTGATTTTATTATTATTTTTTTAAGTTTTTAATTTTAATTCCATTATACTTAACATACAGCATTCTATTACTTTCAGGTTTCCAAGATGGTGATTCAGCAATTCTGTGCGTTACTCGGTGCTCAGTATGACAAGTGTGCTCCTTGATCCCCATCCCCCATTTCCCACCCACCCTCCCCAGTCATGCCCATTCCTGGTTCAGCCATTCGGTTGCTTTCCCTCAGCCTTAGGGTGAAATCGAAACTCTCACCATAGTTGACGGCCCAGGCCACCTCTCTGGCTTTACCCATCCGACTCTGTCCCATGGTCTCTTTATTATTTTTCATTATTTTTTTAATTTTTTTTTTTTTAGAGGTAGAGAGAGATAGTGCGAGCAGGGGAGGGTCAGAGAGAGAGGGAGACCCAGAATCCGAAGCAGGTTCCAGGCTCTGAGTTGTCAGCACGGAGCCCGACACGGGGCTTGGACCCATGAACCGTGAGATCATGGCCTACGGTGAAGTCTAATGCTCGACCGACTGAGCCACCAGGTGCAGGCTCTCTTTGATCTCACCACCCTGGACTTTTCTTGGTGCTCCTGGCTCCCACTGCCTCAGGACCCTTGCACACCCTGCTCCCTCTGTCTCCCCTTCCACAGTTCGCTCGACAGGGTCCCTGTTCAACCTCTGGACTCAGTGTACCCATCACCCCCTCAAAGGGACCTTCTGTGACCACCAAGCTGAGCCACACACACTCCTACCCTTAGGATCCTATAGCTTCCTCCCAAACTCTGCACACTCGGGGTTACTTCTGCATCTGCGAATCCCGCCAGACTGTCAGCCATGAGCAAGTCTGGGATTTGCCACTGGGACCCCATTACCGGCACACAGCAGATGGCCAACCCGTATTTGCTGAATGGGTGAGCAAATGAAGGCCCAGCTTTTATTTTGTTCACTGAAGTACTAATTAAGAACCAACCATCATAAGACATTATGCCGGGACCTAGAAGAGTAAAAATCTGACCAAGATCCAGTTTCTGTTTCCAGATCCCTCAGAGGGATCCCAGGCCTCCTGAGGTCAATAGCCTGGCCCTACAAGGCAGATGGAGGGGGTACTGGTGATCCTGGCAGAGGCGAGACCTGCCTGCCACCAGCAGGCCACGCGCATGAGGGTCGAGGACCGGAGACAACAGGTCAGACTCAGCTTCTCGTGGCCGGTGAGCAGGCTGACAAGGCCCGGCCCAAGCGCTGGGTCCTCGGATGGGCTTTCTGCCTGGCCATGGATTTACTCCCTCAAAGTCTCTCACGGAGAGTCAATCAGCCGTGAGGAGCTGGGGGGGGGGCACTAGGAAAAGAGGGGCTGCACACGGGCCAAATTCAACCCTTCTTGGTGGCACTCTGTGAAATTTTAAATGAGTTTGCCCATCATTGAACCCTTGGGAGGCTTCACGTGCCCCCGACCTCCAGCATTTCTGGAGACAGCAAACCCTGAGGACACCCCGAGCTGCGGTCCCCAGGCAGGAGCTGAGCCGAGAAGTCTTCCCTTGGACGGAGCAAGCTCTCCCTCTGGACTCATTACCCCCACCCAGCTCTGCTGCTCCCCATGACCACAGGTGTCCGTGGGCACTGGACCCGGCATCCCATGCTGCCCTGGGGTTACTGCCAAGTCTATAAGAAACAATGGTTACCCCTGCGGATCTCATAACGTAGCTCCCGCCGCGTCCCCTCACCCCAGACCCGTCACATGAAATATCCAGAGCGCGGAGAGCCGTTGGAGGGTGGAAGCCACCTGAAGTCCTATGTTTCTTTGTATTTCATAATGTTCTGCATCTTATCGCAGGGACCCAAGGTTCAAGCAACTCTTTGACACACTGACAGCCTTGATTCAGGCACAAGGTCTTGCTGCTGAAATTCCTAAGCCTCTGTTTCCACACCCATAAAATGGGCGGATTCCACCTTCCTACACAACATGGCAGACTTGTTGCAGAACTTACATTGTCATGCACATAAGGCACCCGGCTCTCAAGAAGCGCTGTACAAAGGCTCGTCTTACTAGTATCTTCATAAATTCATGGAGAGCAAATGATTATAGCTCAAAACAGCAGTGTGCATTGAACCCTCATACCCAAAGTTTGTTTCTGTCTTATTTTTTATTTCCAATTATAATACGAGTCTGTGCTCCTTACAAAAGTGCTCAGAGAAATCCATACCATGGGGAGAGCAGGTTCTTAGACTTTCTAATTGTTTTCGCTCTCTGATCATTAAAACCCGGTGATACCTCGGTGGTGACATTTACAGGCGTGGGGACCAACCCAAGGCTTAGGCATGGAGTCCATCCCTGTCTGCCTGAACTTGGTCCTTAGGTTGGACCAAAGGCTTGAAAAGGAAACATCAAACCTTGTGGCCGCCTTGGTCATATTCTCCAGAATGAAAGTGACATTTATTTCCCCCTGGGCTATTGCTCCAGCACCGCGGGCCGCATGCTGACAGTTCAATTAAATTCCCGGAGTGCTGGCCAGGAGGTCCTGGGTCACCCTGAGACACTGGTCGCTGAGGCTCTTCCAGGGTCAGACGGGGTGGGGGGGGCGGGTGCCTGATCTCGCGTCCTGGCATGTACGGCGCCCCGTGGTCCCGGGTCCCGTGGCCCCGTGGACAGGGCGCCCCTCCACCTCCCCTCGCCAGAACAGGACCGTGCAATCACTTTCCCGAAAGGCCCCGAGACACTGGTCCAAGCCGCTTTCCCAGGAGGGACAGGCTTCCCGCTCCAGTTCCCGAGGCTCTTGTGTTCTGGCCCGGCTCTGAGCCCAAATGCTCGCAACGGGAAAAGCACCAGGTCTCCAGGCTTGGCCTATCAGCTAAATGAAATCCCCAGGGAAATAAAGGCCTGGCACTTTCTGTGGGATTCAAAGTGGTCTCTTCTCGGCTTCAGGGGGTTTGTTTCCGCCTCACAGATAGAGCTTACAGGGCGTTTTGATCCTGGGGAGGGTTTGCATCGGGGCCCCGCCCACTCGGAGGCAGCAGTTCATGGAGAAAACGGAACAGGCTAAAATAAGCGGTGGGATTCCCACCCGTGGGGAGGAAAGGGGGGCTGCCGCTGTGAGGCGGACCCCTCTGATGGCCCCACCGCCCTGCCCACCCATCAGCACCCCTGTCCCCAGGATCTCCACAATGGAAAGGGAGAGAAAACACAGAAGCGCACCTGTTTCTGGCCGCTCAGGAACCACCCGAAGCCTTTCCGTTTCAGATTCGGAGCTGAGGCCGCACCAGTTTGCATTCCCACCAACCGTGTAGGAGGGTGCCCGCTCCGCCACATTCTCACCAGGATCGACAGTCTCCTGATTTGTTCATTTTAGCCACTCTGACCGGTGTGAGCAGCGTGGTTCCTCAGAAAATTAACAGTAGAACTCCCCTATGACTCAGCAATAGCACTGCTGGGGATCTACCCAAGGGATACAGAAGTGCTGATGCATAGGGGCACATGCACCCCAATGTTCATAACAGCACTGTCAACAATAGCCAAATCATGGAAAGAGCCTAAATGTCCATCACCTGATGAGTGGATCAAGAAGATGTGGTTTATATATACAATGGAGTACTAC
>NC_043707.1:131453359-131562755 GCF_006229205.1 Suricata suricatta
GGTGTTTTTAGCCTTGAAAATGGAGGTCCAAGGCTTGGGACTGAGAAAAGAAAAGTGAGGATTTGCTCAGGCAAATCCTCCGATGAGATGTTCCGTTTAGCAGGGTAATTGACAGGGAGAGAGGAAGACAGGAAGATTACTGGGAGTTCTGTGGGTTTGTCTTCAACCGAGATAACTACCTGAAATTCCAGTGCTCTGCACCCTTCACAGACTTCTTAAAGTTGGGGTGGGGCGGAGGGTGCCCTAGCGACCACAAGCCAACAAATATTTATTGAGCACCTACTAAGTGCCAGACCTATGTACATTCAGGTATGGGCTGAGGACGCTTCAGGAAACAATTAGAGACTGTTGAACCTTGGCTCCCTGGCAGACAGCCACCAGACGTGCGATCAGGGGACTAAACTATCGATCAGGGGACTAAACTATCCCCTGAGAGGATGCAGAGCAGTGGGGATGGAGGCGGGGTTGGGGGAGAGCTACTGAGATTTCTGCAGGCTTGTGAAGACCTCTTGGAGGGGGTAACACATGAGCTGGCACTTGAATGATGAGCAGGGGCCCGGCATGCAGGGGGCTCCCAGAAGAGGGTCCTAGACCGGGGACCTGTCGCACAGAGACCCTGATGCAGGAATGTGCTGGGACTGAATGAGCGCAGGGGAGGAGAGTGGGTCAGGGTGAGCCCGGGGCTGACCAGGGAGGCAGGGTCTGTACCCTTGTATACCAGGGGCCAGCGAACCACAGCCTGGGGGCCACATTTATTTCTATGAATAAAATTTTATGGAAAGCAGCCACGTCCACTGGTCGGTGTATCGTCCGTGGCTGTTTTGGTGACACGCGGCAGAGTAGAGACTGTGCAGTCAACAAAGGCTACAATATTTACTATCTGGCCTTTTATAGAAAAGGTTTGCCATCCCCCATTGTAGGTCATGGTGGGAAATTTGGATTTCATTCTGTGTGTAATAGAGCAGCCACTAGGGGGTCTTACACATTTGATTGATATGTTTCAGAGGGCCATTCTGGCTGCTGTGTGGATGTGGATTGGGAAGGAGCAGGAGGGACCAGGGAGAGAGGGAGAGAGAGGAGGAGCAGCTTGAATGTTCCCCCCACACGTTTGCAGACCAGCCGTGTGCACACCGGCCAGTGTGTGCCGAGTTCCAGCTATGTGTTAGACATCGTGTAACGTGCTTCCAGAGACCTGCTTTCTTCATTACAACATTACCAGAGAGAATGCATTTTGAACATTTAATTCCATGCCTGGCACACCAAAATGCTGAGTAAAAGTTAATTAAATGGTCTGTAAAAAATTGGCATGAAGCATCAGTCTGCTATCTAAGGTGGAATTCTTTTTTTAAATTTTTAGTGTTTCTTCACTTTTTTCTTTTCTTTTTTAAAAGTTTATTGTCAAATTGGTTTCCATATAACACCCAGTGCTTCTCCCCACACGTGCCCCCCACCATGACCATCACTCCCCCTCCCTCCCCCTCCCCCTTCAGTCCATGGTTCGTTTCAGTATTCAGTAGTCTCCCTTGATCTGTGTCCCTCACTCTCCCCCGCTCTCTTTCCCCCTTCCTCTCCCCATGGTCCCCTGCCAGGTCTCTCCTGTTAGACCTATGGATGCAAACATATGGTATCTATCCTTCTCTGACTGACTTATTTCGCTTAGCATGACACCCTCGAGGTCCGTCCACTTTGCTACAAATGGCCATGTAGTGTTTCTTTACTTTTGAGAGAGAGAGAGAGAGAGAGAGAGAGAGAGAGCGAGCATGAGGAGGAGAGGGGCAGAGAGAGAGGGAGACACAGAATCGGAGGCAGGCT
The DNA here is from genome assembly GCF_006229205.1 of Suricata suricatta. Classification (NCBI taxonomy): domain Eukaryota; kingdom Metazoa; phylum Chordata; class Mammalia; order Carnivora; family Herpestidae; genus Suricata; species Suricata suricatta. The sequence goes on from NC_043707.1 coordinate 131,455,172, forward strand.
CCAGGCTCTGAGCTGTCCAGCCTGATGTGGGGCTAGAACTCATAAACTGCAATGTCATGACCTGAGTCGAAGTCGGATGTTTAACCAACTGAGCCACCCAGGCGTCCCTAAGGCAGGATTCTTTAGAAGCAGCCCTGAGACCAGGGTTAAGGCATATGTGACATGTGAAAGAGGGCTGTCTTCTGGTAGGAGAGGGCAAGCGGGTCAGGGAAGGAGAGGAAGGCGAGCAAGGGCTGATTTTAAGGCAAAGATGCTTCTGGGTCAGCCTTAGCCTGAAAGTGCGGAGGGCGCTGGGGTGTAAGCTGGGCTTCTGTACCCCCGCACTGGTCAGTCATTGGCTGATGGCCGCCCCGAAGGACATCAGTTTCCAGGCACTCCCAGCTCTGGGGCGGGGGGAGGGGGGGTGCGGGCAGAGTGGCTCCGGAGGCCAAGGGCGATTGTTGGGAGTGGTGTCTCAGGTGCAAGGCGCAGGATGCCAAAGCGCACAGACGCAGGCAGAGGTGGCACGTGAGAAAAGGCTAAGAGGGACATAAGGGGACCTAAGCAGAGTGTTGTCTGCTGCACCAGCCCGCTGTCCAGCTCGCTGACATGCTCTCCAGTGGCAATCAGGGTTCCAAACCCAATCTGACTCCCAAATCCATCCTCTGCTTTCCTAGGAGCCCCCTCCTGCCTCCCCACAGTGGTCATGAAAAATTAGAGCCTTGCGATGCTTCCCACCGCATGAAATGATCCTGCAGGCAGGTGGGCCGCACTCCTGCAGACTGTCTTCTAATGCCTGTAATTGCTTAATCAGAAACAAATGATGGTCATAAAAATCGGGAGTGTTCCGTGTCCCCTGAATAGCCGAGGAAGGTTATCAAAATACCAAAGTTTGGGCAAACAGGACTTCCTTTACAGAGCGTCTCGACAGCAGACTGTAAAACAGTTCTCCCCAAGAGGGGGTGGGAGATAAAGAATTTCTTCTTTCAGCGGTAATAAATCAAACAACACTCCGTGGACAGTAGAAATTGATTTTTGTCACTCTGCACACGGCCACGGCATGACCAAAGCCACGGTGCAATGCTCTCACAGTGACAAGCTTCAACTTGGCCGCATCAATTACCAAAATAAGAAACGTCAGGGCTGGCACGGCTGTGCCAGGATGAAAGCTCTCACTGCCACCGGGGCTGCCCTACAGGTGCCTGCTCCCTGCAGCTTTAATTTAAAGTCTAACAAGACTCAACCAAGCCAAAGTCGAAGTTAATCTCCAAGAGGATCCTGCCTCTCTTCCTAAAGCTTCCTTCAGCAGTTCAGGGAATCCTGGTCCCAGGGCTAATTCCTGGTCCCAGGGGACCTGGTCAAATTCAAGCCTATACGGATCTTGCCTCCGGTCCCCAGCGTGCTCTCCTGCTCTCACTTTTCATCTTTCTCTTTCATTCATTTCTAGATTAAATGAGCTTCTTTGCGAAGGGCAGCTTCCCAGCAAAGTGACAGTAACCGAACAAGGTCATCGCTTTTCATCATCTGAGAGGCAAAGCAGATCTCAAAGTCCCGGTGTCTCCGGAGGCTCTAATTCCCCTGAACTATTTCCCACCCCACCCCAAGAATGCAGGCACAAGTATCTTGAGAAGTGTCCTACCTGGCAAAGCAGATTCAAAGCTCCTTACCAGCCTCTGCCTAGGTCACACTAGCTAACATGCCATTGGCCAGAGCAAGTCACGTGTCGGGTCTAAAGTCAAGGTGGCCGTGGCGACTGTGTGGCTCCAATTACTATCTGAAGTCTCCACCTGGGACAGTCGTTCAGCCTCTACTGCAGGTTCCTGTCAACACAATGGGGTCACTGCTGTCCAGACCTCCCTTCCTCCTTAAACAGAAGGTCAGTCATGGAGACCAGAGATTACGTGAGCATTTAGACTGGGTGATGCTAAAACATGAACTCCTAATCCACACGTAAGATGTGCAGGGTGCTCCCAAGAGATGACATCAGAATAGACTCCTGAGCCCATGGGAGAGATTCTGATCCCCCTCATATGACATCCCAGTGATATGGAACAAAGTTCCAACTTAGTCAAAATGGGTTCCCGACAAAGCAATGGTTTGCTTCCTGCACTGTCCTCCGTGTAAGGAAACTCCTCACAGCATCCGATATTTGTGGAACACTTCACTAATGCACTTCCCATAAATTGTATCTTCCCCATAAAACTCTGGGACGTGCTTCCTACTGTCAGTATTTTACCGACGAGGACACTGAGGCTTAGAGAAGTCGGCTAATTTGCCCAAGGTCACACGGCAGGTATGTGGCAGAGATGCGGTTCAGACTTGCCATTCCTTTGCTCTTTCCCGTAAATTCTGACCCTGTCTCTGGCTTCAGTAGCCAGCTCCAGCTTTCAGCAGACAGGTTCTGGCTTCACTGTGGGCTGTGGGAATGCATCATCCTGTGTCCCGTATAGCGCCGGAGTAATGTATGTCTGTGAACCCTGAAAACAACGCCTCGTATTGTAACTATTAATTTGCTGTGGACTCTTGGGAGCAGAAGCAGCAGCCTTGGTGATGTTTAAGGCATAAGCTCCCCAGAGTAGCCTCCTTGGCCTTGGAATCCTTGCTCTGTAAACTCCTGAGTCTCTGCAGGGAGATTCTGAAGCGAGTCCCACAGCCCTTTGACAGACAAGTCAGGTCGATTTCTCCCTCTTGCAACAGAATATCCCAAACCTCACAGATTAAAGGTAAAAGGACATTTAAACAAAAATGTCTGCAAAATGACAAGCCTGTCCTTTACCCCTCTGTTGGCAGGGATACAAAAGGTTTTGTTCTATTTGTTTTTTGGGTTTTTTTTTCTCTTTTCGGTATTGAAACGTGGCCAAGCCGGTTATGATAAAGAGATTAATTGTTCTTTCAGCAAACTGCTTAGTAAGAAGACATTCAAAACCCATGATTTCCCCTCATTATATTCTCAATGCGTGGACTGGGGGAGGTAGAAGAGGCGAAGCGGGGCCGATGTGGTTTCATTTCGGACCCTGGTGGTGTCCGTGCTGCTTGTGAATGACCCCAGGCCTGAGGACAGAGTCCCTGCCACTCGGTCAGGTCATGGCTGACTTGACTGCAGCGTTCTTCAGAAATGAGTGGCTAAAGAAGGCACTCCTGGGGTGAGGTGCTGGTCTGATAGCAGGAGGGGCATTTCCCAAACCTCACCCCTAAACATGCTGTATTACTAATCACACTGACCGGGACCCCCGGCTCAGGCCGAGGGCACTCTGGAAGGTGGCTCGGCAGCGGGAACAGGGCTGGTGTTCAGAGCTGTAGACTGCCCGCTTGGCTCCGAGTGAGGAGCAGTCCGGCAGAAGGCGGCCAACGGCTGCCTAAGACAGACGGTGAGCAGAAGAGCCTCTGAGAATGTCTGCTCAGATGCTGAAGACCCCGGGCTCTTAGATCAGAAAGGCCTGGGTTCGAATCCTGCCGCTGCCCTGGGGCAAGCCGATTTCCATCCTTGAGCTTCATTCCTGCCTTGTGCTTTTATGAGGGTTTGTTGTAAGGATGAGTATGGTTCAGGCTGCTAAATAGAACAAATTGCCAGACCCTGGTAATTTTAAACCGCAGACATTTATTCCTCATGGTTCTGGAGACCACAAGGCTGAGATCAGATTGGCAGCACGCTGAGGTTCTGGTGAGAGCCTTCTTTCTAGCTGGTTCGCACGGCAGAGAGAGAGGGGAGAGAGGGGGGCACAGCTTGGGTCCCTTCCTCCCCTTATTCCACACCCATGGCCTCCCCCAAACCCAATTACCTCCCAAAGGCCCCACCTCCAAATACTGTCAAGTTGGACTTTACTGTTTCTATATATGAACTTGGAAGGGTTCTGTGGCCCAAGGCACTAGCAGAAGGCAGGAAGGGACCTGGCCCGGCAGAGACGGGGCTCCTCAAGAAGTATTTGTTCAGGGCTCTTTCTCCCCTTCAGTGGCCATGGCCTCCCAGGTCCAGGAGGGAGTCCTTGGTCCAATTCTGAAGGCAGGTCACTGTGCAGCCCACTTCCTCTCAGCCGCCGGGGGGTCCGGAGGCCTCTGAGCCCTTTGCTCCAGGCATAAAGTGGCTTTGTGTGTCTCTGGGTTTCTCCTAAGTGGGTGGATTCCCCAGAACATTCACCCCACTCGGCTGGTGTTTTCCTCCCCATTCTTAATTGGAAGCTAAATGCCACTTGAGTGGTCATTAAAGCATCATGCCAAGGGGGACCCCGCGGAGCAGGGGCACAGAGGCCATCCAGGCCAGGAAGGGGCTGCCCTTCATAGGAGAGGCAAGTGAACAGGAAACCTCATTTGCAATTATGCAAATCTAGAGTTGGCATCTCATTTCCTTTTCTGCAATGTTGGGGGATCTGCGGAGACCTCTCTTTTAAGGAATGGGAGTTACTTCTGGAGATTGCCACTTCCAGGAGCTTTTTTTTCTTTTTTAAAAAAATCTACAACCACATATATCAGCACAAGTTGACTTCCTGGATTTATATTCTTTACAGAAAAGCTTTCAAAGATTGTTCTCACCTGGGAGTTAGGGTTTATGGGATATCAAAATCCTTTGGATGGAGAAGTGAGGAGGCGGTGGGTGGAGGGGTGGGGGGTGAAAGAGAGTTTAGGGACAAGCCCAGAAATGGCACTTTGCAAGCCTTGATTGACTTAATTTTTCCAACCTGAGTCCATGTCGTTCCCATTTTATAAACTGGGGGCAGAAGCAGAAGCTCAGAGAGGTTACAGAATCTGTATAGGGCCACACAGCTGGCAGGCAGGAGCTAGGAACTGAAAAAGCACCTACCACGTTCCAGACTCATTCTCTTTCCCCCAGACACACGCTTCCCATTCCTGCACGAGAACATGTTTTCCCATATGTTTGCAATGGCAGCCCTCGTCCACCGACATGAACATGAACTAAAAGGTCTGGGTTCATTGATTCGAACTGGATTCCTGCTGAATTCGCAAGGTTCTAAATACTGTGTTTTCTATCTAATTATGCCCAATGTCACCCCTCTTCTGGCCTCCTCACCGTATACCACGGAGATCACTGTCTCCTCCCCCCACCATGTCTACTGCCAGGTCCAGGGTGCTGGCCCTGTACCCTGTCCATGTAAACTGGACCTGACTCTCAGGCCCAAATCTGGGGCCCTGCACCAACTCTTCCCAGCAGTTGGAGCCCACCCCCACCCTGCGCTCTGAATTCCCAGCTCCTGCACAAATTGAGCAGAGGCTGGTTAGAGGAGAATCCCCAAGTCCTGGACAAGTGTCCCTGGAGGGAGCCCCAGTCATCTGCACCCCAGGCCCCCCCCACTGCCCCTTCACTCACTCCTGTCTGGCTGGTAAGTCTGGCTGGTAAGTCTGCCCAGAGCCTACCTGCCCACAGGTCCTGTGCGTTCTGGTCTGTTCGCTGCCAGAGGTTAAGTTCTGGATAAGACTTGGTTCCTGTGGGCGGAGCTCTGACGTCTGCGGTCCTCCAAGCCTGCCTGCCACTGGGGATGAGAACCGGCCCACACCCAGGCCCCACTTCCCAGTCAGCTCTGGCGGTAACTGCGATCTCCATGCTCTTTCTTCCGGGTCTTTAATTCTCAGTTAAAAAGAAACTGGGGATTGGGGGTGCCTGGGCGGCTCAGTCGGTTAAGATTCTGACTTTGGGTTCAGCCCAGGTCATTATCTCATGATTTGTGAGTTCAAGCCCCACACAGGGCTCTGCACTGACAGTGCAGAGCCTGCTTGGGATTCTCTCTCCCCCCCTCTCTCTCTCTGCCCCTCCTCTGCTTGTTCTCTATCTCTTTTTCAAAAAGAAATAAAAAAATAAACTTAATAAAAACTGAGGATGGAAAGAAAAGGGCCCTCTCCATAGGAAATCCCACCAACAGCACCTTGTCTTATGTGTGACTGTTTCATCTGTCTAAATCTAGTCTCTCCGAATAAACAGGAGGCGCTCAATGCTTGCTCATTGAATGAGTGAATAGACTACTTGAAGGTTCACTTCCTGGGTCTCCCTCAGCGCCCCCCAGTCCTGGACACTCTTAGTAAACTCTTGGCAATTGACATCAGCCCAGATTTGCTGCCCCCCAAGCGGTGGCCACTGCATAAATTAAAAGTATTGACATCACTAATGCTCTCCATTTGGCAACATCTTCCATAAAGTGTGTTGTGATGAAATGATCCTTTGTGGCCCATCCTCTCTGGTTAACTCTGAGCTGTCCAAATGCGCACTTAGGCGGAAACCAAACTCTGATGAAGATGTGTCCCCAAGGGGAGTCACTGTTTGTTCTGCTCTAGTTGGGGAAACAGTGGCATCAGGCAGAAAGAGACAGATTGGTAGTAGAAAGAACTGAGTACCAGCTTTGGCTTTGCTCCTCACCTGGACAAGTCAGCTCCCTCCAGGCCGGATTCCTTACTCACAAAGGAGGAAGCAGCATTAGATGTATCAGGGAAAGCACACAGGCATCAGCCCATAAACCTATCTCAATGGCTTAGCAGTTGCTGCCTGTGATGATGTATCAAGAAAGAGCCTGAGCCAGTCTGGGATTCTGAGCAAGAAAGGAACTGTGATCAATTAGTAATGTCTGCCATGGAAACAAGGATGAGAAACGGTGTTCTGTGTGTCAGACTTTCCCCATCCCAGGGCCAGATGAGTTCGGTGACACATGGATTCAGGATTGAGTAGCCGTGTAGCCCAGCAAGTAAGAGCCTATATTCTAGCACCAACTGTCTTATTCACGTGCCGGGCCTGGATATCTGACCTTGAGCAAGTGTCTTACTTTCTCCATGTCTTAGTGTTCACTGCTGTGAAATGGAGGCAGTAATAGCCCTCATTTTAGAGGGATTTTAGGAGGATTAAGAAACAGATCATCTGAGTGCTGCGAAGGGTCTCTAGCACTGAGGGAAGCACTTCACCTGTGCCAGATAGAAGTTAGAATGACAATGAACTTATGAGTGATCAGGCCTTTAACAATGTAAATGGAAACGGTAGGTTTCAGAAGGAGATGCAAGTAATATATTAAATCCATAAGTATACATTCTATCTACATGTATACATAGTACCTATGTGTGACTGGAGTTCTAGAAAGATCTAGAGGAATGCTCTTCAAAATATGAAGGGTGTGGGAAGCTGCATAGATTCAGCTTATCGGCAGGAAGTGTCGCTCTTTGTAGGGAGCGACGAGAAAAACAAGATTAACCATCTACAGACCAGGGATGTGTATTTCTCGACTCCAGGATTGGAGATGGGCAGACGGGAGAAGCCAAATTGAACAAAAGATCATCCGCATTCAGACTTATGCAGTGTTAATTGTACCCCTGCCCAGCATCACAGACGCAAGTCTGGGTGCTCCTTTTGATGCTGTGTTTGAAATTTCAGTTTCGGTTTTCCTTTTTCTAATAATCATTTGACTCTGTTACCTGGCAACCAACCCAGGTCAAGTTTCCCGCCCCAAACCTTATTTAAGGTGTGGATATTTTCTCAATAAACTGGGTTTGACCAGAAGTGCTTGTCTTGCCTCACTCTCTGTGCTCCCCTTCCTGCCTTATCTCTCTCCCTCCCTCAGGAACGGACCCCATTTACCGATTTACTGCCTCGCCGGCTGGGGTGGAACCGACAGAAGGGAGATTGTATCTGGGCAGTAGGATTCAGGATTAATTTATAGTTAGCATGTACCATTTCCTCTAGGCAACAAATCAAGTTTTAAAACTTGAAACAACCAACCAACCAACCAACCAACCAACCAAACACAAAAGTCTCCCATCTCATGTCTCCTCTGGGAAGGAAAGAGGCCAGAGTCTGGACTGCATCATACATGATCTCCCCACAGGACACATGAGCCCTGACTGTGACCAGGATCTTCCCACTTTTACCTGGGAATCAAGATGGTGCCTCAGAGATGAAGCTGGGCCTGTCCACTGACCCAACGGAAACTGTTGCTTGTTTTCAGCAATAGCCTCCTGATGCCAGACTCCTCCCAACAAGCTCTCTGAAATCCTGTGTTTTTTCAGGTGCAGATACTCTGTCTGCTGCACGCCCCCCCGCACCTGACCAGGCAGCCCAGGCTCAAATGGAAGCTGTCTTCTGGAGATTAGAACAGGTTTAAGGGCTTCCCTCAATACAAAAGTAACTAGCAAGTCTTGATATTAATCAGATTGCCCAGGCCTTGAGCTCCCCAAGGCCCTGCAGAGGGAATGGACCACAAATGGATTTGAAAGCTTTTTAAAGAAAGAAATCTTGTCATGTACAGAATTGAAAAAGTGTCTGTTTTTAAGATAGAAAGTATCTCAGACTATGGATCTGGAAAAATAATAGATGCCAAGGTACGCACTTTTCCAGCTATGTGGGGCTGCTCTGACTGAGGCCTCAGTGTTGATGTCTGGAGTACGGGTCACCTGGAACTTGGATTCCCTGGTGAACTCAGCTACACAGGTGGCCTGCAAGGTGGGTGACACGTTCAGCCTCTCGTGCCAAAATTGCAGGGGCAGTGACTACTTTCCTTCCACAGTGCCCTGGACTCCGGGACCGGGCAGAGGAGTTCACATCTGGAGCTATGGCCCTTGAGCACTGTCGTGAAATTGTTTGATGCAGGCTTAAGGATTTTTTTTTTTTAAAAGCCCACTTCTGTTTTGAAGTAATAACATACTTACACAAAATTGCAAAAATAGTCTGGAGGTTTCCACTATCTATGATAAAGCTCCACCCAATAATGACATCCTTCCAACCCTGGTATGGAAACCAGGAAACTGACATTGACTCAATGTCTCAGATTTTACCAGTTTTTATGTGCATTGTGTGTGTGTGTGTGTGTGTGTGTGTGTGTGTGTGTGTGGTGGGGGGTATGTCTTTGGTCTATGATGTACTTTTATAGGCATGGTCCCTTGGAACTGGCCAAGGACAGAAGCTTCCAGAACAGGCAGGAAATGGAGAAGCCAGAGAATGCCAATGAGCGCCCCCCCCCCCCCCGTGGGGAATGGTAGGCTGGTGGTGTCTGTGGGACAGAAGGGCCCATTCTCAGGAAAGTCAACCTACAGGGGAAATACTTCTCTTTCTGCACTGGGAAATCTATAGCTCCCTCTCCTCCCTTAACCACAGACAGATCCTGACGGAGTGGACTGAACGAGAGGTACCTGTCACCTCCCCTTATGTCTAATTCCCTGATTCGCGTTGGCCTCCTCATGTGAAGCTGAAGCCCTTTCCTAAAGAAGGTTCAAGAGTGGCTTAAGAGTGCTTCTTGCACCATGGAGGGTGTTCTCCAGCACCTGGTCTAGTGAAGATATTCAGGGGCTATAACTGATGAGACGCTTAACAAAAGAAGTCCTAACACATCTGCCCCTGTGTGTGGTGGTGTGAGAGGAGAGTTTAATGGAATCAGGATTCCCACTTAGAACATCAAATATGTTTCAACTCATCAAACGCCTGTGTTGAGAAGGATTCTGAGGCAGAGACTGGTCTCAGTGGATTGGAGTGCTGAGATTGATTAGTAATGTCTGCCACAGAGAGGAGATTGATTAGTAATGTCTGCTGTGGAGAGGACAGGTGTATAGGCCATTTTTATTTCCCGTTTTTTGATAGAGTCTGTTAACAGCAGGAAACTGGGACCCGAAGATTGGAGGGACTTGCCTGTGGTCAAGCAGAACACTAGAGATGGAGCAGAGAATACGGAATGTATCTTTTGATGAACTAGTGTTCTTTTTGCCTATAGAGTTCAGGAGACCATTACGATGCGTGCACAGCTTTCTTCTCAAAATCTATGGCTCAACTGAGTTTGGATATCGTCACAATCCTCTGAGCTAAGGATAAATATCTGCTTGTTCTGGGGCACTGGAGGTTATCAGCCTCAGCAACCTGGTAGTGACATGACTTAGGCTTACTGAGCAATTGCTATGTGCCAAGCCTGTGCCAAAAACTTTACATGCATCAGCTCCATTCATTTACATAACGGCCTTTGAAACGTAATCTATGATTAGCCCCATTTTACAGAAAGAGATGTCAAGGCTCAACAAAACTAATGTAAGTTAACAGACACAGAACATTCACTGTATGCCAGCCATGGTTACAGGTGACTTATAGGCATTCCCTCAATGAATCTTCCTAAAAACCAAATGAAGCTGGTCAAATATCCCTATTTTATAGACAAGGTAACTGAGGATCAAAGAGGTTAAAGAAAAAAGAACTGTATAACTTTGCCCTTCACTTACACCCAACAACAACAACAACAAAAAGAGGTCAGCTTGCCTAAAGTCACAGAACCAGTAATACGCTGGCCTCAGGTCTGCGGGCTCCTAACCATGTGCTGTCCACTCCATTTACAGCTTATCCCTGAGGGAGGCTTGTTCCCGGGCTCAGTTCCTCCCATTTTCCTGTGAACTGAAAATTGCTAGAAAGGATGAGAGAAGTGTTTTTTTTTTTTTTCTTTTTGCCCACATACGGCTCCTTTGGATTTATTTTTTGAATGATGATGTTCTGGGAGAAATCCTAGCAGAAACTGAAGAACTCGGCCTTTCTGGTTGAAAAGAACTGAGTGGATCCTGATAAACTGTGACCAAGTCACAACAAAAGAGGAACCAAATGATGGGCCAGTTTTCCAAGTCAGCTTTGATGACCAAAAGTTCAGTCCTTCAAAGGCACCTCTCTGGCCACCTTGCTTTTCAAGAGGGGAAAAGAACAAAAGTTGAAATCTTTGTAAAGCAGCAACATGATCCTGCTGAAAACCTATGACAGGACTCACATCAAAGACGTTATTGCAGCAAATGTAAACGCTGTACCGCTTCGTGCCCATTAGGGTGGTTTCCCCTCCAAAGATGGAAAATAACAACTGTGTGCGGAGCAATCGGAACACTCAGACGCTGCCGGTGGGAACATGAAACAGCACAGCTGCTGTGGAGAACAGTTTGGCGGTTCCTCCAAAAGTTAAACACAGAATTATGATATTACCCAGCAATTCCACTCATCGGTGTAGGCCCCTGAAGAACTGAGAACAGGGATTAGACGTGAGCCCGTGTTCCTAACAGCGGTATTCACGGCAGCCCAAACTGAAAACCAACCAACCATCCGTCAACACATGAACAGCCACACCAAATGTGGGGCGTACATACAACGGAATAGTATTGAGTCTTTTTTTAAAAGTGTTTAATTTAGTATTTATTTTTGAGAAAGACAGAGAGAGCATGAGCAGGGGAGAGGCAGAGAGAGAGGGAGAATCTCAAGCAGGCTCACACACTGTCAGTGCAGAGCCTGAGGTGGGGCTGGAACTCACGAAACTGGGAGATCATAACCCAGCATCAAGAGTCGGATGCTCAACCAACTGAGCTACTCAGGTTCCCCTATTGCTGAGTTTTAAAAGGCAAGGACATTCTGACTAAACGTGCTACCACATGAGGAAGCTGGAGGACGTCTGTTAAGTGGAATAAGCCAGTCACCAAAGGGTGGAGTTGTAGGATTCCACTTGTCTGAGGTGCATATACTCACAGAGACAAAAAGCAGCTGAGGCCATGCCAGGGGGTGAGGCCTGGCAGGAATGGGAGTTATTGTTTAAAGGGTTCAGAGCTTCTCCTTGGAAAAATGAGAATGTTCTGGAAATAGATGGTGGTGAATGTTGGACAACACTGTGAAAGTCCTTAAAGTCACTGAATTATATACGTGACAATTGTTAAAAGGGTGAATTATATGTTATATATAATATATATGATACAGGGCTCAGACCCACGAATGATGAAATTATGAAATTGTGACCTGAGCTGAAATCGAGTCAGATGCTTAACCAACGGAGCCACACAGGCGCCCTTATATATTAACACACACATATATGCACATGCAAGCCTGCAAAGAAAGCAGGTGGAGCTGCTGAATCTCAAAAGACTGCTTTGCCCTCCTCACTGGGAAATCCCTACCAGCGCCCCCACCTCCCACCAAGTCATCTGAATCTCAAGGATGCACTTCTGCTGCTTTCTTCATGACACCCAAACTCTGCCATTTCAGCCTCCCGCCTCCAGCTTCTAACTGAAATGCCTCCCCCACTCCCACTTCTGCATATCAATGTTCTCCTGATGCTTTTGTACCACCTCTTCTGAGAAGCCTTCCTGGATCATCTTGCCTGCTAGAAAGTCTAAGCCCTCCCTGACCGATCTGACCTCCTAAAGCATGCTGTCTGCTTCTTGGTGTTTGCAGTTAGTTGTCTGCACCTGACCTCTTCTTCGGGACATCAAGAGGAGAGGTTGAGTCTTTCCCATTTGAATCTCTCCATGACCCTCACTAGAGGGCCTGGCATCTTCTCGACCACTCAATACAATGTTAAGTAAGTCAACATATGACTCTGCAGTCCTCGCTACTCCAGAAATCCTACCTACACCTTTGGAGAGAGGTGATTCACTCACTGTGAGAATCTAGAGAACATCTCTTTTTGATATACTGATTTCACTTCCTTTGGATATATACCTGGGGGGGAGGGGATGTCTAGATCACACAGCAGGTCAATTTTTTTTAAATTCATAGTTTATTGTCAAGCTGGTTTCCATACAACACCCAGTGCTCTTCCCCACAAGTGCCCTCCTTCAAGACCATCCCCCCATCCACTCCCCCCTTCTTCTTCAGCCCTCAGTTTGTTTTCAGTATTCAAGAGTCTCTCATGATTTGCCTCCCTCCCTCTCCCTAACTCTTTCCCCCGACTTCCCCTTCCCATGTTACTCTGTTAGGTTTCTCCTGTTAGACCTATAAGTGAAAACACATGGTATGTTCTTCTCTGCCTGACTTATTTTGCTTAGCATGGCACCCTCGAGGTCCATCCACTTTGCTACGAATGGCCAGATTTCATTCTTTCTCACTGCCATGTGGTATTTCATTGTGTATATGTACCACATCTTCTTGATCCATTCATCAGTGATGGACATTTGGGCTCTTTCCATGATTTGGCTATTGTTGAAAGTGCCGCTATGAACATTGGGGTACATGTGCCCCTATGCATCAGCATTTCTGTATCCCTTGGGTAGATCCTAGCAGTGCTATTGTTGGGTCATAGGGGAGTTCTATGGATAGATTTTTGAGGAACCTCCACACTGCTTTCAAGAGCAGCTCCACCAGTTTACATTCCTACCAGCAGTGTAGGAGGGTGCCCATCTCTCCACATCCTTGCCAGCATCTATAGTCTCTTGATTTGTTCATTTTAGCCACTCTGACCAGTATGAGGTGGTACCTCAGTGTGGTTTTGATTTGTATTTCCCTGATGATGAATGAGGCTGAGCATCATTTCATGTCTCTGTTGGCCATCTCGATGCCCTCTTTGGAGAAGTGTCCAATCATGTCTTCTGTCCATTTCTTCACTGAATTACTCGTTTTTCGGGTGTTGTGTTTGGTGAGTTCCTTATAGATTTTGGATGCTAGTCCTTTATCTGACATGCCATTTGCAACTCTCTTTTCCCATTCCATTGGTTACCTATGAGTTTTCTTGATTGTTTCCTTTGCAGTGCAGAAGATTTTTATCTTGATGAGGTCCCATTAGTTCATTTTTGCTCTTGATTCCCTTGCCTTTGGGGATGTGTCAAGTAGGAAATTGCTGTGGTTGAGGTCAAGTAGGCTGTTTCCTCTTTCTCCTCTAGGGTTTTGATGGTTTCCTGTCTCACATTCAGGTCCTTCATCCATTTTGAGTTTCTTTTTGTGTGTGGTGTAAGAAAGTGGTCTAGTTTCATTTTTCTGCATGTTGTTGTCCAGTTCTCCCAGCACCACCTGCTAAAGAGGCTGTCTTTTTTCCATTGGACTCTCTTTCCTGCTTTGTCAAAGATTAATTGGACATACATTTGTGGGTCTAGTTCTGGGTTCTCTAGTCTATTCCATTGGTCTATGTGTCTGTTTTTGTGCCAATACCATACTGTCTTGCTGATGACAGCTTTGTAGTAGAGGCTAAAGTCTGGGATAGTGGTGCCTCCCATTTAGATTTTCTTCTTCAATATTACTTTGTCTATTTGGGGTTTTTTTGTGGTTCCATACAAATTTTAGGATAGTTTGTTCTAGGTTTGAGAAGAATGCTGATGCAATTTTGATGGGGATTGCACTGAATGTGTAAATTGCTTTGGGTGATAATGACATTTTAACAATGTTTATTCTTCTGATCCATGAGCCTAGAATGTTTTTTCCATTTCTTTCTGTCCTCTTCAATTTCCTTCATAGGCTTTCTATAGTTTTCATCGTACAGATCTTTTACATCTTTGGTTAGGTTTATTCCTAGGTATTCTATAGTTTTCCGTGTAACTCTGAACGGGATCAGTTTCTTGATTTCTCTTTCAATTGCTTCACTAGTGGTGTATAAAAATGCAAACGATTTATGTAAATTGATTTTGTACCCTGCAGCTTTGCTGAATTCATGGATCAGTTCTAGAAGGCTTCTGGTGGAGTTGATTGGGTTTTCCATGTAGAGTATCATGTCATCTGCGAAAAGTTAAAGTTTGACTTCTTCTTTGCCAATTCTGATGCCTTTTATTTCCTTTTGTTGTCTGATTGCTGATGCTAGGACTCCCAGCACTATGTTAAACAGTGGTGAGAATGGACATCCTTGTCGTGTTCAACTTTGAGGAATCGCCATCTTGTTTTCCTTAGTGGCTGTTCCAATCTGCATTCCCACCAACAGCATTTGAGTTACCTTTTCTCTGAATTCTCACCAACATTTGGTATCTCCTGTCTGTTGATAATAGTCATCCTATCAGGTGTGAGGTATTATTTCATTGTGGTTTTGATGTGCATTTTCCCAGTGACTAGTGATGCTGAACAATTATTACTATACCTGTTGGCCATTTGTATGTCTTCTTCAGAAAAATGTCTATTCCATTATTTTGCCCATTTTTTAGTTGGATTACTTACTTTTGTGTGTGTGTGTTCTTGAGTATCCAGTATCTCAAAGAATGATCTTCATACCCATGGCCACTACGGCATTATACAAAGTAGCCAAGATATGAACACAACCTAAATGTCCTTCCACACATGGATGGATCAGGAAGATGTGTGCGCACATGCACGTGCATGCGCGCGTGCACACACACACACACACACACACAGATGAATGTATTCAGCCATGAGAAAGAAGGAAATCCTGCCACTTGCCACAACATGGAGGGCCTTATGCCAAGTGAAATAAACCAGAGGGAGAAAGACAAATACTCAAATACCATTTGGCATCACTTATATGTGGAATCTAAAATAAAGAAAAGCCGATTTCATAGAACTAGAGATTCGAATGGTGGTTGCCCAGAACTGAGAGGAGGGAGGAATGGGGTGATGTGCCCAAGGATACAGATTTTCAGTTATAAGAAGAGTAAAGTCTAAGATCTAATGTACAGCAGGGGGACCACAGTCAGAAATCTGGTGTTGCACACTTGGAAGTTGCCAGGAATAGGTCTTAAGCATTCTCACAGCACGTGCATGCACATGCACGTGTGCACACACACACACACACACACACACAGAGCTAACTGTGTGAGAGAATGGATGTGTTCATGACTTGATCTTCATTCCGCAGAGGACACACGTCAGTCATCACATTGTGCAATTTAAATATATATGATTATATTTGTCAATTATTCCTCAATAAAGTTAAAACAAATATTTTAAAATCACCTATCATTATATCATTATTGACCTTAAAACTGGAGATTGCGTGTTGTTAATTAGCCACAAAGTACCTGGACCTGCACACCAATACATAGGTCCATCAAGGAGTTGGGTTGGGGATGACTTTGAACTTTTATAACCTAGTTTGGGGTGAATGCAAATAGTATTTAAATTTTTTATGTTTTTATTTATTTTTGAGAGAGACAGTGGGTGAGGGGCAGAGGGAGAGGGAGACACAGAATCTGAAGCAGGCTCCAGGCTCTGAGCTGTCAGCACAGAGCCTGACGTGGGACTCAAACTCACATGCCATGAAATTATGACCTGAGCTGAACTTGGACGCTTAACCAACTGAGCCACCCAGACACCCCAAATAGCATTTTTAAACCAAATCAGTGAGAGCTCATGACGAATCATATCGCACAACTGTTAGGATTATTCCTTCAGAGACAATTTCTGCTATATTTTATTTCTGCGGGATTATCAACTCCATGAGGGCAGAGACTGCTGACTCCCCAGGGGTTCTCCCTCACATGGCCCATGCCAGCAGAGAGAGGGCTTTGCCAGAGCAGGCTCTTAAAGACTTACTCACGACAAAGGAAAATGGTCTGCCCCCAAGGGAAAGGCAAATCGTGCCAAATGGGGATGACAGCTGTAGCAGCCAAGAAAATAATGTCTAAGACAGTATTCAATGCACGACGCTCTGGTGGAGGAGCCATTGACCTGGTTACCAGCACTAATAGTTCCAGGTACGATGGAGACTGCCCTCTGGGTAAGCACTGTGTTCCCACCCCACCTAACACTCCACGTGCAGGGCCCCCAGAAGCGGACGATCCCCAGTGCTGAGCATTTTATCACCTCAAGCAGTGGCTCAATGGCGAGATTTTAAAAGCCTCCTTTCAGTTCTATTATGACTCTTAGTAACTGTAATTAGAGTGTTGCAGAAGCAGCAGTAACTCCCCACCCCAACCCTGTGCTCAGGGTGCTGATTACTCTTGGCTTTCCTACAAGCAGGGAGAAAAGCCCCACTATTAGTCTGGGGGGGGGGGTCTTTATTTACCTTGTTGTACGATCGTTCCTATCTGTTTGAGCCACTGATGGTTTGGAAACAGTTGTGGAGAAGCCCTTTTGTTGAAAGAAGAATGTGGTTTTCCTATTTCATGGTATAAGCCCACTCAGCTGCCAGGCCGGTCCAGGCACCATGTGCCCTTGGGTCTGCAGGGCACTGGCCACATCAGGATCTGTCTGGGTTTTTGGCCAAAGCGTTTGGTTAGATCGTGAGGCAATTCAGTTGACTGAAGACCTCCTTTCATCCGTGTTATCTCCTGAGACTTGAACTACATGGTTAGTCTGTCATAACATAACATTGCCCATGGTGGGAAAGGACCAAGACCAGGAATGCGGCTCAGGGCCAACCACCCGGGGAAGCTGCCGTTCCACTGGTGTTACAGGTCAGGACTGCGGCCACCCTGGGGACAGACAGTGACTAGGAGGGGCTATTGGTGCTCCTGGGTGCTGGTGATGTTTTACGCCACTTGTGTGGATGTGGCCACTGTGAAAAGAAAATCCTGCCAGCTCTTCACTTATGAACTAGCCACTCTGGACCTCAGTTTCCTTATTTGTAAAGTGGGGCTAATAATTCTCACTTGGTGGGTTGGGATCTAGACCAAATAAGATCATACTGAATATACCACTTTGCCAGTGCGTAAGAGCCACATTCCGCACGATGATAGCCATCAGTAACACCACTACCATTATTAGTGTGTGAACATGGCCAAGTCCATGCTGCCTGGATGTAAGGGAGCGTTCAGGGCCATGAGGTGTCCCTGAATAGGCCTCCATTCTTCCAACTGTAGGCATGGAGATTATCAGCTCTTAGATGGAGGAAGCCATATCAGATAGTTTTGTAAGTGAGGAAACTGAGGCCCAAAGAGCAGAAGTGACTTGCCTGAGGTCACACAGCAGCACCAGAAGTATCTGCCTCATAAACTACACAACAACCTCTCTGTTTTCAGCAGGCTCCTGGGAACTGCTCCAATAACACATATCACTTGTGGGGGGACAGGCATTGGGGGAGGTGCCCAGACATCTCATTAACTTCTCTTGATAACTCTGCACAGTGACCAGGAGTGGGTTTTGGGTGCCCAGCTTACATTTTTCACTCTTTATGGTGCCAGCACTTTGATTTTGCTTCAGGGAACCACGTTGACCCCTTTCTCAGTCTTGGTAGTTGGGTTAAGATTGACCTACCCTTGAAGACCTGAATAGACACTTTTCCAAAGAGGACATCCAGATGGCCAACAGACACATGAAATGATGCTCAACGCCACTCATCATCTGGGCAATACAAATCAAAACCACAATGAGATACCACCTCACACCTGTCAAAATGGCTAAAATGAACAACTCAGGAAACAACAGATGTTGGCGAGGATGTGGAGAAAGAGGAAGCCATTTGCACTGCTGGTGGGAATGCAAACTGGTGCAGCTGCTCTGGAAAAGAGTATGGAGGCCCTTCAAAAAATTTAAAATAGAACTACCCTATGACCCAGCAATTGCACTACTAGGTATTTATCCAAGGGATATAGGTGTGCTGTTTCGAAGGGACACATGCACCCCAATGTTTATAGCAGTGCTATCAACAATAGCCAAAGTACAGAAAGAGCCCAAATGTTCATTGACTGATGAATGGATAAGGAAAATGTGGTGTGTACACACACACACACACACACACACATACACACACACACACATACACACACACACTGGAGTATTACTTGGCCATCAAAAAGAATGAAATCTTGCCATCTGCAACAATGTGGATGAAACTAAGTGAAATTTGTCAGTCAGAGAAAGACCAATATCATATGATTTCACTTGTGTGGAATTTGAGAAACACAATAGATGAACATAGGGAAAGGGAAGGAAAAATAAGATAAAAACACAGAAGGAGGTGAACCATAAGAGACTTTTAAATACAGAGAACAAACTGAAGGTGCTGGAGGGGAAGCAGGTGGGGGGATGGGTTCAGTGGGGGATGGGCATTAAGGAGAGCACTCTTTGGGAAGAACGCTGGGTGTTGAAGGTAAGAGATGAATCACTGGGTTCTACTCCTGAAACCAAGACTACACTATATATTATTTAAGTAAATAAAAAAATAGTGACCTGTCCTTGGTCTCAGGGTGAGTACCTGACCCAGGCCAGTTAATTAGCATATCCCAATATCTTGGCCACTGGGGACCTGAGATCAACCCTAAGCCACTGAGAAAGTGCTGAAGACAAAATGGTTCCAGAAAACTGGGAGCAGCTGAGGGTAGGGAGGCCCCCAGAAGACAGTCTGCCTGAAGCCAAAGCCATCACAGAGGATGGCAGAGCCAAGAGCTGAGAAGAGACAGATTTCACTGTTGAGCTTTCCTGATGCCAGAGACAACCTATGACTTCCCCATCTGGAAGCCATTAAGGTTTGATTTTGCATAAGCAAGCTTAGATAATACTTGGGTCACTATCAAGGAAGTCCTCACTCTCACCACTGCAATGACTTATTACCTTCGAGTGTCTCTACTAGTGTGGCAGGACAGATGTATCTGATCCTAGTCCCAGGCTCCTCTGAGATCTGGCTTGAGATGCATCACCCCTGCCCAAAGACACGCCATTCAGTTTGCTATTCCTCCTCCCACATTTCAGTTCCACCAAAGTGGAGATCTCAAAGGCTGTGCATCTCACACATCCATCCACTGGGTGAATGCAGGAGCATCTATTTGTTTGACCAGGCTCAGTGCTGGGTGCTGGGTGCAGTTACAAAGAGGGCAAACCTCTGTCGCAGAGCCTTGGGTGCTTTTACGATGTGCACGGGCAGGCACGACACATGCTGAACACCGGTGACTCCGGGGATACAGCCTTGTTTGTCATCTCTGCAGTCCTGTTCCTGCCACCATGGCTGCTGGTGGGAGGGACTCAGCAAACGATTTCTGAACTGTGCTCAGCGGCTCAGATAAAACGTGACAAAGCAATTCCAAAGCAAGAGAATTCACATCTCACCAGATGGGATGATTCAAAGAAATGACACATGAACTGACACTTAATGGTATTGGGGAGGCAGAGATGGGGAAGATTCATCAGGGACAGCAAAGCAAGTGGGAAAAAGTACAGGGAGAGAAATCTCAAGGCGTACTGTTCTAGAACTGGAACAAAGGGAAGTGAACTTGGCTATTGGCTGGGGGATTGATTGGCTTATTGGTTTTTTTCAATCATTTGTTCTTTTATTCATTCAATCATGTATGTGTGAATGCGCTAGGTAATTCAACAAAGCCTCATTTATACGGGGCTCTGAGTAATCCCTGCATGAAGTGTTGAGTGGATGAATGAGCTCCTGTTTCATGCCTGCTATGATGTGAAACCGAGGGAACCCACTAGCGAGCAAAATGGACATGCATGTGGTCCTTGCCATCACAAACCTTCTAAGCAAGCGCTGTCCACAAATAATTTATTCAGCACCTACTATGTGCCAGGCATGGGGGTTGGAAGGACCTTTCTAATAGATTTGTCCTTTTGTTTATTCTGCTCTTTGAAAGTTGGAGGGGATTTCTGCCTGCCCTGGGTTCTTTCCTAGTATAGGAAGAATCTTTTACTGCTTGTGGATGGTTTTGTTTTTCTACATAGTTAACTCAGCCATTAAGAAGGTAGGTGAAGGGGCACCTGGGTGGCTCAGTCAGTTAAGCATTCAGCTCTTGACTTCAGCTCAGGTCATGATCTCATGGTTTGTGGGTTCAAGCCCCATGCTGGGCTCTGCACTGGCAGTGCAGAGCCTGCTGGAGATTTGTTCTCTCTCCCTCTCCTTCTGCCCCTCCCCAACTCATGTGCTCGCATGCATGAGTGCTCTCTCAAAATAAATAAATAAACTTGACATTAAAAAAAAAGTGTGTCTTCCTACAAGGAAAGTCTTTAAAGAATCACAGTAGGGAAAAAAATCACAGTAGACAGGCAACGTTGAGTTAGTTCACAGAAAAGCAATACTTGGGTTCTGACTCAAATAGAAGAGTTAAATATATTACAGGGCTGCTCATCAGTTTCTCATAAAGCATGCCACCAAACTGAAATTTTATCGACGTTTACTTTTGTTTCATTTGCCTTGAAGGAACTTTTTGTCTCAGAGGGCCATTCTGGAACACCAGTCTCTGAGCGAAGAATGAAAACCTGTTGGCCATGAAGCACAGCAGGTCTTCGAAACCTGGGAGGGCAGGGCCCCTCTGCTGCCCTCTCCATGGTCCTGAACATCAGTATCATTTAGGAGAAAACGAAACCACACAGGTTCAGAAGCAAAACCCTAACCAAACGACCCTGACCCTTTTACTGTGTGGGTTGCTGTTCTCAACCCTATGAACCCTGTGGGAGGTGTTACTTACTACACCTCCCCTTCCAGGAGATCCAAGAGAAGGGGCCAGAACTGTTAGAACCTTACGAGGCAACAAACTCAAGAAAACACTGCAGGTCCCCAGGTCTCCAAATGCCCATGGGATTTGCCTGGGCTGAGGTAATGCAAGTGACTGGTGCTGCCAGCCAATCCCTCCTCCAACTCCCTTCCATCTCATATGTTTTAAGCAATTATGTGCTTTAGGCATTGTGCTGGTGCTGGGGAGGTGAAGATGATCAAGACAGGATCCTTACCCTGCACTAGCTCACTGTGGGAGAAAAGGGAAGCTATCCATCCATCATCCATCCATCATCCATCCATCCATCACCCATCCATCTTTCCATCCATCCATTCATCCATCCACCCATCTATCCATCTATCCATCCATCATCCATCCATCCACCCAACCATCTATCCATCCATCCATCTCTCCTCCTTTCCTACCCCCTCTTTCCTTCCTTCCTTCCTTCCTTCCTTCCTTCCTTCCTTCCTTCCTTCCTTCCTTCCTTCTCTCCTTCCCTCCATCCATTTGAAAACCAAGCACCTGGACATAGCAGGGTGATTAACTGGCTCCAGCACCCTTGGGAAGTGCTTGGCCAGCACACAGGACCTCCATAGGAGCAAAACAAAGGAAGTGAGGGGGCAGGATTCTGCCCCAGCCTCTTAGGGGGTGTGCACCCCTGAGGGAAGAATGTCTGAACACTAAGATCATCATCCACTGAGTTTTCTCTCACTCCCCACCCCAGGTCTGTAAAAAGGGGGAAGGATCCTTACCCCCATGGGCACTATGGAGAGCAAGTGTTGGTCATTCCTCCAGAAATGCCAAAACTAAACTCCCAAATGCTGTCATTCCTACATTTGCTAGGACCCTTGGAGTCTAGCAAAGGTGGAATCTTTCATTCTTCTGGGAGCTGGCAGGAAGGGGAGCTAAGGGAATTCCAGGAAAGGGAAGGAGAATGGAGATGAATAGCTTCACCTGTGGCTCAGAGTGACAGCTGCATAAAGTGTAAGGTGCAAGTGGCCGCTGTGGAGTGGGGAGGGCTCCGAGGCCGAGGCCAAGCCACTGAGAGGTTGGAAGAAGTAGAGTGAGGTGGTCAGATTCATATTTGGGGGGGAACAGGGTAGGATGGGGGAGACTTTAGTGGGTGGTTGTAATGATTGAGAGAAGCAAACGTCTGCAGTGGTGGAAGAGAGGCAGGATGAGGGGGAACTGGAGGGCGGTAAGTGTGCACAGGGCTGGATGTTGGGGGACACTTCAAACCCCACTCTTCCCCCCCCCCCCCCCGTAATTATCTGTGCATGAGGGTAGAGGGCTTTTGCCCAGGAATTCAGTCTGTGCACTTGGAATTGCAGCTCTCTGGCAACACAGCATCTTTGGTGTGATTACTCATCACCCCATTCATTAGTTCCCGGCGTGGTAAGGATTCCTGAAGCCATAGCTCCCTGGAGAGGGACCAATTTGCCTCCTGGGGGCTGCTGGGTATTCACCACAGACGGCTCCAGAACGCCCAGCTTGGTTCTATTGACAGCAATGCAGTTTTGGTGGCAGACGGCCTCCTGCTCACTGCAGACGTGTTGAGGTGCCTCCTTCAGGAAAAGGCTGGTTTCCTCCCGCATTTTCACTGTGCAACAAACCACCCCATACACCAGCATCTGTCTCCCCCTCCCTCCACCAGAAGGGCTCAGGGTCACACCTCCTACATCAGAATTCCACAGGCTCACCCCAAACCCTGAGATAAGACTCCTCCTCCTGCTTGTAAAACCCCAAAGCAGATGCAAGTCTTCCTTAAGTGTGTAAAGGAATCCCTCCTATGCAGGTAGGGAGGCTGGGAGACAGGTCAGCATTTTTGTGATTCTGAGGCTAAGTGAGGACACTCCAACATTCCTGCTCTTTTGAATGCCCCATGCCTTTGGCTCAGTCAGTCTGGCCCCTTAATCCATTTAACTTCTTGATTTGAACACTGGAGGACAGAGAAAGAAGGGGCATTGGGTAAAGATGCTGGAAGGTCTTTGAGACATCCTAAGGCGAGAAACAACAGGTCCTGCTTCCTGAGCCAAGTTTGAGAACGGTTCCTTAGTTTCCCTTCTGTCCAAAGAGGAGGGAACACTCTGGATTTTGGAAGCATTCTGGGAACTCAAGGGCTTTTAGAGATGTTCTATTGCCAATGGAGCATGAGCACACCTTCCCACAGGGACGCAGGTGCACCCAAGAAATCTCCTCGTCTCGCTTTCCCTTCCAACACCAGCACCTAGTAAGGCTGAGCCAGAGGAGTGGTGGACAGAAGACATCCATTCAAATAGGTCTCAATTTATATCATTCTGGACTTAAAATGTGTCTCAACAATTGACACTATTTCTTACATAGACCTGCATTTTTAGCATAGCATGGAGTGAAAAGAATATGGCTTTTGTGAAGCTTAGACAGACTTAGTTTTGAACCTAGATTCTGCCCTTTACTTGCTCTGTGACCTCTGGCAATTTGCTGAACCTCTCTGGGGCACAGTTTCTTTCTCTATAAAACGTGGATCAAAATCCTTTCTCTATCTTATGAATGAAATTCAGTCTGTAAACCTCTCTGAGGGAAGAATAAGATCTCGTTCATAAAGCACACACTTCTTGGGGCTTCAGTAAATGCCCTGAAGGTCACCTCCCCCACCTTCCTTCTCTTTTCCTACAGCTCATTAGAGGTGCATAAAGCCTGAGTCCCCTCCACTCCAGCAGTCAGGAAGCCAGGGAGAAACGTCTACACTTCCCTGAATGAATGGCCACAGGTTTATGATTTATTTGTTGATTAATTGGACGCTTGGAGACAATTCCATTTCAATTACCTTATTGGCATGACAAGATACACAAAGGCTGCCAATGTCAATATATTGAGGCTGAGTGTGCCGGGGCGGCAGCCAGGGTTCACGGCAGCGCTCTGTCATCTCTGCCACGGCCCAGGAAGCTGGGAAAGCACTGGATCACGACTGTTTCCTTCTTTCTGCTCCTGGAGAGAGAAGGTTCCTGCACACCACGGGCAAGCAAGGCTGAAGCTGGTTTTAGGACCCCCATCCCATCCCTGTCTCTGCCAGGGTTCTCTAATGGAGATCCCCTGGGGCCAACTGGAGCGAGACTGGTCATTTATCACATTGGGTGGAGGGTCCCCTGGACAGAAGACAATAGACCCTGCTGCTCCAGGGTCAGGATCCAGACGTCATGCTGGAACCATGATGGGAGGTACTATTCTAAGATTCCCACCCCTAGTCTACATGGCTTATAGAGTCCACTTCCCTTGAGTGCAAGCAGAGCCTGTGAATGGGATGATGTTTCATTCCCATAGCAAAGGTACAATTGGTCAGTTGAGTTTGACTTCAAGAAGAGTGTCTGGGTGGGCCTGACTTAATCAGGCAAACCATTAAAAGGGCCTGAGTGTTTCCTAAGTGTTTAGAAGCCTGAGAGGGACTACTGAGGGGGACACGTGGCAAGGAGGCACAGGCCACATCTAGGAGCCGAGGGCAGCCCCTGGCAAACCCTCATTAAGAGAACTGGGCGGGGCTCAGTCCCATAGCTGCAAAAGACAGAATTCTGCCAATAACTGCATGATTTTCAAAGAAAGAGCATCCGGAATTCCAGAAAGGCACG
This sequence comes from Suricata suricatta, assembly GCF_006229205.1. Taxonomy (NCBI): domain Eukaryota; kingdom Metazoa; phylum Chordata; class Mammalia; order Carnivora; family Herpestidae; genus Suricata; species Suricata suricatta. The sequence continues at coordinate 131,479,759 of NC_043707.1, forward strand.
CAGCTCAATGAATACCTGATTTCAGCCTTAGGAGACCCTGGGCAGAGAACCCAGCCCAGCCGTGCCCAAACTTCTGAAGTACAGAGGCTGAGAGATCACATCTGTCATTTTAAGCCACTAAGTTTGTGATCGTTCAGTATCGACGTAACAATACACAAGATAACTGCACAGCTGTTTCCCCGACCCCTTTCCCTGTGGAAAGTGTCCTGTGGTTTCTGTTGGCTTCTCGGGCATAGCCGCATGGTTGTTCTCCTTCTAGAGACTGGCTCTCCTTACTCCCCTCTGACCTCTGAGGATGAGGCAACCCCATATCTCCCGAATGGATTCACTCATTCAAAAAATACCAGCTGAAGGGCAAGTAAGTGCCAAGGTTTGTTCTTGGTCCCAGCCACAAGCTTTCTGAGAACCAGTTCCAAAATCTGAGAGGGAGTCTGCTTGTCTTGGTTTGGTTCATTCTGCAATGACCAGGGTGAATGGCGAGGTCACAGTGAGCCAAGCATGGCTGCCGTGGCCTCAGCCATGGAGGGCACAGTAACTCAGAAAGGGCAGTCATCACGGTGGCGGGGGGGGGGGGGCACATTCCCCAAAGGGTCATCCAGAGCAACAAGAGCCAACATTTTCTATAAAGGGTGCAGATAGCTGTAAATACTTTGGAGGTTTTGAGGGCCATATGGCCTCTGTCAAATTACTTAGCTTGCCATTGCAGACAGAAAGCAGCCTTAGACACTATGTAAACAAAGGAGCATGGCTGTGTGCCAATAAAACTTTATTTACAAAAGCAGCCAATGGGCCACAGTTTATTGACCTGTATTCTCACGTTATGGTAAAAGAGAAATCCTTCCTTGCAAAAGCATCTGGTTCCTAGGGACTCAGAGGCAGGAAGTCAAGAGGTTGAGGTGACTACTTGGTGAAACCCTGGGCACTTAATTAATTTCCTATTCCCACTGTAATGAGTCACCATGAACTTGGAGGCTTAGAATGACACAAACTTGCTATACTGCAGATCTGTAGGTCAGATGTCTGAGTGGGTCTTGTGGGCTAAAATCAACGAGTCCGTGGACGTGTGTTGTTTCTGAAGGCTCCAGGAGAGAATCTGTTTCTTTGCTTTTTCCAGATTCTAGATGCCCCCTGATACCTTGGCTTATGCCCCCCATCCTCCGTCTTCAGGACGCTTCATTCCACCCCTGTTTCTCCTCTCTGACACTGACCTCTCAGAAGGACCTCCGTGATTACATGGGACCCAGTTGGAGAATCTCAGGCTCATCTTCCCGCCTCACCTCTTCCAAGTCTGTTTTACCACGTAGGGTAACATATTCAGAAGTTCCATGATTAGGACGTGGGTAACTTTGTGGGGTGGGGATTATTCTGTCTCCCCCCACCCCGCCCCGGGTTCCTGGAGTGTTCTGACTCTACCTTCTACCTGTGCTGCCCTGTGGTCTGTTCTCAATTTATCAGCCAGACGGAGCCTTTTATAATCTAATGAAATCACATCAACTCTCTGCTCAACCCTCCAGGGATTTATCTCACTGAGAGCCTGAGTCCTTACAATGGCCTATAAGCAGGTAAGTGGATAATTATGTTATTGTTCAGACGGGGAACGTTTCAGAGTAAAATGGGAAACCATTAATCACTGCGCTGGAATTCTGAGCTTCAGTTGGTATTTATTGTCCTGGACAAACCGGACAGGCCCGCACCCCTCCGTGCTCCCCATTCTCTCTCTGACAGCATGTCCTACAGTGTTCCTGCCTGCTCACTTCTCCACCCCCTCCTTCATGTTGGGGGTGCCCTGAGGCCTCAGGGTCTCTGTGCTTTACCTCCAACATCCACATAGGCCCCTCATGCCCTTCAAGTCTCTGCTTAAATGTCACCTCCTGCTTGACGCTGTCCCAGACCTCCCAATTTCAGGTTGTCACATTTGTTCCCCCCATCCCCCCAATGTTCCCTCCGCTGAGCATTTAGCATCTTCTTGCCGACTCTTAAATGTGCTCGATGTGTTCACATCCCTATTTACCTGTCCTATTACTGAGCTCTTCCAGAGGAATACAGACTCTTTGAAGTCAAGGATTTTGTTTTTTTAAATGTATTTTAGTTAAACATTTTTAATGTTTATTTATTTGTGTGAGAGAGATAGAAAGCAGGAGCACGGAAGGAGCCGAGAGAGAGGGACACAGAATCCGAAGCAGGCTCCAGGCTTCGAGCTGTCCGCATAGAGCCCGAGGTGGGGCTTGAACTCATGAACTGCAAGATCATGACCTGAGCCGAAGTCAGACGCTTAACCGACTGAGCCCCCGGGCGCCCCTGAAGTCAAGGATTTCAGTCTACCCAGTTCTCTACACCCTCAGCCCTTAGAACAGCAGCTGGTACTCAGGAATATTTTTTGAATGAATGAATGAATGAATGAATGAATGAAAAAAAATGGGACTATGGCCAGGTCTCCTCAAATTCTGTAGCCTAAATCTGTTCTGGAAATTGCATTTCAAACTATATAAGTGAACATACTGCTCTTTCTCCCTTGAACACGCTGAGCTGAACAATTCAAGGTCTCTTCTTCATTTTTATAGAGGGGAACACGCCGGAGCCAGCGTTTCTCAAAGTGTGGTCAGGGGACCACCTGAACCAACACCATTTGAAAAACCTTGTTAAAAATATGAGCTCACGTCTTTCCCCAGCTTTTGTAGAGGCCTAGGACTATGTACTTTTAATTTTGAGGACGTAGTCCCCTACCCCATCTATAGGCACATGGAAGTTTGAGAATACTTACAGGACTCACAGGAAACCCCCCCACCCCCATCCCATCTGTCCCGAGTCTGTGGACAGTTGCCGGCTGCAGGCTGGCCTCCTCTATCCACCGCAGCAATGGAGCCACCGACATCCGCCTGAGAGCGAACAGACGGGCCTGGGATTCCAGAGGGCCCCTCCCGTCTCCAGATCGCACTTCTGCCCCAGGGCCCACCACTCTCCTCCTTCCGCACCATCTCGTCCACCTGCACATTTCCCCCAAATGCTTTTATTCTTCGAAGGCCACAGGTTGAGACTGTCGCCAGCCTCTAGCTCAGGCTCAAAGCTTACAAATCACAAAGTCCCTGGGACAGTAAGTGGTTATTTCACAGCGAGTCCCTTTTACAATTTATAAAATCCAGAGCGAAGAAAAGGAGCTTTCTCTTAAAATCGTTGGCGTTTCTCCTTTCTGGTGCAAGAGTGGCTATTACCCGGGGCGCCGCTTTGGAGAGCTGGGCACAGGTGGCGGGGGAATGGGAAACGTCTGATAAGGAGCTTGCACGTCTCCTGCTGCTTCTCTCTGCAGCAGCCTCTGATGTTTGGGTATTTGGGTCTCAATCTGGGGGACTGCCATGTGGAAATGGGTCATTAGGTGCGCTGGGGTTTGCCGTGTGATCTCTGAGTCCGGCTGCTTGGGAGCCTTCACGACCTGGGCCTTGTGGACAGTCAGCATCCCCGGGGGCCAGCCCAAGCACCCGAAGCAGGCAAAAACCAGGGTGGGCCTGTGTTGCCTTCAACAATAAATATCTCTTTGGAAACAACAGGACCTATTTCACGTCGTAGAAGCCAAGGTGTGCATCTTCACAAACGCACGTTCTCCCTTTTTTGCTGTTTCAGGCCCCAGGAACTTTATGGCCCATATGGAGGTGGAGGAACCAGACTGAACCACAAGGAGTCGTGGATAGAAAGGGGAGGAAGAAGTAGGGGTGCATCTAACCTCAGACAGTGAGATGCTCTGGATACACAGTCAGGCCACGGCTCCTGGAAGGGGGTGGGTGAGCGTGCTCTAGAAGCCTCACACTGCACACAGGAGACCAGCTGTGAGCCTGGCATGTCCTCAGCACCTCACACATCCCATCACATGTAACGCAACGAGATAGGCCTTCACTATCCATAGTGCGGTCCCTGGACCAGCCACATTGGCATCACCTGCAAGCCCATTTGAAATGCAGCATCTCAGGCTCCAACCCAGACCAGATGAATCTTCACCCCAGTGGTTCTGGGGACCCTAACCTTTGGGATGTGCTGAATTATCCTCATTCTAAGGGTGAGGGGGCTGAGAGAGACCCAAGAGATGTGTAAAGGTGTGTGGCTATGAGTTGAACTCAGACACTCTCATGATTTGAAATATTTCTCCTAAAGGAAGGAACCCTTGAGTTGAGCCTTTGAAGGGCAGGTGTCCAGAGGAAGGGCATTCTGGGCAGAGGGAACAGCCTGAGCCAAGGCAAGGAACAGAGAGAAGTCAGGACCAGCCAGAGCGTGGGCTATGAAGTGAGTAAGGAGGAAGTTCCATCTGGAGAGGAGTCCAGCAGGCGCCAGACCCCCAACGAGGCCACCAACAGCTTCCCTGGCCAAGGCTACTATCTCCTTTGAGAACCCATCTTGAACATGAAACGGGCTCTGGGGAAACATGGGCCCCCAACCCTCGGAGATGTGGTCCTTTTGCTGAACCCTCCAGGACGGCTGTGCATCCCTGCCAGCAGGGCCAGGTGGGCATCTCACAAGGAGCATCCACCCAACTCTGGAGGCTCCTGCATCCTGCCCTGTAGCAGCGACTGCATTTCCAGGCATTCCTGGAACTGCCAAAAAGGTGTTGCATGGCTGCAGCTGCCGGAAGACTGGAGAATCACCATGACATGGGGACAGAGTAGGAAAAGAACTTCTCTGTCTCCATTTAATTAAGACTCAGAGTCGGATGAAGGTGTCCCCTTTTTCCCAGAAGTCTCCTCATTGGGCCACTTGGTTTTTACAAAAGACACACATTGGGATGGTAAAGTCTGCGTTGGTGAAAGTCAAAGTCCTCTTTGGGTTTCCTTCCATTACAAAAACAGGCACTAACATAGATCTTTCGTAAAAGTCACGTGGCCTAACGTGAATTTTCAGAGAGCTGGAGACATTTCGCTTTACACCGTTCGGGCTTACGAGGGGTTTTACAGGCATGCTCGCCTTTTGGAGAGTGGGCAGAAGCTGCATTTGAAAGAGATCCCATCTCCTCTCCATCAGCTAAGCTTCCCTGGGACACATCCCATCTTGCTGTCACCTAAGCTCCAAGCACAGGCTGCCAATAAGGACACAAGCCAGTCCCCAGTCATTCGGACGGCTTTATACCCTGAGCCCGGTGCAGTGGGGTGGAAAGTCCGTCTGGGAGCTAAAATCAGAGCTGGTGAATCTGCAGCAACAGATCCCAAGAAATACTCGCGAGGGCAAGAGTTTAACACTCAACCACCCGTGTTTGCAGAAAGTGGGGTCTCAAGTCTGACCCGCCTGTGGAGTTGTCTGGAGGCCCATTTTCCATGAGGGGCTCTGCTTGTATTCTCCAACTCACAGTAACACCTGCCTTTGTTCACCAAACACAAGGTGAGGAAAGAAGTTGTGCTTCCATTTATTGATGCATTCAGAACATACTTATGGAAAAGTCTAATTTCCAAAGGACGGGGAAGCCACTGAGTGTGCCTTAGGGAAGCAGCCACCACATTTTCCCCCCCAGGTCACCGCACTCTTGGAGTCTCTATCATTTTTTTTCATGGCAACTGTAAGGCTGAAAGAAATCCCTAAAAGCTTTTTTTTTTTTTAATTAAGTAGTTCAGGCCCAAACCTTAAAAAGCACTTATAGTCTAACAACTTACTAGCTGGTTGAAAAGAAAAATCTACATACATCGAAAGGAAAAGCAATTTATACTCTTCATAAACAGTCACAAGTATGTACCAATGGAATATGTGTGCCTGTTGGTTTCTGCACGGTTCCTCCAACCTTGAACTTGGATTAGACCCTATCACCCTCCTTTCCCGTAACACACTGACTTTGTTGGTATTTGATCAAAAGGATTGCATAAACCCCAGCTTCACAAAGAAATGATGTCATCAAAAGGAATGTAGCAGAATCTGCCATGGACAACAGGGACTTATCTTGAGCTAGTACTTTACTCAGTGCCCAACAGATGTCGCTGTGTTTTCTTTGAAAACTGAAAATACCCCCAGCACCCCCAGACAGTCCACTGTGGCACCTTAGGACACATCGGGGCACAATTTGGAAACCATGGCCATAGAGTCAGCCGTTTAAGGAGCACTTGGCATGTGCTTTGCATACATGATCTCACTGAATGCTCCTTACCACCCCACGAAGTACTATCTTCCCCTTGTACAGACAAGGAAGCTGATGCCTAATAAGATTAAGGTTCTTGCCCAAGACCACCAGCACAGCTGGGACTCACACTCAGGCCATTTGCAGCCAAAGCCCTTGCTCCTTGCCTCCTTCCTACCAGCATAGTCCAAAGACGTGGGTTCAAGTCCAGACCTTAGTACTCACTAGCTGTGTGTCTTTTTGTGAGCTTCTCAACTTCTTTGGTCCTTGAGACCACATCTACTGTTTGTGTGCCTCAGGCAGCTACTCCAAAAAGAAATGGTCTTTATGACAAAGAATGAAGACGGCTCAGCATTAATCCAGAAGCAAAACCTCCTAAGATGGGAAAGCGAGAGTGGGGGAAGGAGGCAGAAAGAGGAAAGACATGTCACGGGCAGGCCCTGCAGCAAGACTTTCAGGACCATGGAGAAGGCTCAGCACTTAGGACTGGGCACCCTTGGCCTAATGTGTGACCTGCCTGGGCATCTTGACCATTGGCCTGCAACCAATAATGCGTGGTTTTTAATCACTGAGTTCAAAATGGATGGGAAAATGGGTGCTTCTTGATGAAAGCTTTTAGTCATAATTGCTCAAAAATAATAATAAAAACCCACCAGCCTCTTTAATTACTCGGCAGCGCCTCTTTTCTTTTCATTAGGCATTTCTATTTGCTTATGATGGCATTGTAAAGTGTTTATCAATGCTAATGATGCAGTTCTCCAGAGCCCCATTTTGTCAAAGGGGCTGTAAGCGAAATTGTTAAGAAATAAATTTCCCATGCAACAATACATCACAAAGGAAAGCGAACAGAACAATAGCCAGGGCCTTGTCCCTAGCTAATGAGGATGTCACAAGCTGGAGTCTTGAGATCCATCAGACCTGAGCACCGGGCTTCCTGCTGTGCCCAAGTTGGCGTCAGAGAGCCTCTTGGACATGTGGAAGAGACCACCATCTTGAAGTGGGTTGAAGATGAGATTCGAGACACCTGTATCCCAGCCTCAGCTGTGATCAGGGGGGAATGTACTAGCAAATCAGGAGGGGATGTTCTCTTTGGCACCTGAGAAAGCATCAGTCCCACTGGGCTTAGTTCTCAGGAAGAGGTTTTGGGTCCCTGCCTGGGAACATCTAAGGACCTCACCTTCTAGATGCTTCCCTTATGGATACAGTTTTGCAGAAGCCAGGCATGCGAGGCAGTAGTCAAAAGTGTATACTTTGGCATCAGACTTTCCAAATTTGAGTACCAGCTCTGCCCTTTTCTAGGTTCATGATCTAAGGCAGACCTCAGGATGCTCTGTCTGCCTCTGCTTCCCCGTCAACAAGATGGGGATTATGAGCACGTGTCCTGGGGTTGTTATAAGGATTAAATGAGTTAAAACATGGGAAAGATTCAGAGGAAGAACTCCATACATCAACACACAAGCAAGCTCTCTTGGTAAATTATGACAGTTTATAAGAGGGGTCAGCAAACTTTCTCTGAAAGGGGCCAGACAGTAAATACTTCAGGCTTTCTCTGCAGCCAAAAAGCATCTCGTCACAAGTATTACATAGAAACAAATGAGTAAGGCTCTGTTCCAATAAAGCTTTATTTATGGACACTGAAATTTGATTTTCACAAATAATTTTCACATATCATGAAGTATTCAGATATTTTTCTTTTCTTTTTTTTTTTTCCCCAATTGTTACAAGATGTAAACCCTCTTGTGGGCATTTGAGGGGCTCAGTCAGTTAAGCGTCTGCCTCTTGATTTCGGCTCAGGCCATGATCTCACAGTTTGTGAGTTCAAGCCCAGCGTCAGGCTCTGTGCCAACAGTGCAGGGCCTGCTTGAGATTCTCTGTCACCCTCTCTCTCTGCCCCTCCCCCTTCAAATAAATAAACTTAAAAAAATGTAAACACTCTGTAGCTTATGGAACATCCAAACATCAGTGGCCGGTATTTGCCAGCCCTGTCTTAGGGCCTTAATTATTTATCAACAGTCAGTTAAATCTCTGGTCTGAAACACATTCCTTTTTCTCTTGTTCTTCACTTAGAGCCAGTGTCCTCCGCAAAGGAAAAAATTCTGGGACACAGAACGGAGCAGGTGCTTTTCAAAGGGTGAAATCTGTGTGGTGGAGCCAACAGAAAGTCAAAATTCATGCATCTTCTGGAATTTCTGTTCTTCTTCCAGTCTTTTGATAGTGTTGGAAAGGATTAATCTATAGACTACACACTGAATGCGGAAGGCATCTCACGGAACCCGTAAGGATCTCCTATAAGAGCATTTGCTGGAACTGATTGGCGGGGGAGAGGAGAAGGCTGGCTGGGGGGTGGCCAGGGGCTTTCCAGAGCTGTTTGCTCCCTGGTCGAGGCTTTTGGTTAAGTCTCCAGTTGCTTGACGAATACTCAGGTGGCCAGTTAGACTGGAGATGAAATGCAGCCAGAAAGAGCCACTGAGTGTCTGAGTCACTGTGGAAATGAACACAGCTGGCCTCTCTCCCATCTCTGCTGCACCATGTGGTCTTCAAAGGCCACAGACATGTCCCAGGACCTGCAGTGACATGTCCCTTCCCCGCCGACCCACAGAGCACAAGGCAGAAGAAGGGCGGGAAAGCTTTGTGAGCGGCACCTAGAAGGTGCTTCAGAAATGGATTTTCCCATCATTCTCTACAGGTAATCTGAACAAGTGCCCTTTGGAAGGCACTAAAACTGCCTATTGATAATCCAAAAGATGATTTTATGTAAGAACTTAAATGAGGCCAGACATGCATGTTTGTTTGTTTAATCCTCACCAATGACCTTACGAGGAAAGGACTATTACCATGCGCACTTTACAGATGAGAACACCAAGGTTTGGAGGGCTTAAGGAATCTGTTCAGGGTCATAAAGTCTGTGAGTGCCAGAAGTGGGATTTGAATCTGCGATCTCTGAGCCCCACCTCTGTGCCCCGAATCACCAGGCTAGGCGGCCGTGTTCATGTGTAGGCTCAGGACCTCTGCAAATGCAGTGTCACTAAGCGGAAACAGGCTCCGAACACAGGAAGCTAAGCGTCTTGAGAACTGGTGGCTTTAGGAATCACCTAGTCCTGTTTACCTGCAAGCTCCTGGGCCACACCCTACATGCCCTGAGTCAGCCCCTCTGGGGGCGGACCCCAGGAATCTGAATTTTAGCACGCATCAGGTGATCTTGAAAATCCCTGTGCTGAGCCTGCCAGCTTTTATCCCTTAGTTCATAATTAATTCAACCAAATAATTCATCGATCGAGAGGCGCCCGGAGCACTGGGGAGCAATGGAGTCAGAGGGGCCTCAGTTCAAGTCCGGGGCTGGTTTTGTTCCCCTGTGAATCTGCTTCCACTCCGCCTAGTGCTGGATTATCCCACAGACGGGCTGAGCATGAAAAAGAGAACACTTGGGGAAAACCCAGTGATGCGTAATCCAGTGTTTTATAAACATTTTTATTTTTTAAAAACACGATAAAAAAAAAACCTATGCCATTTGGTTTGACCCCCTCGTGTGTGTTTATGGCTTATACAGAGCACAGGTTTTACAGGGGTGACACTTGATGCACAGGTGGCATCCAGGGGCCCTAGTCTGAATGCTGCTGCTCCCACCTTCCAGCTGGGTGACCTCCGCTGGGTCACCGCAACAGTTTGCATGTAGCAGGCTTGCTTTCGGGATTCAATGAGTTCATTTGGGTCTGAGGCTTTCAAACCTAAGTGTGCATCCACATCCTGGGGAGGGCACGTTCCACGCCAATTCCAGGCCCCCTCCCGCCCCCGCCACCCAGGGATGCTGATCTGTCAGGTCTGGAGTGGGACCCGAGAATCTGCATTGCCCACAAGTTCTCAGGTAATGCTGCCGTTGCTGGTCTGGGGACCCCACTTTGAGAACCACAACTGTAAGCAGATAATTAGAGCAATGTCTGGCCCACAGCACTGCCACGTGCCCGGGTCCCCCTTCAGCATCCTGGGGGAAGGAGACAGACAGCCCAGAGACAGGCTGCCTGCCTGGTGGTCGTCCACGCTGATGGCCAGAGAATTGGCTGGCGGCTCCTGGTCTGCTTCTGGTCGGGGAAATGGGTGTCACGGGGGCAGCCTGGTAGCTCCTGACTTGGGGTCTCCTGGCTTGGTGCAGATGGCTGAGCAGCTCAGTGCTGCGGGGCTCGGAGCTGCAGAGCTTCTCTGGTCTCTGTGCAGCCTGGTCTGGCCTGACCTCCGGGACCGCACACACTCGTGGAAAGGCGTCTCTGGATGGCGCCCTCGAGCTGATGGCTCAGGATGAAAGATGAAGACGCAGGGAGGTGTGGCGGGTCCTGGGGGCTGTGCACACAGGTACAGAGGTGCTGGGACACTTCTTTCTGGAGCGAAGCAGGGGCCCCTGGTGACGAGGGCCTCCGCCAGCCCGCACGGCCCCCGTATGTGCTCTGTCCCCCCTTGTACTGCAGGGTGCACATCTGCTTCTCCCAAGCACTGGCTGTCCGTGCCCAGCTGGGAGCTGCTTCCTCAGCGAGAACCCAGGTACCTCCGCCATGCACGCTTGTCATAGTCTTTCTAGTCTCCGTGGGTGGCCCCACCCAGGAACCAAGCCCTCAGAAGCCTCGCTCACAAACCCAGTGGCAGGTGAGGTGACACTGGCATTCAGAATGTCCCCTGCCTCTGCCTCACCTGTGTGAATGTTTATAGTGTCACCACACACAGTGCTCTGGAGCAGAACTGGGCCACACAAGAACAGTGCCTACAGTGACTGAGATGCCCCATGGGCATCTCCTCGTGCTCCAAGCCTGTCCAATCCCTCCCTCCATGAGCAGATATACCTAGGACGACACTGCTCCAAGTGTGATCCAGGACCAGCACTGTGGGCATCACTGGGAGACTGTTGGAAACGCAGATTCTTGGCCACCCCAGATTTGCTGTCTCAGAATCTGCCTGTTGACCAAATCCCCAGGCGCTGTGTATGCCTAGTACCATCTGAGAAGTGCTGAGCTAAGGGATATGCTGGGGAAGGCAGCCGTGGAAAACTGGGGCTGGAATTTTGGCTTAGTAACTTGGTAACTGGATGATTAATGTGAGTAGCCCTTCTATGCCCTCCGAGCCTCAGTCTCCTCATTTATAAAATGGGAACAACAGTAACATGGCTGTCACCATTCATTCATCCCTGAACCAAATCTCTGGGCGCTCACCACGTACCAGGAACCCTGTGAGGCACTGGGGATCTAACAGGAAGAAAAGACAAGACAGCCATGCCCCCTGCCCTCCTGGAGCTCAGGGTTAGTTAGGGGGCACATGACATCAACACACACACCAATGCATCTGCTACAAGGTCAAGGCCACACAGGAGAGGTGTGGAGTACCACCACCTGGGACGGGGGTGCTGATGAAGCTATGTCTCTGTTGACACATAATGAAGAGCAGGGGGAGGGGAGGAGGTAGAAGAAGAATGTTCCAGATTAGTGAATGCATTTGAGCCGGGTGCACCTGGCACACAGCATGTGCCCAGTCAGGAGGTGAGAGAGTGTGCATTAGTCACCTATACTGCATAACAAATTATCTCGAAACTGTTCTGTATTTAAGGTAAAAGTTTGGTGTGTGGTTATTTCTTCCTTTGGTAAACTATAAGCTCGGTGAAGGAAAATGCTCTCTTTATACTTTTTGAGTTTTTTTTTTCTTTGCAACCACCTACTATGTGCTTTGTGCTAACAGGAACCCAATAAATGCTTTTGAATTAGCTGTTCTCAGGCTCTTGGGTCATTTTCTCATTCCTCACTAACACTTAGGATGCTGGTTGGTGGGGACAACAGCACCAGCTTCTTCCAAACTTGACAGTGAAGTGAACATGGATGGGGCGAAGTGGAGAAGGACGGGGGAGTTGGCGAAGTAGTAATTGAAAAACTAGACAGATCATGAGAGAATTAGAAACAGGAAGCCCCATTCGGTTGTGGCCCGCCGCACCCGGAAGGGATGGACAGAGAAATCAGAAAGACCTGGATCAGAAACAAATTAGCTTTCAGGGGACTTTTCAGTTCTGGAGAAAAATGGGAACAGCAAGTAGAAATAACGGCCCCGACAATCAATTCGTGGAAGTGTCATCCAGGCGCAGAACGGGGAAGAGAGGACCAGAAAAGCAATTGGTTTAATTTTTTAGATTAATTGCGAGCAGTCAATAATGTGACTCATTCGGGGACCCAGAGGCGTCTAAACTATGCTGAGTAATCTACTTAGGTTAGTAATTATTGTTTGTATTCATGGAATTAAGGCCACAAAAAGGTGGTTTGGAGAAAGTCTCACGAGACGGGGAGCGGCAGGCCTGGTTTTCCCACAGCACATCTGGGCCTGGAGTGTGGCCGAGATGAGGCGGTTTCCATGCGGAGCATGAGGGGAAAACACCTTCCTTACGTCCCTTGCTTTGTGGCTGACTCACTGCCAGTTCCAAAGAGTTCACCTTTTCTTTTTCGTTTTCTTTTTAATTCAAAAATTGTTAAGGGCACCTGGGTGGCTCAGTCGGTTGAGCATCTGATGCTTGATTTCAGCTCAGGTCATGATCTGTGTTGTGGGATTGAGCCCTGCGTCAGGCTCTGTGCTGAGCACGGAGCCTGCTTAAGATTCACTCGCGCTCTCTCTCTCTCTCTCTCTCCTTCCCTCCCTCCCTCCACCTACTCCCCTGCTCCTGCACTCTCTCTCTAAAACAAAATATTAAAAATTAAAATTCATTTTGGAGGATTTAAAAAATACATAAAAGAAACAAATAAAATAATAGTGAATCTTCGCCCCCTCCCCGCCCCCCCGCTGCCGAATTACTGTTATATTCTGACTCTGAGTACTTCATTTCTTTGTGGCTTTCATTTTAAGAAAAATCACATTTTGGGCCAGCTCAACCATCAGCTGGATGGCTCAGCCCGTTAATCATCTGACTTTTGGTCTTGGCTTAGGTCATGATCTCATAGTTTGTGAGTTCAAGCCCCACGTCGAGCTCTGTGCTGGCAGTTCAGAACCTGCTTGGGGTTCTCTCTCTGTCCCTTCCCCTGCCTGTGCGCATGCTCTCTCTCAAATACATAAAAATAAACTTTTAAAAAAATCACATTTTTATGGGGTTCCTGGCTGGCTAAGTCAGTGAAGCATCTGATTCTTGGTTTTGGCTCAGGTCATGATCTAGAGATTCACGAGATCGAGCCCCACCTCGGGCTGTGTGCTGAGCATAGACCCTGGTTGGGATGCTCTCTCCCCCTCTCTCTGCCCTTCCCCCACTCATGCACGCACTCTCTCTCTTTCTCTCTCAAAAATAAATATTTGAAAAAAAGAAAAATCACATTTTTTTTTGTAAAAACGAAACATATTCCTTAAAGAAATCAATAAATGCAGAATGTTGCAAAGACAAAAAGAGCAAAGATTACCCCCAATTCAACCACATAAGGTGGATGTCATTGCAGACATCCGGGTTTGCTCCCACATGTGTAGAAACTTCACGAGAGCAGGGATTTTATCTGTTTCCACCACCTCTGTGTTCTCAGTGCCTAGAACAGTGTCGGCCAATGGGAGTTGCCCAGTCTGTTGAATTATAGTGCGGATGGGTCATGACAACATTCCAGGGCTGCGTGCCACCCTCGGCCGGTGGTTTGACGCATCGCCTGCCCACCCCACCCCATAATGTTGACCCTTGGGGCACACGAGTCCCAAGGGAAAATCTGAGATGGGTGTGGAGGAGGGAGACGGAGAAGGGCTGAGGCTGACAGGCCAGCCGGGCTGTTTGCGACCCGCCCGCTGCACAGGCAGCAGTCTGAGTGGTCCAGCCTTCCAGCCCTCTCCTTGACATGGCATATGGGCACATGATGCTATTTGTACAGCTCGCTGGTGTCAACCTGATGAGGCCCCGTGAGGCCACAGGCCACGGTCAGCAAGCTCTGGCCACCCCTGCCCACGAGGACATCGCTCTCTTGGCAGACCGGCGACCCCTTCGTGGGCCTCTGCCACAGCTGGGATGCTCGGATGGATGCATTTCAGACAGGGCTCAGGGGGCCCGCAGGCCAGGATTAGGATCCCGCTGCAACAGCACGGCATCGGAGGACGGACCCCTCTGCAGCCTCAGGGTAGTGGAGTCAGAGGAGGAAAGGAGATGCTTAAATGAAGCCTGTGGCTTGCTTCAACCTCACACGGGACTAGCGGCTGGAGGTGGTGATCCAGGTTTAGACGGGACAGGAGAGGCTAAGCCTGACGGGTTGGGCGAGGGGTACGTGAGTGTCTCCTAGGCTGTCCGCCTCTCTGCACGTTCCAAATTCCCCACAATCAAAAGATAAAGAGACAGAGAGGCACAAAGTCAAAGACAAAGTAAAGTAACTTCCCCTGTGTGTATTTTTTTTTTATTACATAATAAAAGACCTGCTCATTGGAAGAGTTTCAGCAACCCAGCAGTGCGGGTGTAAAAAGAATCAGTTACTGTCTCCCCCGCACACACACTGCACACACACACTTCTCCCCATTGCTTAGAGGCTTCTGAAACACACCCTTCTAATGGTTTTTCCTATGAATGTACAATGTCTATCTGGATGTATAATGTTTTAAAGTTACTGAAAGTAAAATAAAGTTACAAGGGATGAATGTTTACTGAAAAGTAAAACAAAGCTACAATGGATGAATGTTTCTTCTCGTCTAATCACACAAGTAGGAGGGGCTGTGACCAAATGTTCTCCTTCTAGGTTTTAAACATACCTTTTATGTTAATTAGATAGAATAGTATGACAACTTAATGACCTGGGAATGCCACAATGTTTCAGATCTGTGGAGCAGTTAATTTCTTTCAATAACAAGACCATGCCTGTTCTCCAGTGGATACATGATTTTGTGTACAAAAATGGACCATCCCCTACACAAAGGCAGGGCAACCTGCTTGTTTTAAACAACTCGGTTTCCCGGTCATCTCTCTTTGTCCATGTGGACGAATCTTCACCATTTCTAACAACCTCACATACTCCTTGGTGTAGGCGGGAGCCACTATTTACCCAGTGCAACCTGTTGAAGGTTTGATAGACAATTAGGATTTCAATTTACTCCTACAAGAAACACTGCTGTAGTGGGCGGTCTTGTGTACACATCTCTGCAAAACCTGCTTAGTATTTCCAAAATTCTAGAAATGTGTTGAAAATCTGAACAGACCTCACCAGAGTGCCTTTGGGAAATGACTGTACTGATTGGCACCCTTGCTGCCAGAACAGAAATGCTACCTTTGAGGTTAATACCCAACCACAACCAGGTCTCAGAGATAACAAGCCTGCATTCCAGGCTCCTGTCCGGCCAAATCACACCTGCACAGAGCTTTGCGAGTGTCCATTCGCGGTGCCATCAAAATCAGTGCCCGTCCTGTTTCCTAGGAAAACTAAACAGCGCTCTGGGCAGTAAGAAGCACCTGCCTCTGTGCAGGCAACTGAAATAAAGGGAGGGGCCAGCCAGACGGTGGAGATCACGGGTTAGCACGCAGGAGGGCCCCAAAGTCCTCGACCCTGGAAGCAGCAGAGAATTCCTTCACAAGTGAAGGTGGGGCAGCAAGGGAAGGAGAAACACTCGTGACACGGGTGAAGGGCAGTCTGTAAAGACGATAGGAAAAGCAGAGAAGAGAAATGGAGAAGACGACTGCACAGGGAGTGAAGCAAAGGTAAACGGGAGGAAGGAAAGGTCGGCAAAGGAAGATGATTTGGTCAGAGCGGATGAGCAGCAGCAGTTTACTGACTGTGTAGGGGGATGCCCCTGATCAGATGTATGCCTGGCCAGTTCCAGAAGGAGACGAGAAACTCTGGGGGCAAGAGGGAAAGTGTGGAAAGGGACGGGAGTCACTGTGGCACCGGACAACCGAGAAGACACAGTAAGGACTTTGGAGGCACTTGGGGTCTAGCTGGGAGTTCTGAGGACAGCTCTGACTGCAGCCATGGGGCCGCCAACTCTTGTCCCCTGGACTGTCCCCTCGGGAGCAAGGAAGGGAATGGCAGTCTGTCCTCTCTCCAAGCTGCAACAGTGAGGTGTTGGGAACGCCAAGTCACAAAAGGCGCCATCTTCCAGTGACCCTCCTGTTATGTTGAGAGGTGGCACGAGAACTGGAATATGAACGGGGTCTTCCACACCACTCAGTGGCTGGGGAGCCTGAGTCATGTCCCTTAATATCCTTGAATTTCAGCCCCCTAACTCACTCACTCCTCTCCTGCTCTCCATCTTTTTCACTCCACTCCAGTCCCTCTGACTTCCCTGTTGTTTCTCAAACATGCCTCAGGGCCTTTGCACTGGCTATTCCCTCCGTCTGGAATGGCCTTCCCAGCACCTGCATGGCTGTCTTGTGTCTTTCTCATCTTTGCTCATATGTCACCTTCTCAGGGAGGCCCACCCTGACCACTGTCTCTCAAATAGTACTTTCTATCTTCTTCCATGCTCTTATTCTATAGCGCCCATCACCTTCTAACAGACCAATGAGGACAATCCACTTATTTATTTTATTGCCTGAGTTCTCCCTCTGGAATCTAAGCCCAGAAAGGCAGGGCCACATGTCTGTTTATTCATTCTCTGCCATACCCCCAACATCTAGCGCCGGTGCCAGGCATATAGTACGCATTCGGCATATATTTGTGGATTCAGGTAATGGACCCACAAGTTCTCCTTTCTCTTCTTCTCTTTCTCCTTCTCCTTCATCATCATCCTCCTCCTTGGAAATATTTCATTAATTCAACAAAATCATCATCATCGTAAGTAGTCCATTAACTCAACCAAAATGTATTCATTGCCTATTAAGTTATGTGCTGGACACAATCCCCGAGGCCCGCAAGCAGACAGATGTGTGAAGGTCTCGGTACAAAGTTGAGCATGGGTCAGTCACTATGATGACTGTCACTAGGTTTGGTGGTCCCCGTCCCAGGTTACGACCTATCTTGGAAACCAAGGCTGAACTCCTGAAGATTCAGACGATCCTGGATCTAAACACAAAGTCAGTCTGTACAGTTGAAAAATGTGGACTTCAACCCCACTGTGTTTTCTCTCTGTGCCCTGTTGGCACATGTAGGCACCCCGGTACCTCCAGCCCCCCAAAAGGACCCGGGGCTCGTCACGGTTGTGAGATAAAGGCAGAGAGGAAGGGTGGAGGCTCAGAGGCTCCAGAGTTAAATCAAATATCTCATCTGTGGCCGCCTCCATTGCTCGTGGAGCGTGGGCACCCAGAAGGTCTTCCCGCCTCTGTGGCTTGTGTTAAACTCCCGCAGTTTGAAAACTCAGTGACAGGAGGCAGCAAATATTTAAGTCAGCTTAGAGGCAGCACCACAAGTGAACTCAATGTAAGGGCTACACTAAAAGGGAGAATCACATATAATTCAGAGGAAATTATTCTTGCAAGAGCCCAAATTTGTGAAAATTGTCAGCAATTCTCCTCTTTTTATTAAAAAAAAAAAAAAAAGATAGCGGGAAATACTGAAACCATCCCAGAAAGAAAAGTCCCTGCAAAGACTCCTGCGCACCGGGTCGGGGACATTCGGTCAGGACTGTTTGCAAAGCAGATGATGGAGGGACAGTGAGGAATGCCAGGTGGCGGGGAGGGCCCACTGCCTATCGCTTACACGCATGGTGAGGGGGAGACCAAACGGGGGCAGTGTGCACCGGGGAGACGGGCACTTACGGGAAATGACCCACATTTTCCTTGCAGAGAAAGAGAATGAACCATTAGAAGCGGTGATGTGAGCAGCAGCTGGGAGCTAAGAGCATAAAACACAATGAAAACGCAATGGACACGACGCTGACTCCCTGGGGTATTTTTGCCTCTTTGTGCTCAGTTCGAGGGTGGTGACCGGCCGCTGATGCCACTGGTCTTGGTGTTGTTCCCTGAGTCACTACTGACACCAGGGCCAGGCTCAGCGGAGGGACCCCCAGTTCTGCAATGGCTACAGAGTCCCAGCCTCTGGCCCGATGGACTGTGAGGTCCGGTTTGCTCTTGTATCTGACCCAAGGAGCAGGCCGAGAACAGGAAACAAGGCCACAGTGCCCGCCGGGCTTCTGGGGCGGGGGGGCAGGGAGTCTGAACAGTGAGAGAACGCCCACCTTGGGGTTAGGAGGCTCAGTTGGCTCCTTGCTGGGCCAAGTTCAACGGCATGGCCCAGGACAAACGGACACTCTGGGCCTCAGTTTCCGCCTCCATGTTAACCCTGCAGGGATGCTGTGAGGGCCATCCCCACCCCACCCCAAATTCATATCCAACCAGAGCCTCAGAACACTGTTTAAAAAAAGATCTTAGCAGACAAAATTATGGTAGAGACAGAGATGAGATCACGTTGGAATAGGCGGGCCCCGAGTCCCAGGAGAGTGTCCTTATCGGAGACAGGAAAGGAGACAGAGACCCGGGGGGAGGCCATGTGAGATTGGATGGATGTGGCCAGAGGCCACGGGGCACCGGGAGCCACAGAAGCTGGAGGACCCTTCCCTGGAACCTTTGGAGAAAGCATGACCCTGCCCACACCCCAATTTTGGACTCCTGGCCTCCAGAACTGAGAGGGAATAGATGTCTGCTCTTGTGGGCCACCCACGGGGTGGCAATTTGTCACAGCAGTTATAGGAAATGAAATAAAGCTGCTTAGAAACCGCCTGGGATCTCACGGAGCGATGCCCACTCTCCCGCCTGGCCGCCCCTCCCCCCTCACTGAATGAGAGCAACACTCACGCCCGGGTCCTGCCCCTTCAAGGTCTCCCTGGCCCTCAGGTCTCCCCGATCCAGGCCCCGCCCGGACTCACTCCCACCCATCGTGTCTCTGTGTCCACTGCGTCCTCCCAGGAGCGCAGGGCCCTGCCCAGTGCCATGCGCTGTGCACAAAAGATTCTCCTCTGATGCCCTCTTGCCACCTCTCACAACGCTGTCATCTCTATACTTGTTTTGAAACTCTCTCTGCCTAGAACTCAGTCCATGAGGATAGAGATGGGTTTCTTAGTCACTGGCCAAGCCTCGGGACTCAGGAAAGTTTGTGTGCTGAATGAATGAATGAATGACCGAAAGGGATGGATGAGATACCCTTGCGCTCAGAGTCCATCTCCAGGGAGGTGACAGGTATGGCGGCGGCGGGTACGAGCCGATGGGGCGGTGTGTACGCGCCCCACGGGGTAGAGGTGCATCCCTATGCCTGTAGGAGAGAGGGCTCCCCAGAGCACGGGGTGCCTCCCCCTCCCAGAGCACGGGGTCTCCCAGCTGGGAGGGAGTGGCTTGAGTGAAGGCACTGAGAACCAGAAGCTTAAGACCCGGAGGAAAACTGCAGTGAGAACACCACGCCCCCCACCCCAGAACCTTCTCCAGGAAGGCAGGTAGGGATGCTTCTTCTGTGCAGTGGATTTAACAAAAGAAACAGAACCTCCAAAGGACCAGCCCTGAATTGGGCGGGGTTTGGGATTGGAGGTGGGGCGTGGAGTGGGGCCCCCTCCTCCCACCCAGGAGCAGTGCGCAGACTGGGGCCAGAGAGCAGGTCCTGCGTTATCCAGAGAAGGCAGGGCAGGAGGCTGGGGGCTCAGCACTGAAATGCCAGCCTCTGGGACGAGCTGACAGAGGCCGGAGCAGCGTGCTTTGAGCGAAACCCGCTCAGAGGCATGTTACCAGAGAATTAATCTAGCAGCTGAATCCAGGATGGAAGGGGGGAAGAGGAGGAGGAGGAGGCTGCAGACAAGGCTCGGAGGGCGGGGTGGTTACTGCAAAGGTCCAAGGGAAGAGTTATCGGGGCTGATTGCTGGGTGACAGTGGGAATGGAAAAGAACAGAGAGATGTGAAAAAAAAGATTGGAAAGAGAAAAAGAAAATCTACTCGACTGATTGCATGTCCTCCAGTGAGGGAGGGGAAGGCAGGGAGGATGACCTGGGGATCCGTGCTTGGAGAGAACCGGGCTCTGCCGGAACAAGGAAATGTCTGGAGAAATCTGCTTGGTTCGTTTGAATGCACCATGACCACTAGCTCCACAGAATACTGAGTGGGAGTGAAGGAGCCCTCCCTGGGGGCTCAGCTGGGAAATGTCGACTTTGGCTCAGGTCATGATCTCATGGTACATGAGTTCGAGCCCCGCGTCTGGCTCTGTGCTGACAGCTCGGAGCCTGGGGCTGCTGATTAATAAAACACAAATTTATTTAAAACATTACTGAATTGGGGCGCCTGGGTGCCTCTGTCAGGTAAGCATCCAACCTCAGCTCAGGTCATGATCTCACAGTTTGGGAGTTTGGAACCCCGCGTTGGGCTCTGTGCTGACAGCTCAGAGCCTGGAGCCTGCTTCAGGTTGTGTCTCCCTCTCTGCCCCTCCCCGCTCATGCTCTGTCTCTCTCTCTCAAAAATAAACATTTTTAAAAAATTAAAAAAAAAAAGAAGTCCCTCCTTGTCCACACACACACACACACACACACTCACGTGCACACACACATGCATATGCACATACACATTTTCCCTGGGCTGCAGGAAAACTAGAGAAAACTGGCATGCGGAAGCCTTGTCCCACTTCAGTGAACCCTGGGGTCTGCTCTGAAAACATTTGTGACAGAGAAATCCAAGCCTTTCAATGACTCAGAGGAAAGGCCACTTCCTTTCACTTGCTAACCACAGCTTGATTAAAGACTGGTTGAGCCCGCTTCTTTCCAGTCCTTAGAAGACACTCCAACCTCCTCCGGAGGGGGGGGAGGGGGGTTGTTGCGGGGGGGAGTGGGCAGCTGATTTGTTCAGGAACAGGAAGCCAGGACCTTCTCAAACACCATGGCCTGGGTCTCTGTGCTGCAGAGCTGGAGATTTCAAAACGAGATAAAACTTCATTCTTCAGGAAAGCCTTTTCAATTCTGACTTCACCCAAAGAGAAAAGAAAATATGTTCAGTTCCATCAGAAAAGAGATTCCAAATGCACATGGGCTGCAGACCCTTTCATAGTAAAGGAAACCCTCAACCTGAACTTGGCCCTGCGAGGTGCTAGGTCCCAGAGGAAATTGTGCTCTGGGGCGGGACCGCCATCACCCAGTCACCTGCTGAGCCCCGCACACCCCAAGCGGCGCGGGCAGGCCTGGGTCCTCCGAGCATGTGGCTCACGAGGCCCCTCCGGGGACAGGGCATGCACCGCCTGTGTCCCACAGCCCCACTCCGAGTGGAAAAACAGCTTCGTTTTCAGGCTGTGTCATCCTTTGACGCCAAGCCAACCTCCCAGGGAACGTGAAGCATCAGAGACCATGGCCCTCCCACCAGACCGGGAGCTCTCAGAGGCTGGGACAGGGTCCCCCATGACACGGAGGCTGGTGGGGACCACGCGCAATGCCCTCTGAGTCTGTGAACTCCTCCCGCAACCATCCTGGTGCTGCACACGTGGGCCTTGGCAACGTGGTGGGATCAGTAGGAACCAGCATCTCAGCCTGAAAGACAAGCAGGCCAAGGACTCCCAGGGACGCGGACCAGTGAGCCCGTGCTGTCTGCTGCTGGAATTCTCACCGCGAGTGCCCGCAAGGGAGGCCTGGGCTGCTCTCGTGCTGGGATGGTGAAAACCCGTGTGGGGAACTTCCAGCTATCCTACTTAACCCCTTTGGGCCTTGGTTTCCCTATCTGGAAGTTAGGGTTCCCCAAGTCTTCAGAGGGGAGCCCGAGAGAGGACGGGATGAGCTGATGCCACAAGGGATCTGCCAGGGAGCTCGGCTCATGATGGGCACTTGGTGAACTGTGACTATTCTCACCACTGGTCGTGTCTCATTCATCCTCAAATCCCAAGATGAAAGCACGATCCCCACCCCCAACCCTTCTAGTGTTAGCTCCTGGGACAGGCGGGAGGAGGGAAAGGACAACAGAGGACAGGGTCAGGGAGAGGGGACGTCTGTTGGCAAAGCAGAGGAGGTGACAGAGGGCAGGAGTTGGAGCAGAAGATTTCTGGGAGGGTCCCTAGGGTCACAGCTAGAGGACTGTGGGTACAAGTCAACCAGCTAGAAGGTACACAGGGTTTGCTCTGAGATGGTGAGGACAGTCCTTGGCATACTGTGTGTATTTAGTGGCTGCTTTAAAGAATTTAAAAAAATGGGAAAGGAGCAAGGAGGACAAACTTCCAGCTGACAGGGCCAAGGAATTCTGAAAGTCCTGGTCGCTGAGCCCTGTTCTATGCAAAACTTCCTTTAAACTTGGAATTTACGGGGGCACCTGGGTGGCTCAATCAGCTGAGTGCCGGCTCTTGGTTTTGGCCCAGATCATGATCTCATGGTTCATGAATTCGAGCCCCGCATGGGGCTCTGTGCTGACAGTGCAGAACCTGCTTGGGATTCTCTCTCTCCCTCTCTCTCTGTCTCTCCCCTGCTCATGCTCGCTCTCTCTCTCAAAAGAAGAAAAGAAAACAAAGCAAAAAGAAAAGAAAACTCAGAATCTAGGCTTGAGAAGCAGGTGGGTATTTGCACATCTTATGCTTGGTTATTGTGAGGTAGAAATGCGTGTTTCCTCATTTAAACTTGTCCTCAACTCAAAGCACCATGGAGTATTAAAGCCAGGAGGGACAGTGAGAATCACCTCACCTGACCCTTTCCTACAGGTGGGGAAACTGAAGTCCAGGTGAGTCTTGGCGCCATGTTGCCAACTGTCCCAGATGCCACCAACTCTCCCAGTCACTCCACTGACAGCATTCTGCACGAAGGGAATAATGGAGGGGCACCTCGCAGAGATCGTGGGTTGTAGCAGGGAAGTCCTCCAGTGCTCACCCCTTCCCCACGCTGGGTTCCACAGTGTGCCTTACAGAGGTGCCCGAGACTTCTGTTCATCCAGTAGAAACTCACTAAGCAATGGCTCTGCGCCAAACTCTTGGGGCCCAGAGCAGCCAGGGACAAGACTCCTCGGGCCACAGAGAAGCAAGCAGCCCACGTCCTGGTGGAGAGCTAGGCTTTGGAGCCAGATTCCATGGCTCGACTCCCAGTTCCCCTGGCTGTGCACTGTGCACACAATGGCGTCCCCTGCCTCAGTTTCTGCATCGATGACAGAGGGATAATAACAGAATCCATGTCGGAGGACTTGTCAGGTGCCAGATGCTAACACGGAGCCCGTGGCACCCAGATGCTGGTTGCTCTTTATTGCTATTCCTCAAGGAGCCTCTTGGGGGCAGGGCACCGGGTTCTCGGTGGAACAAACTTGGGAATTGAGTAAACTCCTACTGTATCCATCGCGTGGCCCAGTGGATGGCTTCAACCTTGTCTTTCTGCCCAAGAGCGAGAAAACCAAGACATACGTGCACCTTTCTCTCCCTCACCAGAAGAGCATTGAGATCGGCAGCCATTCTACATGGTGCTTTCCTCAAGGACCTTCAAGGCCTGTGTGAGCAGCTCATGAGAGGAGAGAAATGACCTGAAGTGAGAGGGAAGAGCACACAGACGCAGACAGCAGAGATGTCTGCAGTCACCACAAACGCCCCGAGCCCGGGCGCCTCAATGGGCCGTGAGCATTAATTAAGAGGGTCTACCAGGCGGACCAGGTGGCCGCGCTGACATGAAGGCTGCTTCAGACATGGCTCCTTTCTTTTGAATTCCTTTAAAATTACCTCTCCAGCACTGCCAGTGAGAGATCCCGGGTAGAGCCAATTGCCCAGCTAATGGAGAACAAGGGTACTTTAACACCCTTCACCGTTCCGAAGAAGGTGCCACCAGATGTCTCTTGAGGGATCTGTCCATCAAGTGTCCAAGCACGGGGCAGGGCCAGCACCTGCTTGGAAGCTGGACTAAATGGTAGGAACAAAGTGTGACTGGAATGCGGGGAACCAGACTGCATCGGTCTGGACCCACATCACAGGCAGTCTCCATCAGAGAGCCCCACGGGGCAAGACCAAGCTGTACGGATAGGAAAGAAAAGAAGAAGTAACAACAGATCCAATGAACTTACACCATAGGACACACGTCATAAAATTAACCACTGTCAACCTTCGCACCACCGGTATCTGGGGCCAGCAATCCTTTGTGGTGGGGCCATTCTGTGCACCTTAGAATATTTAGCAGAACTCCTGGAGTCTGCCCACTAGATACCAGTAGTCCCTCTCCCAGTTTCGACAACCAAGAATGTCTCCAGAACCTTCCAGGCGTTCCCTGGGGGACAAAATCACCCCTAGTGGAGAGCCACTGAGTGAATATAAAATAACCATAGTACCAGCTCCATAAATGACAGTGATGAGCACTGAACAGCAGTGCTTTCAGAAACCCGAGATGATCAGGGGTATGCGTCTACTAAGGAAGGCTGCACAATGCCCCCGATTCTTCACCCCAGGCTTGGCCACGAGACTTGCTTTGGCCATCGGGGTGTGAACAAACATGGGGCATGCTGAGCCTTGCAAAGTGCTTGTACAGTTAGGTTTGTCCTTTCTGTCACCTCTGCTATCGCCATGAGAACATGCCCGAGCCAGCCCAATGGAAGGTGAGACGGAGCACAGACCAGTAGTCCCGCGCCCCCCTCCGACAGCCAGGTGACCTGCAGGGATTGAGCATGCTCAGTTAACATCAGAGCAGTCTGGCTGCCCATCCAAGACATGTGAGCAGTATACATGTATAATTATTTATGTTTTGTGGCTGTGTTATGCAGCAGTAGCAGCGGATAAAAACTAACTGATACATGAACATCCATGGGAAGGGTGCCATCTTGTATCACATACAGACATTCTGAAGTCCCAGTGTCGCCAGGGCTGGGAACACCCGGCTGCTTTTTTCTGTGGTGTAACAGGCAGCATGGGAAGAAGGTGAGGGGGGGAGGGAGCATTCACTCTGCAGCTGCAGGTGGGCCCTTAGCCACGGGCTGCACTAGGGGAAGGTTCCAGCCTGTCAGCATCTGGGCTGTTCCCATCCTCAGCTCTGACTTTATCTTTCCTTTCCTGGCTGAGGCCCAGCTTTGGTTCTCTGGGTAAGAACACAGGACTGAGCAGCTGTCAGTTACTGGGGTCAGTGAGAACATGGAGCTAGCATTCAAGAAACACAGGGCAGCCTCTAGGGCGTGGCTCTCGGGCAGGTCCTGGGGTCCCTTAGAGCCTGGGTGATTACCACATGCCCCTCTTCCTGGGGTCGCATTTCCCCACCCACTGAACAGAGTTAGAGTTCTACCTTCTTTTCAGAAGGCATCAGAAACTTCTATGATGACGACAATGTGGTTTCAGCATTGTTGACATCAACCCAAACCAACAAAGCAACTCAGTGGCCTGCTGTCTGGACCAAAAATGGAGACAAAAACTGTTGTGAAACCTACAGACAGCCCCGTGACATCTTCTCCCTGACCACCACCTGGGGCCCAACCAACAAATCACCGAGTCCTGTGGGATCTTCTCTAAAACAATGTTAGAACCCACTCTCTCTGTGCCCACTGTCGGCACCCAGGGCCAAGCCACCAACGTCCTGCACAAAGATGATTCATGGTCTCCCAACACATCTTCCCACACCCACTATTGCCCCTCCAGATTCTTCTTTGTACAGTAGCCAAGGCGATCTTTTTCTTTGTAGGTTATTTTATTTATTTTGAGAGAGAGAAAGCACGATAGGAGAGGGGCAGAGAGAAAGGAAGGATGGGGGAGAGAGAGAGAGAGAGAGGATCCCAAGCAGACTCCACACTGTCAGTACAAAACCATGAGATCATGACCTAAGCTGAAGTCTAATGCTTAAGGGACTGGGAGTCGCCCAGGTGCCTGAGACAAGGTGATCTTTAAAAAAATTTTTTTTTAAATGTTTATTTTTGAGAAAGAGAGAGAGAAAGAGAAAGCACGAGCAGGGGAGGGGCAGAGAGAGAGGGAGACACAGAATCTGGAGCAAGCTCCAGGCTCTGAGTTGTCAGCACAGAGCCCTACGCAGGGCTCAAACTCACGTATTATGAGATTGTGACCTGAGCCGATGTCAGACGCTTAACCAACTGAGCCACCCAGGTGCCTGGGCTAAGGTGATCTTGTAAGTGCAAACTGTGGGCTCCAACCCTTCACTGGCTTCTATTAACCTTTGAGTTGAAACTCAAACCCAGAGCCTGGCTTTGTGCCCTTTCTCACCTCACCATGTATTCCTCTCTCCCCTATTCGCCGAGCTCTAGCTTTCTGGCTTCTTTTCATGTTAAATTCCCTGTATCCTGCTCCTTTGAGACTCAGGGTGCCACTGCATGCACCTCGTGCCTCTTGTGTATTAGTTATCTAAGCTGTGTAACAAATGGTTTCAAACCCAGAGGCTCAAAGCAACAGTGATGGTGTCAGATTCTGTGCATCAGGACTCCTGGATCCTGTGGGCTTCTGCCTCAGGGTTTCCTGCAGTCACAAGGTCTCAGCTGTGGCTGCAGGCACCTCAAGGCTCAGTGGGGGGTGGGCTTGCTCCCCATCAGCCACGTGGTGTTGTGGTTGGTGTCAGCATCTGGTTCTCTGCAGATTGGCGGGCTGAGCATCCAGGTTCCTCCCTGACTGTGAATCAAGCCTCCCCTAGCTCCTGGCCCTGGAGACCTCTCCTTCCTTGCAACCTGGTGGGCTGCTTCTTCAACAAGAGCAAATGAGAGGGTGCCTGCAGGAGGGCGGGCATAGTCCCGTGTAACCTGATCCTGGAGGCGGTATCCCATTACCTTCGCCATATTCTAATGGGGGCACATTCAGGGGAAGGGGACCGCCCAACGGCAAGAACGCCACAAGGTGGGGATGGTGGAGCACCGTTTTCGAAGCTGCCTCCAAATTTCCCTTCTTTCAAAGAAATCAGCTATGACCCCCAGCCCAAACTGAGGCCCTCAGTTATGTGTTTGTCACCTCAATGATTATTTATTAGAGGTTTGCCGTGTGTCACACACTGTTCTCAGGCCTGGGCATCGGGCAGAGCACACAGCCGACTGCAGCTCTGGCCTCAGGGTCTTTCATCCCACTCGGGAAGACAGACGATGAACAAATAAACATAATACCAAACGCTGATCACTTGTATGGGAAAACGGAGCAGGGAAAAGGGAGACAGGGAGGGCAGAGTGACTACAACAGGACTTTCCTGTTCAGAGCTCTAAGGAGAGTGAGGATCGCTTCGTACCAACGCGAGAGGAAGGGTGTTCCCGGCAGATGGAACAGCCAGTGAGAAGTCTCTAAGGTGGAATCTACTTGGGCATGCAGGAAATAGCCACCAGGAGGTAGCGTGGCTAAGCTCACCACAGCGGGCGAGAGGGAGGAAGAGGAGAGACAGGCCTTGTGGGCCATGATGGGGCTCTGGCCGCTTTTCTGAGTCAAGTGGGGGCTTCTGGGGGCTTTGAGCAGAACAGTAGCATGATCTGATTTGTAGCTTAAAAGATCCCTCTGGCTGGCCACAGTCAAAGCAGGGGGACCAGCTCAGAGACGGCAGCGGCCATGGGGGTGGGGAGAGGCGGGTAGGCCATGGCGTGCCCTCAAACACCGGCCCTTCCCTTGAGTGGTACTTACTGCTGATGTAGACAAGTCGTTAACTGTGCAACATGTCATTGTTTACTGTCTGTTTCTCTCTTCAACACCAATTCCACGAGGGCACAGCTGTGTCTGGCATGTTCCCTGCTCTTAGAGCCTGGGACGTGGTATGAGTTGATGGAGGGGATTATTTTATGGCATATGACACATGCTCTTTGACACAGCAGCTCCGTGTGTGCTGCAGAGGTGGCATGGGGAGTGATGCGAAGTCCAGAAATTTCGCTTGGGTTGAATCCTTCCTCCAGTTCTTACTCTGTTCTTCTTTGGGGGAGTGTCTAAACCTCTCTGAGCCCTGTCTCCCTCCTCTGTAAATTGCTGAGAGGAAGACCCATGTCGTTAAGGAATGTTAGTAAGCGACTGTATGTGACGGTAACTAGCACCCGGTGGACACTAACATAGGAGCTCAGGTCCCTGCTAAGCTGCCTAATTTGCCTCTGCTCTTAGAAGGGAATGACTGGAACAGCATGGATTTCTACTGCCCCTCAACTCTGCGCCCTCTTTGTCATTGTGTCCTGGGAGCAGCAGCCTCTCAGATAGTGGTTGGTGTGAGATAATCAACTTCCTGTGGGAAAGACCAGCCCCCAAGTCCTGTCTCTGCTGAGCCGACTGAGCGGCTTTCCTTGGTGGACCTTTGGGTACCGCTGTGGCTTCCCTACGGAGCACTGGGTCCTTCTCAGGGGACACTTTAGCTCCCCCTCCTTGCTGCAGGAGGTTCTTCTAGGCCCTGGCAGGCCGGGAACCATTTCTTTAGGTCTACTACTCAGATTTAGTCTGAGTTTGTCATGTTCCTCACTGGAGCTCAACGTTCGTGGTGCATCACAAAAGCTGGCTTCATTTTATCTCCCCTCATCAATGCCTTCGGACATGGAAGGAACAGAACTGGAAAGACAAACATTTAGCACTTTATGAATCTGGCCTTTCACTCTAGAATTCAAAATAAGAATTTGGGCTTTGGAGTGGGACTTGTGACAACGTGTGTCTCAGCCCCACCGTCACCGGCATGAGCACTTGCGAAGGTCACAGAGCCTCTGTGCATCTGACTCCTCGTCTGTGCAAAACACATAGTGATGGCACCTCACCTCCCTGGGTACTTATGAGGATACCGTGAGAAGAGGGAAGGTAAGTTCCCTGTCACAGTGCCTGACATGCTAAGCACTCAAAATAAATAAATAGATAAATAAAAGGTCCCTGTCCTCATCATCTGCATCATGGTCACCACCATCACCACCATCATCAGAACCACCATCACAACCATCACCATCACCACCATCACCAACATCATCACCACCATCACCACCATCATCACCACCATCACCACCAGCATCACCATCACCACCATCACCACCACCATCACCACCATCATCACCAGCATCACCACCATCATCACCACCATCACCACCATCACCACCATCACCACCATCACCACCATCACCACCAACATCACCACCATCACCATCATCACCATCATCATCACCAACATCACCATCACCACCAGCATCACCACCATCACCATCATCATCACCAACATCACCATCATCACCACCATCACCACCATCATCACCACCATCATCACCAACATCACCATCACCACCAGCATCACCAGCATCACCACCATCATCACCAGCATCACCATCATCACCAGCATCACCACCATCACCACCAGCATCACCAGCATCACCACCATCACCGCCATCACCACCATCATCACCACCATCACCACCATCACCACCATCATCACCAACATCACCATCACCCCCAGCTTCACCAGCATCACCACCATCATCACCAGCATCACCAGCATCACCACCATCACCACCAGCATCACCAGCATCACCAGCATCACCACCATCACCGCCATCACCACCATCATCACCACCATCACCACCATCACCACCATCATCACCACCATCACCACCATCACCACCATCATCATCACCAACATCACTATCATCACCTTTATCGCCATCATCACTGTCCTACGTGCCTACTAGGAGGCACGTCAGGGATTCCAGATACAGAGGGAATAAAACATGGTCCTGGTAACTGAGACTCTCCTGGGTCTATTTATCTCCATGCTCAAAAATTATCTCTAAACTCCAGAACCTGGTGAGGGCAAACAAAATGACTTAAACAAACAAATAAACAAACAAACAAATCAAGTAAGAGTCTAAAACAGCCAACCTTCACTGTAGGACAGAAAACAAGAAATCCTTCTTGAAATGATCATATTGGCTGCCACCAGCTGAATATTCCTGGAGAGGAAAAAAATAAAGATACTGACAGGTGAGACCAGCTGTTATGGATCGGAGGCGCTGTTCACAAATCTGGGGCCAGAGCCATCAATGCTACAGGGCGGGGGGCCTTCTTCCACAGAGGAGCATTCTCTACTGCTTTGACTGGTATCTTTTTTTTAATCTTTTATTTATTTTTGAGAGAGAGACAGAGCATGAGCAGAGGAGGGGTAGAGAGACAGGGAGACACAGAATCCGAAGCAGGCTCCAGGCTCTGAGCTGTCAGCACAGAGCCCGATGCGGGGCTCGAACCCACAAACCGGGAGATCATGACCTGAGCCGAAGTTGGACGCTTAACCCACTGAGCCACCCAGGCGCCCCTTACTGGTGTCATTCAAAAGACCTTTATGTGGCTCTGTGCAGAGACTGTGTGAAAACCCTCTGATGCCAACCTTAGACAATTCTTAACCAGACACCTGGCACATTTAGGAACAAAAGACAGGCCCGTGGGAATTATTTACAAAAACAACACGTTATACTATCCCCCTGCGGCAATGAAAGGAATGAAGTTTTCTGTGCTTTGATCAAATTCACAGGGACTCAGAAGCCTCGGTCAAGATCATGCTCTAGGACCGGCACAGAACCGGTAAAGCAGGCTGTCACTTGTTCCCACTGATTTCCTCCGAGTCCCTTCAATGGAGCTTCAGAGTCCAAAGTCCCAGCTCCATAACCACACCCTCCCCGGGTGGGCCCCAGGTTTTCTCACTTATGGAAAGACTCTGCCAGGTCTTTGGGGGGGGGAGGGTGGCGGCACAAAGGCTTTAAACAGAAGGGGGAACTCCAAAAGCCTGAGCTGGAGGAGGATGCAAACAGCACGCAGCATGGCAGCCAGACCTGGAAATTGCTCAGACTCCCGGACCTGAGTTTCCAAATGAACACTCGGCATCCTGATTTCATTTCCTGAAGTCTTTGCCGGGTGTTTCAAGTGGCAGTCCATGAAAGAGGGGCTCTGTCTTCCTTCCCCCCACACCTGCAGTGCCCCGCACAGGGCCTGGCAAGTAGCATGCATGGCACTTAATCAGGGAGGAGGGCTGAGGCGTGAAAACCATGGACATCAGACCTTTATGGACTTCAAAAAAGTGCCCAAACACCGATGCATTTGGTGTACGTGAATCCGAAACATACAGCCTAGGTTTCTTGATGACTTATATGACAAACAATTATGAGAGAAGAGGGGGCCTTGGAGCAAAACCTTAGTTTTCAAAGCATTCGCAACGGTACTTGGTGACTCTGGGACCTGAGAGGAATTCCTCATGCTCTTCAGTAGCAGGAAGTTAGGTTTGGGAATGAAAGGAAATAAAGACCTCAAAGGAGGAGACATCCCATCATCAAAGGGGTATGGAGAGTTCGGGAAAAGAGACCTGTTGAGAGCAGGAAGTCGATGGGATGGCCTGGCATTATCCTCAGGACAGGTGCTGGTCCTCAATACCTTTGAAGGCTCTACATTACTGCCTGGATTCAATTGCCTTAGACGGTTATGGGAATACTTACTGGATTCGGTGGTGGGCACAGAGCTATTATGCATATTTCTGGTTACGTATTTCTTGGCTCTGAATGCCAAGCCCTCACCTGGTCCCTTGAGACTGGGCTCTCCTCTCTCACCCATGGGAAGCTGTGCCCTGTGCTCCCTATTTTATTTACTAGACAAACGTCACCATCACAGACGGCATCTTCAATGGTCGCAAGAACGCATTTTACACATTGACCGTAGCTTGGTGACACCGGGCCACAGTTCGTGCGTGCTGGCGCGCTGGCTGGGGAGCAGTGGCTGAGGGGCTGGACTTGAGGACATGCCATGCTATCTGCAGTTTCGTGGGTCACAGGGTGGGGAGGGGGAATCATGGCACCAGAGAGAAGCCAACAATGAGGGCTTCGTCTAAGCAGCAATCTGATGGCTTGTGCACAACCCAGCCCTGTTGTATACCATCCTTCCAACGCCTGGGCTGTGAAGGGAGACGCACAGGCGCTTTAGTACAAATCTCTACAAGAGAAACAGCCCAAAGCGCCTTCCTTTATCAATCGGACAACAGGAAACAGATGGCACATTCATATTAGGATAGCGTGATTAATAAAAGGGGTAGGTGAACGGCTCTGGGCTGACTTGTGCTCCCATAAATTCCTACACTGAAGCCCCAAACTCCAGAGCCTCGGAATGTAATCTTGTTCACAGGCAGGGCCTTTAAAGGGGGGATTGAGATAAATGGGGCCATTACGGCGGGGCCTCATCCATCCGATGTGACTGGTCGTCCTTTCGAGGAGGGGAGGAGCCAGCAGGGGCAGGAGGGAAGGCCCTGGGAACAGCGGCAAGATGGCGGCCATCGGCGAGCCAAGGAGAGAGGTCTCAGAGCAAACCAACCTGCCGGACGTCCAGCCTCCAGAACCGCGAGACAACAGATTTCTGGTTTAAGCCCTGCAGTGTGTTACTTTGTTACAGCAGCCTGCGCTGATGAATACGGAATCGTCAGTGCAGTAACCAGGGGCTGCAACCACCCAATGGGCCTATAATAAGGAAAGGGTCATGTCCAGAGGGCTGCCTAGCAGTGACCTGTGGTGGAGACAGTGTGCGGGTCCACGGTGACCAGCCAGAGAGGAAGCCAGGACAGTGAGTGCCCTGGCCTCACCCTCCCCCCTGCTCTGAGCTCCTGCTGGACTCCCCATTGGCTGAACCTACTGATGCCATCTGTTCATGTCCCCTGTCATGGCAGAGAGCAGGGGACAAGGGCAGAGAATGATCTGGAGGAGTAAACGGAAAGTATTTCTAGACACAGGATGTGCAGACTTGGAAGTGAAGAGAAGCACAGGATGTGACGGCTACGGCGCTCATCCTGGAGAGGAAGAAGGCTCAGGTCTCTCACGGGGCCATGGTCTGCCAGGTCAACCCCAGGGCCAAGGCCCACGACTTCCTCTAAGGTGTGGGTCAAGTCGCTCCCCTTTTTCCCATGGACGCCCTACTTAGCTTTGCAGAGAGCTAACTCAGTGTTGCAGGTGCGCACAGTGGGTCTCATGATGAAGCTAGGTCCTGGCGGTGCCAGGGGCAGGCCAGCTTGGCCTGGCTCACCTTGTCCCTTCCAGAGATGCTCCCCCTGCTGCCCCGGCATGAAGGAAGCTCTAGAACTTTGCTCACAGGGCCCTCGTGCTGTGGGACCACGGGCACTACAGGAGCTTCACGGCATTTTGGTACTGAAATCCCCTCGGCTGGGGAGCGCTCCTTCCCTCTTCCTGGTATTTCCTTCCATGAGGATCATTGGTTGGTACAGTCCTGCAGGCCTTTCCCACTCTCTCCCTGCACCCCCAGGGAGATGGCAGTGACTTACCCAATGGAGAAGTCTGGAAGGAGAAACTGGGTGTGCACAGCCCAACCACTTGCTTCCCTTTTTCCTCTATTGAGCGTGACCTGCCTTCTTGCCCAAGATCCACGCTAGGTGAGCCCGTCTGTCCGATCCCAGGATTGGGCAGGAGGACACCCAATGTCTCCCATACAGAAGCCACTTTCTCCCTTCTCTTCTTCTCCAGAGAACTGGTCAACCTCCTCTTGACCGACCTCCTCCATGACGTAAGCTGTATGAAGAGCCTGGAGCTCAGTTCTCAGCCCCAAAGCCCCAACAGAGCCCTGGGTTCAGATCCCTGCTCTACTACTGACACACTGCGTGACCTTGGGAAAATGTCTTAGCCTCTCAAAGCCTCAGTTTCCTCATCTCTAAAACGGGCATGATAATAGTCCTTACCTGATAGGACTATTGTTAAACGGGATTGTCTACTTAGCAGTCAGTGCATAGAACACAGTAATGAAAATATTGCTCCCCCCATTAAAAAAAATTTTTTTTACATTTATTTGTTTTTGAGAGAAAGAGTGAGACAGAGTGCAAGCAGGAGAGGGGCAGAGAGAGAAGGAGACACAGAATCTGAGGCAGGACCCAGGCTCTGAGCAGTCAGCACAGAGCCTGATGTGGGGCTTGAACTCATGATTGTGAGATCATGACCTGAGCCGAAGTCAGACGCTCAACCAACTGAGCCATCTAGGTGCCCCCCTAATTTTAAGCAGGCTTCGCATCCAGCCTAATGCGGGGCTTTAACTCATGTCCCTGAGATCAAGACCCAAGCTGAGATCAAGAGTTAGACATTTATCTAACTGAGCCACCCCAGTGCCCCTTGCCCCCCAAATTTTTAAATGGGGTGGGGGTGGAGGAATAAGTCGATGAGGGGTAGACTTCAGTTGTAAATCCCTGTTTGTCTCATTCTCGGGCAGAGGAGTGACAAGAGTAAGAGGTGGTCCTGGACGGAGGGCACAGACCAAAATCTCCCATTAAACACCTCGGCAGAGCCCATCGATAAGGGCGGTGTTACATTTTAATCAAAACAGTCTGTTGCCGGGGGATCCTCCAAAGGCAAAGAGAAGCAGACAGAAGACTAGGAGTTCTGAGGTGGGGCCTCGCGTAGGACGCACTTTCCTCCTTCCAGCTCCAAGATTAACAAAATAGGGGCTTGCGGGGGCGGGTCACAGGGGAAATCCATGAAGCCCCTACAATGTGCACCGATTTTGCGTGTTTCTCACCTTGTTTGGTGGAGGACAGACCATCTGAAGCTTGGTGTCATGAGATAGGATATTATGGTCCAGAATGTATTATAGATAAAAAGAGAATCGTCAGCAATACCTCCAAGATGGACCCGCCTTATACAATAGCGGGGACGGGCGTCTCCTACTTTACACACGGCTACTGTTTTTGTGACCATCCAAAGGCAACTCAAAGGATAACGGCAACTCTCCATTTATATACCAACCATTAGCTCATCCACAGAGCCCCAGTGATCTGTGCCTTCAGGCACTTTATTCCTCACCTTTGGGATTTCGTAAACCCACAAACCCCTCAGGAGGACACGGGGGTGGGGGGGTGCTGCCACTCATCTTCACGGGAACGACACACACACAATTTTGCAGACCATGTCAGAGCGTTCTGGAGACCCATTAGCCCATGCAAGTTTTTGAAGTTCAGAACCTCTAGCAATGGGTTTGCTTCCTTAACCTCCGGAGCTGCCCAGGCCCTTGTGCCTTTTAAAGACAACAAATCTAGGACCCGAAGACAAATGTGAAGTGAGCAAGGCCAGCCCCCCTTCCCCTCAGTGCTCCCCTACTTCTCACTCTCGTACTTGGAGCCCTGGCGATGGATGACCAGACAGCGGACACATCTGCTGGTGCCGGAGAACCGACCAGAACCAGGGATGTGCGTCAGCACGTGGAAGAGCAGAGTAAGGGGCCTGTGGCCCCGCAAGGACCGGGGGAGACCCACACAGGGCCCCCAACAACCCGGAGACAGGGATGCTAAGAAGGGGTGGGGGGGCGGTGCACATGAGGGAGGTGAAGAGAAGACGTGGCGAGAAAGAACGGAGCCTCTGTGAGACGGTCCCGGGCAGGAAGGGAGGCCCCTCCCCTTAGCTCTCTCTTGTCTGAGTGTGAAATCCTGGTGGAAAGTGCCCGGAGGGTAATTCTACGCTTTTTAAAAATTATACTAATGAAACATGTTTTAAATTAGACACCCGTGCCCAGAGGGCACGAGGGGCACATCTTTTGAAAAGTCCAATAAATAAATAAGCAGCCTTAATTGAAATCTTCTCCGGCGCGCGTTCATTTGAACAAGACTTCCCTTTGAAGTCCGCTCCCGGGCCCCGGCCCCTGTGCGCCGGCTGGGGTTTCCCGGGGAGAGCAGGGAGGGAGACGAGAACCGTCCAGAAGAGGCGCCCAGCGAGGGTCAGGATGGGCCAGATCCGCGCCACAGAGGGGCCTGTTCCTTGCTAAGAGCCCAGGCAGCGCTCCGGGCCCCTCCGGGCCCTGGGACCGGGGCGGCACAGACAGGGAGGGAACGGGAGCCGGAAGCTGCCTTCGCACAGTCTCTTCCATCTTCTTGCTGCCTCTGATGAGTCCCCCTGTCGTGTTTTAGGACAAGCAGACACACACGCTCAGTTTCCGCCCCAGCTACATCTGCAAGCGGGGGGGTGGGTGTGAGGACACGTTTGTCACGGCAATGTTTTTTTTGCGGTTGAAATTGTCAATTCTCCTGAGTCGTAAACAAATGCCTCCACTGGACACCAGGAGGGCAGGAAAGGGACGGGGACAGGTGCCCAGTCTCTGGGGGTTTTCTCAGGCAGGTTAGAGCAAATTTTCAAGAGGGACTTGGGCAAGGCCTCCTCCGTCCTATGTTACTGCTGTTGCTGCCGTCACTGGTATTGCTAGTAGTGCCACGCCAGTACACTGGCATTGCCGTTTCGGTGCTCAAAGGCTTTTGTGACCCTAATGCCTTCCTAAGGTCCACAGACCCTATGTGGCCCCGCCTCTTTCCCGCATGACCCTCCTACCCCTTGCCCATATGACCAGACTGCACTGACCTCCTTTCTGTTCTTTGAACACAACATACTCCTGCCCCAGGACCTTTGCACTTGCTGTTTCTTCTGGCTCTACTGCTCATTTTCCAGGTCTTTGCATGGCTCACTCTGATGAGCGCAGTGGGACTCACACCAGCTCATAAGAGGTGAATGAACACATCTATCTATCAGGTTGATAGCTTGAAATCAGCCATGGTAGGAATAATGATGTCATGGAAATTGGCAAACTACAAATTGGGGTTTCTTTCTTTGTTCTCTCTCTCTCTCTCTCTCTCTCTCTGTCTCTCCCTTCCTTGTTTTTAATTTAAAAAAAATTTAAATATTTTTTATTTATTTTTGAGAGACAGAGAGAGCAGGGGAGGTTCAGAGAGAGAGGAAGATACAGAATCTGAAGCAGGCTCCAGGCTCTGAACTGTCAGCACAGAGCCCGACACGGGGCTCGAACCCATGAACCATGAGATCATGACCTGAGCCGAAGCCGGACGCTGAGCCACCCAGGCGCCCCTCTTTCCTTCCTTCTTTGCTTCCTCCCTTCCTTTTTGTGTTTCTGTCTTTTTTTTCTTTTTTAAAGCAAGTTGTTAAGTATTTACAAGCTCCCCACTGGCTGGCCCCTTCCTGGCATCCAGTGTTCGGCTCCAGTGGTACTTGGAGAGGCTTTGCCGGGTCAACAAGCCCTCCCACCCTTCATATCGCCTGTTGTTCCTGTTGTTGAAGCTCTTACAACCCACGACCAGGTTATTTATTTGCTGTTAGTTTTTGGATGATTTCCCCCTTTTCCACTGGAGGCTCTAGAGTGCAGCCTCCTCCCACTGTACCCCCCCGCCCCAGCCTAGGGGAGGGCCAGGCTCCCTGCTCCACGCAGGCTTTTTGAGATGCATGGGTGTAACAATAAGCCCTTTCAAGCCTCCAGTTGCCTGGGGAGGGCTTGGAGGGGCAAATGCTCCTCCCTGGGAGGCGTGCATCCTGGGAAGAGCAGGGCCCAAAGCATTCCAGGTCCTCCGGGGCTGCCTGAGATGCAGGATCACCCTTGCCTTTAGAGTTCACCAGTGAGCACAGCCCACCCAGCGGTCAAGGTGTCGTCTCCTGCCGTCCATCAGGGGTTCCATGAGCCCAGACCTCCGGCAGGGAATTCCCCGGGGGCTGGGGTTTCACCTCTGTCCCGGGAAGGGCCGTCCAAGAACCACCTGCCGGGTCTTTCTCTGCAGGGCGGTGTGGTGGCTGGAGGATGAGGGGGCAGAGATAGAGGGGGGTCTGTCTTCCGCAGCTCTTTGGGACCTCGCCCGACCAGCCCCTATGTCCTTGTCAACCCCGGTACCCTCGCCTGTTCGCTTTTTCTCAAGGAGGATGCAAACAGGCTCGTTTCCTATTTCCTGGCGGGACAGGGCTTTGCCAGCTCCGGGTGTCCGCACGTCTTTGCATTTTCCCGCGGCACTCTCTGCCCACGCTCTCTGGTCGGGCTCCACGCCTCGTCCAGGAACGAGCTGGTGCTCGTGGCAAGGGGCGGACAGGTAAAGGATTCTGATGCGGGACAGCTCATGCAGGTGACACGGAGAGCAGAGGCTCTCCCGAGTACTGAAGAACAATCCTGAAGGGGGGGGCAGGGGATGGCTTTGGGAGAAGACGGCATTTGAGCCTCGGCCTGGGACATGGGCCCTCGGGAGCCCCCATTGCGGGGGCAGCGAGATTACTTCCACACGCCGTGGGGACTCTCCAGGCGGCAGGCTGCCCGCCCCGAAGGGTGACTCTGCAGCGGCTGTGTGAGCCTCGCAAGGGACAGATGGCATGGTGAGGGCCTCAGCAGATGTCCGGGTGCGTAGATGACATCAGGCGCAGATGCCCCAGCCCCTGGGCACTTTAAACACCCCCCACTCCCCACCCCAACTGACCTGATGGCATGTTTCCACCACTCTGGCTAAATGGAGCCTAAGGCTGAAACTGAAGCCGACTGTGCTATTGGAAAATCCTTAAAATGCGCACAAGAGATGTCACTGATTCCGAGGACGGAGATTCACACGTGCTGACAGGTATCCGGAGCCGCCGCGTGGAGATTCTCAACAGCCTTGGGGGACGAGGCTGCAGGAGCAAAGACATGCGCAAACCTCACGAACCTGGCCAAGGTTGGGCCGGTCTTGCCTCACACTCGGGAGAAGGGGCAGCTCTACTTCAGGGGCTACCATTTCTCCTTTTCCAGATGGCTCCGTGCCCTGGGACGTACCTCCCCCACCCCCGATGGGTCCCATGGGACCTCTCTGTGGATAAGAACCCCAGTGGAATGGGGTGGGAGAGGACTTGGAAGTGCCAAGGTGGCCGTCAGTGGCCCCGGGGCCGGATGGCACCGTCTGGGCCTCCCAGACCACAATCTTCACCCAGGAAGACGTGCCATCTCAGAGTTCAGGATGGTGCTTCTCTGTATCAGAAAAACAGCTTTGTCTCTGGACCCTTTACAGCAACGCTCTTCCGGTGGGCTGAAGCGTTTGATGCACTGTGAAATCTGGGGCAGGAGGAAGGCCCAGGGAGGGGGCCTTGCAGTGTGAGGGGCTGCTGGTCACTGGTGATGTGCCCTAATGTGACCAGAAAGCCGTGAGAGAGGAGACTGGAAACCAGTGAGAAAATAGGCTTCCAAAATAAAGCCTTCGATGCGCCTAATTCAGTCCCAGAGAGAGCAGACGTGATCAAAAGTAAAAAGGGAAAATGGGTTATGTTTCCGGATGTGGCCGTGTTGTGTACGGCTATGAAAAGGAGGTGATTATTTCCTTAACGGAACCGCAGCCCAAGGAGCTGGACGAATCCGGGATTATCAGTTGGGGCCCAGAGCGGGAGCTCAAGGACAGCCTGTCCGTGGGCAGCTGCCTAAGTGGCTCCTTCCCACCGTGTCCTGGCCTGTTTCTTTCTCTCCTGGTGGCTTCAGGACACACTCCCTGCTCCTCCTGGTCGGCCTCCTGCCTCCACAGTGGCTCTAAGCATGGTCCCCAGCCCTCCAAGCTCAGTCTCGGCAAAGAGCTTGCTTGCTTGAGACACAGATTCTCCGTCTCTGGGCATAGGGCAACCTCCGGGCATAGGGTCCAACCACCTGGGTTTAGCAAACCCTCCAGATGATCCTGACACACGCTCAAGTTTGAGAAGCACTGCCTTGTGGTAGAGAGTCTCCTGCAAAATCATGGCTTGGCCACGCCACCCCTGCTTACTCCCTAGCTCAGCAGCCGTGACCCCCTCACTCACACTACAGCTTCCCACCTTTCCGCCAGGCTCAGGCTGTCCTCTGTCTGGAATGTCCATCCCCCGTCCCTGATGCGCCGGAGGCTGGCGACCCCACCCACCCCTCTGCAAAGCTTCCAGCACCCTGCATAGTATAATCATTCCCTGCAGAGCACTGTGGCTCCCGCAAGATGAACGTGGCTTTCTTCACGTTCTCCCTCCTTTCACGAGCGCAGGGCTTGGCACACACGATGTGCTCACCGGTCCTTCTAGAACGAGTAATGCGCTTTGACACTGATCCTAGGAGGAGATGAAGAGAATGGCCCTCAGACCCTCGCGAGGTCCAAGGCTCACACGACAGGAGGGAGAGCAGCGTGGGCGGCCATTCAAAGATACTGTGTGTGCAAGATGAAGTTCATCGCTAAAGGAAAACTGAATTATGTATAACACGTGTATTAACAGGTCTCTTAGAAGGTTTCTTACTGAAGCCAGACAAACAAGCAAGATTTATAAACACATTTTCAGGTTCTTGTGTAGGTCAGAAGGACATGCGTGCTCGCTGTGGAGGAGAGTCACAGCACCCCTAAAAGCCAGGGCCTTTGGGGGTGGGTGGCGCCTAAGAAGTGGGCAGAGGCCAGGGGAGGAATGCCAGAGCCGCCTGGGTCCCCTGTTCCTGCATCCCGCTCCTGTAATTCCTTTAACTTCCGGAGAGAGGGCAGCCTCCGGGGGAGTGTCCTTCCAGACCCCTTGGCAACTCGCCGGGCAATTAAGAAGCAGCACAGCGAGGAGGTGAACCTCATACCTCTGCGAGGCCGGCTGGAGCCGGTCCTGGCACTGTGTTGTAACAGACTCAAATCTTCCGATCTTTCCGCCTCTGTGTGGGTACAGACAGGTCACTCACTTATCTGGTTGTTCAGTGATGGACCAAGCAATACGATAAGTGTGGTAGAAAGTGCTAGAACCATGTGCAAGGTACACTCTGTCCACAAGGATCCTCTCATCTAAGCAGAGAGAAGACAGGGGTCCAATTAAGTCCAAACCTGGAAGACTGAACATGTGAGTGGTAAACCCTCAGGGGAAGAGAGAGAGAGAGAGAGAGAGAGAGAGAGAGAGAGAGAGAGAGAGAATAGGTGAGGGTTACTTCCAGCTTGCTATTTGAATGTCCCATCGTCAAAGATGCCTTTCTGACCTCCTGGATGAGGCAAATTTTGCTGTAATATATTCCTCGTGCTTGCTGTTTATAATACAATTTACAACAGAAATGAAGAGCAAACCCCAACAATTATTGACTGCCTCCTAAGTGTGTTATTTGCATGATTTATTTAGACTTTTCAACAATCCTAGAAGAGGTACTGATGTTAGCCCCATTCTACAGATGAGGAAACCGAGGCTCAAGGAGGTGAAGTGACTTCCTCCAAGCTTGTAGCCTACAAGCAGCGAAGTCCGGCTACAGAACCCAGACACTGGTCTCCAAATCTGTCTCAATATTCCCCACTTCCTCTGGCCAACGTCTATCCCGCTCTTGGATGGCCGGTCGATAAGGGCTCGGACCTCGCCTGCTGGGCCATCCTTCACCTGTGGCACAAGCACACTGCCCCTGGGAGATGTTCAGCAGGTGTCTGATGAATGAATGTGCACACGCATGGAGATCAGAACAGGAAGAGCGAGAGCATGGAGGTCGTCACGATCTGGAATTCTGGATCCTTCAGCATTCCTGACCACCTCCTCTTCCTTTTTTCCCTCTATTTTCCAGATGCACTGCTTCTTTTTCCTTTTCTCCGCATTCCAATAAAGGGCACCAGGCCCGCTGACCCCTGGCTTGGTCAGTGACAGATGGGCGAGCAGAGGCGGCAGAGAGCTGCCTGAGTCCATCTCGGAGGTGGTGGTGGGTCAACCAGCAGGCTGAAGCCAACTCTCATCTTAAAGGCACAGAGCTGGGCAGCGTTCTGCCGCTCCGCACAACAGAGGTCCTGCTTTTGGAGGGAGACTGATAAACAGTGGCCCCATCGCTTAACAGGATTGAAATATGATGCTATTCAAAGGGAATGTCAAAAGGATTAATAGCCCAGCTCCTCCTAGCCTGGTGCTAAAGCCCGCTCTGCTGCCTCAGGTGAAAATCACACTTCGCCTGCATGCCACATTTTAAATCCTCTCCATTAAGGGCAGCCCATCACCATCACAGCGTGGGGCAGGCTCTCTCGGGGCCCCTCTGTGCATTCATACAATTCTTCCGTTGGATCTTTATAATGGGGACCCAGCCGAGCTCCTGAGTGGCAGGCATACCTCCATCTGCTGAATCCAGAAATAAATACATACTTCTGGACTGATCCCCAAACACTCAAGAGAACAGAGGGTGCCTCCGAAAATATGGTGACCATTGTAGACTCTGTTGGCCACCAAGCGACATACATGACAGAACGGAACCTGCCACCATACCCCATGCTCACACAGATTCATGGGCGGGGGCGGGGAGAGGGGGAGTCTAGGTAAGGGAGGTGGAGCAGGATGGTTCAATAAAGAAAATGGAAGGAGCCTGGGGGGCTCAGTCAGTTAAGCATCTGACTCTTGATTTTGGCTCAGGTATTGATCTCATGGTTTGTGAGATCAAATCCTGTGTTGGGCTCCATGCAGACAGTGGACAGCCTGTTTGGGATTCTCTCCCTCCCTCCCTCTCTTTTGTTCTCTCTCTGCCCCTCCCCCACAAAATAAATAAATAAACATTTTAAAAAATAAAGAAGATCTAGGCTGCTATGCCGGCAGTGAATCTGCTTTGTCATCCAAAA
The DNA here is from genome assembly GCF_006229205.1 of Suricata suricatta. NCBI lineage: Eukaryota > Metazoa > Chordata > Mammalia > Carnivora > Herpestidae > Suricata > Suricata suricatta. Next base: position 131,521,874 of record NC_043707.1, read on the forward strand.
GCAGGTTAAATAATACAGGACAAGTCCAGCACCAGCGGGTTTAAGAGTTTCCCTCTTGGACATTAGGGTATGTCTCTCAAACTGGGAGTTTTCCGATGCAGACGCAACCCAGAGACGGCGGCCCTCCAGGTGGCCTCCTGCATAACAGTGCGCGGTCTGGCCTTTCAGAACGAGAGCCCCGTGGCTTCCTGGCTTCTTGCTGGGAAGAAATGATGAATTCAGTTATCCTTCCTTATCATCCATGGCCAGGACAAACAACTCTGTCTCTTGCTCAGAAGGTGTTTTCTTTTTCCCCTGAGCTTTACCGAGGTACGACTGACCAAAAAATATATATATAGACATTAAAGGTGTAGAAGATGATGTTTTGATAGACATACACGCTGTGAAATAATGACCACCACTGAGCTATTGAACATACCGTTTACCTGGTATAGTTTCCTTTTTTTGTGTGATGAGAACATTTGAGATCTACTCTCCTAGCAAATTTCAAGTATGCAGTATACAGGATAGTATTATTAACTATAGTTGTGATGCTGCACATGACGTCTCCAGAACTTACTCATCTTTTAACTGAAAGTGTGCACTGTGCGACCAACACCTCCCCATTTCCCACTTCTAGCCCCTGGCAACGACGGCCCTACTCTCTGTTACTGTGAGCCCCCCCCTTTTTTTTTTGAGAGCGAGAAAGAGGGCACAAGTGAGTGAGGGGCAGAGAGAATCCCATGAGGGGCAGAGAGAGAAAGTGGGAGGGAAGCAGGGCTCACCTGATGCGGGACTCAAACTCATGAGATCATGACCTGAGCAGAGATCAAGAGGCTTAACAACTGAGCCAACGAAGCACCCCATCCCCCCTACTTTCTCTTTCAGATTCCATATATAAATGATACCACAAGGGATTTGTGTTTCTGTCTGGCTTATTTCACATCCTCCAGGTTCATCCAGGTTGTGGCTCATGGCAGGATTTCCTTTTTTAAGGCTGGATTATAAATGTACTTATATATATGTGTGTGTGTGTATGTTATTTTCTTTATCTATTCATCTGTCCATAGTCCCATAGATTGCTCCCATATTATGGCCACAATATCACAATGGACAGGAGAGTGCAACTACCTTCCTGCGACAGCGATTTTATTTCCTTTGAATAAATACCCAGAAGTGGGATTGAGGAACATATAGTTCTATTTTTAAATTTTTGAGGAGCCTCCAAACTATTTTCACAGTGGCAGCGCCAGTTTGCATTTCCACCGCCAGTGTGAGAGGGCTCCCCTTCCTCCACACTCTTGCCAGCGCTTGAGATTTCTTGTCTTCCTCATTTTAGCCATCCTGATAGGTGAGAGGGGGTGTCTCACTGTGGCTCTGATTCGTGGTTCCCTGATGATGAGTCCTGTTGGGCATCTTCTCATGTCCCTCTTGGCCATTTGTGTATCTTGTTCAGAAAAACTTCTATTGAAGTCCTTTGCCCATTTTGTAATCAGGTTGTTGATTTTTTTGCTGTTGAGTCATGGGAGTTATATATTTTAGATATCAGCCCCTGATCAGACACATGGTTTGCAAATGTCTTCTCCCATTCTGCAAACTCTCTTTTCATTTTGCCGATGGCTCCTGTTGCTCTGCAGAAACTTTTTAGTTTGATGAAGTCCTACTTGTTGATTTTTGTTTTTGTTCCCTGTGATTCAGCTTTCAAATCCAAAAACTCATTGCTGAGACCAACGACCAACGTCAAGGAGCTTTCCCACTAATGTTTTCTTCTACAGGCTGTTTTGTTAAGTGAGGCAAATAGGAAGGAGGTGATAGCAAGGAAGGGGGTGGAGAATTCTTTTGTTCTATCCAAGCAGTGAGACCAAATCAGTTTGAGGAGCTCTTTGGGGGAAGGGAGACGTCATCCTTCCCACCTAACCTTGCAAACCAGCATGGAGCTTTCAGACACCAAAGTCAAAGTTAAGGGTGGTTACTTAGTGATCCAAGCAGAGACACAGCTCCTTGCCCTTTAAAAATGACTCTTGGGGCACCTGGGTGGCTCAGTCGGTTAAGCCTCTGACTTCAGCTCAGGTCAGATCTCACATTCGTGGGTTTGAGCCCCGCGTCAGGCTCTGTGCTGACAGCTAGCTCAGAGCCTGGAGCCTGCTTCCGGTTCTGTGTCTCCTTCTCTCTCTGCCCCTCTCCCTCTCATGTTCTGTCTCTCTCTGTATCAAAAATAAATAAAACATTAAAAAAATTTTTTTAAATAACTCTTGGTACAATCAACCTGAATAAGGAACTGACAGACGTACATGAACTTACTCAGGTGGTCTGGATTGAATACGTGCTCTGCACCTTGGCTCAGGTCATGGTGGGTTCTCCATAAGGAGAATAAATGACAGTTATGCTCAAGATGAAGACAGCAGAACCCAAAAACCCAGAGTTAATCTCTGCTGAAATTTTATCTGTTCTTCCACGCATGCATTGAAAGACATTTGGAAAAATGAGTGTGTGTCTATGTGTGTGTGTGTGTGTGTGTGTGTGTCTGTATACTACAGATACATACTATGTATATATATATGCAAAAAACTATGCAAATAAACACACGTGTATATTTTATACGTATACATGTTGGGTGTGCACACTCACACAGCTTGTGTGCATGTCGGTGTGCACACACACGCATAGATGAGATCACAGTACACACACTTGCTTCGTTTGCTCATCAGTCCATTGTGAGCCGATTTAATGAACTGGCCACATATTTCTGAGACACCTAGATGCAAAGTGCAAAATCAGGATTTTCCCCCCGCCCCCACGTAAAATTTGAAAGCACTGAGCTATCCATCAGGAGTCCAAAATTCCCAAAGCTCTGAAAAATTTAACATTCAGTTAAATATCTAAGTCAGCGCTTGCTCTGTCAGCAGACTAATCCCTAGTCATGACTAAAAATTATATATTTGCCTTTAATTGCCACATCATTATCCCTGTACACCTGAGAAATAAATGTAAATTCAATATTAGCTATTAAAATATGCATTTGTTTCCTAAATGGCCTTATCCAGCAAATGACTCTGCAAAATTAGGAAGAACAGTAATGCATCAGGAGTGAGGAATAATAACCAGGTACCCCGACATCTCTGTAAATCACTGCATACACCCTGTGTGGGGGGAATGTAATTATAAAAAATAAGATAAACCACAGTGTGGCCTCTGGCGTCTGCCTCCTTGAATGAATTATGGAAATTAGCGGCCTATCTAAGGCAAAGTTATTAAGGAGTTTTATGGCCAGGATACAATGGTAGTCTGCAAAAAGAATCCTATCCTGCTAAGAAAGGGCTTTGGGTTTGTTCTAAAAGCAGTATTCATCTTAGTGAATGACTTTGGCCACAATCCGAAGGTGACCTTCCTCTCTCTGATTTAAAAGAACTAGAAAGGAAGAAAGAGCACGAAGGCGCTGCTGTCACCCCAAGTCAGTCAGCCGTGCCGTGAACGACTCTGGTGACAAGGAGGAAGCCGTCAGGACGCCCCTCCCGTTTCAGATAGGGCTTGGAGGGTCCCAGCTCCGTCTTCAGCATGAATATGTCAGTGTGTGTATTCTCTCTCTCTCCTGACGCCTACTTCAGCTCTGGGGCCTCCCGAAGTCCTGGGCTTGCAGGTAAAACATGGATGACCATCTCAAGTTCCTTGTCACGAGGGACTGTGCAGAGTGGATATTTCTAGGGCCTTGTATATTATGAGCACTTGAAGAGAAGACAAGAAGAAACCCCAGCAGACCCAGGGATGCATAATTCATGTCAAGGGCTGCAGCTGTCCCGTGTGACAAGCCTCGTGGAGAAAATGTGCGCCAGTCTTCACGTGTTCATAGCGGGCAGCCATTCATCCTCCTGTAGGAAGTGGTGGTGTCGGCACAGCAGGTGGCTTGGGCCAGAAAGGGACATTTCTGCTGCCCGAGAGCAGGGTATCCGGAATCCCATCCAGCGTTGGAAACCTACTTCATCAGCACGCAGTCGGCTTCCAAGGGGAAGCCTCCGCCATCCAGGGAGCTGGGTTCCCGGAGAGAAGCCAGAAACCCTGGGGACACCTTGATGCCCGTTTCACTCCATTAAAGGAGAATAACCCTGTGAAATACTGTTCTTTTGCTCAGGGACACACGCGCCTCACTTGCATGTAGTGTCTGGCTGGCACTAGCTGGTCTCAACGGGCTCCTTGCCACCTGAGGGTCTCCCCGTGCCCTCTGCCCCAGAACAAGCTGAACGTTGTGAACCGAAGCTTCTGCACATCGCTGTGGGGTCTACTCAGTCCCAAAGGAGCGGGCTCTTCCGGAGATGCGGCTCCTTGCCATCTGGTGAGGTGGGCTCGGATGGCGCTCCGGGCTCCTTTCTCTTTGCGGCCACTGGAGGTTCTCACTGGGAAAACAACTCCCAGCTCTTCCAAGCAGGGGTAAATGGGGTCCTGCCCAGTAGGAAACCAGGCTGAACTCCCCTCTCACTTACTACAAACTGTCTAAAATCCCTGGCGCCTCAAATGCAGATGCCGCGATGGCCAACGTCTGTTGGGTGACAAATGCTTCCACACCATCACCGTCTTCCAGTAGGTTTGCCCAAACCTCACCCTGGAGGTGAGCTCATCCAAGAGGCCTGTCCTACAATCAGAAGTGGGTGGGGAGCGGGGGTGTCACTCCCTTTGGTGGCCGTCCCTTGCGTGTGAGTCACCTGCCAGACCAGGTCCTGAGCAGATCTCCATTTGTAAGTTTCACAAACCCTGATACTCAAAACGCAGAACATTTTCACCTATAAACTCTCAGCGGCATTTCTTTTTAAAGAAAAAGTTATATTGGGGCACCTGGGTGGCTCAGTCGGTTAAGTGTCCGACTTCGGCCCGGGTCATGACCCCACGCTTCATGGGTTCGAGCTCCGCATCAGACTCTGTGCTGACAGTTCACAGCCTGGAGCCTGTTTCAGATTCTGTGTGTCTCTCTCTCTGCTCCTCCCCTGCTTGTACTCTGTCTCTCTGTCTCCCCAAAATAAATAAACTTTAAAAAAACAAAAAGAAAGGAAAAAGTTACCTTGCCCAAATTCAAATCCATAATCTCAGTTGTGAAAGGAAATGCGTGCATTATCTGTGCTATCCTGCAGAGAGAGTAACAAGTGACAGCATCCACGAGTTCAGAGGTAATGAACTCTCGAATGATCAGTACCTTTGGTGAGCTCCCTGCCCGTGCACGCCTTCAACAATGGGCAATCCCATTGGGCTTCCTATTTTTGCCAAGATTCTTCCACTGAGACAAAACGGAATCAAAGAATCGCACTGAGCAGTCACTCCTGCGGCCACAGTAATTTTTTTTAATGTTTTATTTATTTTTTTGATACAGAGAGAGACAGAGCATGAGAGGGAGAGGGGCAGAGAGAGAAGGAGACACAGAACCGGAAGCAGGCTCCAGGTTCTGAGCTAGCTGTCAGCACAGAGCCTGACGCGGGGCTCGAACCCACGAACGTGAGATCTGACCTGAGCCGAAGTTGGAGGCTTAACCGAATGAGCCACCCAGGCGCCCCCGGCCACAGTATTTTCTATTACTGCGTGTTTTCTACTTGCTTGTGCCGTATTCTACTTATTTGCTTCCACGCTGATTTTAACCACTGGACACTGGAGGGCAGGGGTATGGTTCTGTTCTCCTTGGGGTCTGCCCGGGGGCACGTGCACATGATGGGTGTTCCTGTATTCATTCAATAGTCCCATACCGAGCGCCTAGCCCGGGCCTGCCATGGTGAGCAGGACAGCTACAGCCCCTGCCCTTTCTTTTAATGGACGAAGAAAAAGTCTGGGGAAGGAAGGGCCCAGGGTCACACAGCTGGAATGAGACCCAGCCCGGCGCTTTTCTTCCCAAGCCTGATTTAGGAAATGGGCAGCCCATTCATGAGACTCTCTTTGGTGCCAGAGGCTGGGAATGAAGACGGGTAAGAGCAAGGACATAGTAGCAGCCAAGGATCCCAGGAGAAGAGCCGTGTCCAGGTTGTGGGTATGGGTAGAGCCAGATGGGGGCTGGCCTATTCCAACATCAGTGGAGGGACATCAGGTCCCTGGCCACCCCCCACCCCCCACCCCAGCGGGGTGCCGCAGAACTCCAGCTCAAGCCATTGGCACGGGGCCAGTGCGCAGACTTCGGTCTTCATGCTGGAAACGAAGAGAATAATTCTCGCCTCTTGGGTTTGCATAATTAAAACTGAAGAGCAGAATTTGTCGATCAACTTAAGCCCCATGAAAATGCATAGAACACTCTTAAAAGATGACTCATTATTACACAGATAAATCACACTGGGCTCCTGCCTCCAACTTGCAGCTGAGTTCCCTGACGTACAATGCAGGGAAGGCCAGCGTTCTGGGGTTGAGTCCCAGCCCCTTGGCAAGACCGAGAGGCCCCACTGGAGTCTCCATCTCCAGACTGCTCCTCCCCCACTTCTGTACTACATCCTGGGCTCAGCTGACTCCTCAAAGCTTTTAATGCACCATTTGTGTCTCGCCTTTGGCTTTGGCTCAGGCCACGTACAGCACCACTGTTTCCACCTTCTCTCCTTGGCTAATCCACACTCATCCTTCTCAACTCAGCTCACGGTGTCTGTGATTAGGCCCAACCCTATACACAAAGGTGGAAACGCTGTCCACCCTGTGGGCTCCCGTAATGCCCTCTATTGACCTCCCTCATGGCTCACACCATGTGCCTCTCTTGTCCAGTAAAGGGCCGTGCTGGGTTCTGGGACTGCAATAGCCCAGTGCCTGGCCGCAGCAGGCATGCAATGCATGTGTTAAATGACCATTCAATCCTCTTCAATCCAGCTTCATAAAAAGCTGCCATTTTGATTCTGAAGGAATTACCGTGCCAGCCAACGTGCCAACTGATATTTCATTTAAGAACAAGCATATAAGCCCCAATAAAATCAGGAAGGCCGCTTTGCATGCCGGTAACCACAGCGCAAGTTGATCAATCTTCCGTTCCGAGGGGAGCAAGAACTGAATGGCCTTATAAGAGCTGCATGCCAGCCAATCCCATATTTGTCTATTGATGGGTCTCCAGACACCTCTCGTTGAGCACGTACTCTTGGGGTGAGTTCTCTTTCCTAGCCACCTCTGCAGGGAGTGCCACGGAAGATGAAAGAAGAAACCCAGCCAGGCCGACAGTTGTTAACAGCTTGGTTAACAAGCTCTGCTTTGGTGAAAGCTTTTCCCTCTTCCCCTCAAACAGATTTCTAGTTAGAGCCAAGTCTCGGGCACTCGGGACCAACATGGAAGCCTTGGCAATGCCCCAGCCTGAGCTTCTCCACTGTCTGATTCCTGTTGCTGTCAAAATCCCAAACCTGGAGGTCTCTGAAGAGCCAAGGCCAGCACCAGGGCCTTTCCTCCATGCCTCCACAAACTGCCCTGATATTGGGCAAAGCAGAGAGAGACTGCCCAGAATTTCTGCTAGAAAATCTTTGCTCGAAGGTGAAGGGTGGAGCTGACTTGGCTATGAGTTTGCAGGGGTTCCCATGGTCTATTAGCTGTGAAAGTTCTCTAATGCCAAAAGAAGTTAAGGAAAGGTAGGATAAAAATATCATTTCCCCTTTACCATGAAGGAAGCTTCCAGACTGGGGAGGAGGAGAACCACATATACTCGCCTGGAGTCTGTCCACACAACGTGGGGTGGTGTTGACTCCGGGAGGTTGGTCAGGCTGAAGCAGGTGTGCTTAGACACACCTGGAAACTGTGCCAGGCTGGGGTCAGTGGGAGGTAGTGCAGGGCCAAGAGGGAGAGACCCTCATTCAAGTTCTGCCACTTACTGACTGTGGAACATCAGAGAATTTACTCAGCCCTTTTGGGTTTCTTCACCTATATTCAATAAAATGGGAATAACGTCTACCTCATGGTGTTATGAAAACACACACACACACACCCCACCTACAATTCATCATCTGTGATTTCCAGCTTGAGTGTCTTTAAAAGGAGAAATGACTACCCCTTGTGGAATTCTGGGATCTTCCTCCCCACCATCATCTTCCACAGCTGTCATGACATACCTAACTGAGCAGCGCTTTTTACAATCAGCTTTACTCCTATCAAATCCTCACCTTAGCCTCATTAGACAACCATACATTTAACATTCAAGGGAGCTTCATGACATGACTGTACGGCTAGCATAAATGGGATTGGGAACAAGGGCAAGGGACTCTTAGCCAGCAAATGATGTGACTGCTTGGAGCAGAGGTGCCCAGGCATGGTGATGGATAGACTGCTGACCATGAGCATTCAAGAGGCCCTGGGCCCCTGTGGAGGACACTGTCATACACTCTTGCCATTAGCACATGGGTGCACATTGGCTTCATTTCTTTGCCTTCCCTTAGTGCCAGAGCTTACTTTGTCACCTGTACAGCAGGCCAGAAGTGCCACAAAACTATGGGAATTCTCACACCAGTGACTGCTGGGAACTGGTGTATACATACCCCCACTCCCTCCCCTGTAAGGATGGGAGTTATGTTCTACATGGGCTCCCTGGGTCTCTCCAATGGGGCTAAGCTCCGATCTGCTACAGAGGTAACTGGCTTGGAAGCCCAGACTTCCTCCTGATGTGATCTCCTACGCAAACTCTACACTCCTGGATCCTTGATTCTATTTGCTCCCAGAGGAGCCCAAACAAAGACAGGATTAGATGTTAAGTTTTACTCTGGAAATGGAGAACACAGGACCATATGGTGCTTCTGTTACTTGAAGTTGTCATACACACAATCCCAGTCTCCCAGAGATGTCCTCCTCCTAGTCTCTGCAATGTACACATACGTTACCTTACAGAGTAAGGGGGACTCTGCAGATATGATTAAATTCAAAGATCTTGAAGTGGGCCTGATGTAGTTGCAAGAGTCCCTATAAGAGAGAGGCAAGGGAGTCAGAGTGAGGAGAAGGCCATGTGACAACAGATGCTGTGGGGAACAGGGTTGGAAGAGGACGATGCTACTGTTGGCTCTGAAGACGGTGGAAGGGGCCGTGAGCCAAGGCAGACAAGAAAGAGATGCTCCCCCGGAGTCTCCAGAAGGAATCGGTTCTGCTGCCACTGTGATTGTGATTTGGAACCCATCAGATACATTTTGGACTTCTGGCCTCCAGACCCGTAGGAGACACAACCTAGGTGGTTGTGAGCCACTGGGTTTATGACAATCTGTTAGTAGCAGCAGAAAACCAGTTCCCCGTCAAATCAGTGCATCGCTCCAGGATTGAACAGCTGGCCTCTGAGGTCAAAGAGTGGCAGGGTTGGGATCAAACACAGTCTGTCCAACCTTCACAATTAAGTCTCCTCCACCCACAACCCCAACATTGACTCTAAGAGGCCAGCCTACAAAACCACCTCCCTGGGCTTGGTTTTCCTATGTCTACAACAATGTCATTAAAAGGTTCAACAAACAAGAAACTTGCCAGGCCTTGCAAAGATAACAGGAGAAGCTCACAGGGGCTTGATCTGGGGTCAGAACCTAACTCATGATCTACACAATAAAATCTGCTTTAGGGGTGCCTGGGCGGCTCAGTTGGCCAAGCAATCGACTCTTAATTACGACTCAGGTCATGATCTCACAGTTCATGGGATTGAGCTCCCTATTGGGATCCGCACTAACAGCGCAGAGCCTGCTTGGGATTCTCTCTTCCTCCTTCTTCTCTCTCTTCCTCTTTCCACCTCTTTCTCTGCCCCTCCCCTGTTTCTGCACATGCTCTCTCTCTGTCTCTCTGTGTCTCAAAATAAACATGAAAAAATACTAAAAATAAAAGTCGCTTAGATGAGGCCCAAGACATTCACTAACTCTATTCTTTTTTTTTTTTTTTTGAGAGTGAGACCGTGTAGGGGAGGGGCAGAGAGAGAGGTGGAAGGAGGAAGAGAGAAAGAAGGGGGGAGAACCTTAAGCAGGCTCCATGCTAGGCATGGAACCCCACTTGAGGCTCGATCTCACAACACTTGGATCATGACCTGAGCTGAAATCAAGAGTCGGATGTGTACCCGACTGAGCCACCCAGGTGAGCCACACTGATTCTATTCCAGAGCGCAGTGGGATAGCCAAGACACCCAACATAATACAACTGCTACCATACTTCAGAAGAAACACAAATGCTCCAGTGAGTAAAATAATAAAATGTTCAACAGTGTCTGGATGGCTCAGTCGGTTAAGCGTCCGGCTTAGGCTCAGGTCATGATCTCACAGTTTGTGAGTTTGAGCCCAGCATTGGCTCTGTGCTGACAGCTAGGAGCCTGGAGCCTGTCTTCAGATTCCGGGTCTCCCTCTCTCTCTCTGACTCTCCCCTGCTCACGCTGTCTCTCTCTCAAAAATAAATAAAACATTAAAAAAATTTTAATGAAAATTTCAGTAATTACTATGTAATTCTGGACCTCCTACTAAGCCCCAGACATCTGCTGGATGCCGGGGATGCAAAGAACAGCCGGGCAGGAGGGACGGCGCACACACACGGCGATAACTCGGACAGAATGCGATGTGCACTAGGCTTCTAAATTAGCCTGGGAACCTTGCTCCAGTACCTACTGTGCGCCAGACAATAAGCTGGAGCTAGACAGAGGACGAGACCATCCCCGCTAGGAAGGAACTACCAGTCTGGTAAGGTTAATAGACAGGAAATGAACAAGTAGTATCTGTTCTTCCTCCACTTATTTAACAAAATTAGTGAGTGTGCTCTGTACATCAACACTGTGTCACGGATGCTGCAGCGACAGAGACATCTCGTGAACATCCAGTGGAGGCTTAATGGACAGAGTGCTCAGGGCCCCTTGGAAGGTCAGGAAAGAAGTCTAATGGTAACTGGGGCTGAGGTCTGGTGGCCGAGGGGCCTCCATCAGTGAGATGCAGGGAAGGAGTCTTTGCACCACATCTGTGCGTTAATAGCCCATGAATAGTGTGTGTGTCTGACCCCCACCCATCACAGCCACAGCCGTGTAATGTGGGAGACAGTGTTTTGACTGCGGCTTTGATTGTTCTTTGCATTCCTGGAGAAACTCAGCGCCCAGGCGATTACACTCTGCCCCCTGTTCTCAGGCTCACTCCCACACGGAGATACCAGCAGCTCTCAGCTCCTGCGAAGGTGCTGCGGTCAGAGTCTATACGGCTTTCGGCTCGCATCTCCCAGATCCCATCACGCATTCCGCGTGTGCCTCCTCTCAGATCTGATAGGAAACGTGCAGGATGTCAGATATGACAAATAGGGTTTTAAAACAGCCAAGGGAAATATAAACAAAGAAATCTCCTTTTAGACTCTGGTAGGAACAGTTCTGGGAGAAGAAGATTTTAATGGACTCACTGGGAAGCCAGTTCAAATGGGAAAGAACAGGTGTTGGCAGTGGCGGGCGAGCTGCTGACACTCCTGATGCAGCCCGTCTTTTATAGGAAAAATCGACGGTGAAATCTACCTTGCGTTGAGTTCTCTGCATTTTGAGATCTCCTGGACCTAGGATGTCATGAGCGGGGACGCAGCCAAACATATCCTAGGTAAGTAAGGGAAGAATTTATTATTATAGAGCTTCGGGGTCGGGTAATTGTATGTTCTTTTCACAACTCTTTTTATTAAATGGAATTTTTTTCTCTGTGATAAAATGTGAGAACAAAGTGTGGTCTACAACACACAATGGAGTATTATTCAGCTTTTAAAAAAGGAAGGGCATTCTGACATGTGCTCCAGCATGGGTGGACCTTGGTGGCTATGTGAAATAAGCCAGCCACAGAGAGGATAAATCTTGTCTGATTCCACTTAAAGTACTTAGGAGTAGTCAAAGTCATAGAAACAGAGAGTAGAATGGTGGATACTAGTGGCTAGAGGAGGAGAATGGGGAGTTAGTGTTTCATGGGCACAGAGTCCCTCCCTTCTTTCCTCCCTCCCTTTCTATGTTTATTTATTTTTGAGAGAAAAAGAGAGGGGGGGGGAGGGGCAGAGAGCGTGAGGGACACAGACTCTGAAGCAGGCTCCAGGCTCTGAGCTGTCAGCAAAGAGTCCGACACGGGGCTCGAACTCAAGAGCCATGAGATCCTGACCTAAGCTGAAGTCGGATGCTTCACGGACTGAGCCACCCAGGCGCCTCTCATGGGGACAGAGTTTCAGGGTTGCAGAATGAAAATTCTGGAGATGACGGTGGCTATACACCAATATGAATGTGCTTAGTGCCATTGCGCTACACGCTTAAGAATGGTTAAAATGGTCAAATTTTATGTCCTGTGTATTTTAAATTTTTTTTTTTTATTTATTTTTGATACTGAGAGAGACAGAGCATGAGAGGGGGAGGGGCAGAGAAAGAAGGAGACACAGAACTGGAAGCAGGCTCCAGGCTCTGAGCTAGCTGTCAGCACAGAGCCCGATGCGGGGCTCGAACCCACGAACGTGAGATCTGACCTGAGCCGAAGCCGGAGGCTTAACCGACTGAGCCACCCAGGCGCCCCTGTCCTGTGTATTTTAACACACACACACACACACACACACACACACACACACACACACACACAATGTAACAACTGCAAGCAGCACCCTGGTGCTGAAACGGAATTGTGGGATTTGGGAGCTGAAAGGGATTAGAGTCATGAGTTGGTCAGTCCAGAGTTTCGACGATGTCAGTGTTGCAGCAGATGAGCCAGGGGTGAGCCGGCCGTTCCAGTCCTGGCTGTGTACTCAGGAGAGATGAAAACACAATTCTACCAAAGACTTGCATACAAATGTCTATAGTAGCTTTGCTCACAAGAGTCTGAAACTGGAACCAATCCAGATGTCCATCAATAGAACAGATAAACTAATTGTGGTTATATCAGTACAATTTAGTAATCTTCCGTGATGAAATGAATGAATATTGAAACACACAACACCTTGGATAAATCCCAAAGATATTTTTCCGAGTGAAGGCAGCCAGCTATAAGAGCATACCTACTGTAAGGTCTATGTCTATAAACGAGAAAACTGATCTCTATTGATGGAACTCAGAACAGTGGTTGCATGGGGGGAGGGCAGCGTGGGGAAGGGGCAGAAAGGAATTTTCTAGGGTGACAGAAATACTTGGTTGCTCTGTAGGAGTGCGGATTATATGGGGCGTCTGGGCGGCTCAGTCAGGTAAGCGGCAGACTCTTTGTTTTGGATCCGGTCATGATCTCACGACTGCTCAACAAACCTTGTGCTGAGCACCGTGTTGAGCGTGGAGCCTGCTTGGGATTCTCTCTCTCCCTCTGCCCCTCTCCCCAACTCATGTGCTCCCTCTCTCTCTCAAAATACAAAATAAATAAATATTGTTTAAAAAGGAAGTATGGATTACACGTGTGTGTGCATTTATCAGAACTCATCAAACTGTACGCCCAAGATCTGTTCACTGTATGTGAGTTACCTTATAGTTTTTAAGAAAGATAAGTTTACAAAGTTTATCAAGAATATTGCCCCCAACCCCACCCCAGAGCTCCTGATTGAGCTGGGCCTGAAGTGGGGCCAGCTTCTGTAGGCTTCATTTATCCCAGGCAAGTTTCGTGGCCCGCTGCCTGTGAGCCAGTGTCGGACTTGAGAGAAGAATGCCTTCCCACAGCCCCTTCTCCCTGCTTCCTTGGCCCTGGAAGAAAGTGGGACCTCAGCTCCCAGAGCACAGGTCACTTCTCAGGTGTGCTCAGTAATACCACACCAAGTCCTTTCTCATGCAGAGTCCAGGAATGAGGTCTTTGGGAGTGCAAACGGGGGGAAACTGACTGCCTGGGTTCAAATCCCAACTCCTCTCTAAGCTTGGAGTCCGTATGCCTCAGTTGTCTTATCTTAGGCCCCCCAGGATTAGCTAATTCCTAGACATATCAAGCAGCCAGCCTGTGAGCCTGCCTCCGACAGGCACGCCAACCAACCCAAGGGCCACACCCCCAACCAGCTCCTTTATGAAACCCTGACCAAGCAAGTCAACATTTCCCTTGCCCTAAATTGCCCCGGGGTCAGGGACCAGACAACCAGAACCCACCCAGACTGCCCAGAGCCTGCCCAAATTATTCTAATTATGCAGCCCTAAGCTTACTTATCCTACCTTACCTATCTATTCTGAGAATAATCCAGTAAACACTCTGGCCCATGCTTTTCTCCTTGCCTCCCTCTCCCTCCGACTTGGTACTTCCCTGTGTGGCCCTGCATCGTGTGGGCTTTTCTCCTTCTTCTTTTTGGGAACTACAAATGACAACAACCTTTCCAATAGCAATCATTTCCAGGTCTGTCGGCTTTACCAGACCTGTGTAAACGCCAAATTTGAGATGCACTTTAATCCAAATATGGAAAGAGTGCTGGGCACATAGTAGGTCTGCAAAAGTAGAGTTTATGAGCCAACAGAATCTCTTATTACATTTTCACAGCATTTACCACAATGTGTAATCATATGTTTGGGGGACTCTTTGATTAACACACGTCTCCCTTTGATTAACTGCTTGCTCAGCTTTGAGAAGGAAGGCTGATACCCAGTTCCTTATTCACTATTACATCACCAGCTTCTAGACAAGGGCCAGACGGAGGCTTGACTGATGATGGAGGATCGCAGTCAAGCCCCCTCCCTTAGTAGGTAGTGAAATCTAAGGCTGGGGTAGGGGTGCCCATTTGAAGTGGAGCTAAGGTGTCAGGGCCCCTCGGCCCTCAAGGTCCCTTCCCCCATACCAGGCAGTCCTCCCGAGAACTTGCAAGCTGTGGGGAGCAATTCCTTTTTTTTAAAAAAAATTTTTTTTATGTTTTTTTATTTATTTTGGAGAGAGAGAGACAGCGTGAGCAGGGGAGGGTCAGAGAGAGAGGGAGACACAGAATCTGAAGCAGGCTCCAGGCTCTGAGCTAGCTGTCAGCACAGAGCCTGACGCGGGGCTCGAACCCACGAAACGTGAGATCATGACCTGAGCCGAAGCCGGAAGCTCAACCGACTGAGCCACCCAGGCGCCCCTGTGGGGAGCAATTCATGTCCCTCAAACATCCCTTTCAGCACATGCTGAAGCTGCGTGGAGGCCCAAGAAGTCCTGGAATGTCTCCCTGCTGGGCTGCCATCCTTCACTCACTCCACTAACACTGTTTTCAGCCATTTTACACATACGCGCCTACATACATATACATACACATATACACATGCACACATATATGTATTTTCCTGTCGCTGCTAGCAGCTTTGTGATGTATTGGTGTAGACCTTGAAACTATTTGAGACTTGGCAGGCCATGTCCTGGTCCCTCTTCGCAGATGAGAGCTGGTTCAAGGGATCTTCATCTATGATTCCTAAGAGCGGCCTCTTCACATATGACGTAATTGCAAAGCTGAATCTCAACTCCTCTTGGAGGGGAAGCCTGGAGCAATTTCCCCAGGCTTTGGGGTAGTGGGTGCCTGTCATCACTAAGGCCTGGGGGTGGGTCCCTGAGGTCTCTTACAGCCTGTCATCAACCCTTGGGATTCTTGGCCTCACTCCTAACCCCTTAAGTCAGAGAGACTGGCTAAGGGTCTCATGGGTGAGCAATTCACGGGCCAGTCGACTTCTGCAGCTGGAAAGGTTCACTTAGGTTGGCCATGGAGATATTTCTGCCTTTCCAATGGGAGTCCTAGGTGTCACCCTTTAAGTTCTAAGAATAGCCAGGTCTCCAAAAAATAAGACATGGAAGTACTCCCACACGTCTTTGAACCCAAAACATAACAGCATGGGGTTGAAGAAAGGGTCTAGGCCTTGGGGCTTGGGGCCCGGTCAGACCTCTCAGCAGCCCTTTGGCCTTGGTCACATGATTCAATTTCTCAGATTCTAAGCCTTCTTCACAAAATGTAGAGGATAAGGTCTGTTGTGTGAAGCAAGGCACGCAAAGCTCTTGTCACACTGCCCGGCATACAGTAGGCACTAAATAAATGTTGAACTATGAAGATGATGCTGTCAGTGATGATAACATGCCAGCTCTATGCATCCCGACAGCTTACAGAGCCAGCTTCTCATACATTGTGTGTATGTGTGTTTATTTATCTTGTCATTGAAATGTAATTCAAAGCAAAAAATATTTAGACCTTTTGAATATACCTTCAGTGATTTTCAGCCTCTGAAAAGTTGGGCAACCATCACTCGTACAAAATTTTCATCAGCCCCCAAAGAAATCCTACACCTATTAGCAATCACTCCACATTCTCCCCTCCCTCCAGCCCCTGGCAACCGCTAATCTGCCCTCTGTCTCTATGGATTTTCCTGTTCTGGGTATTTTGCAAGAATGGACTCACAATACGTAGCCTTTCGTGGCTGATTTTTTCACTTAACAATGTTTTCAAGGCCCATCCATGTCACAGCACGCGTTATTCCTCTTTATGACCAAATAATATTCCATCGTATGGATATACCACTTTCGTTGATCCGTTAACCAACTGACGGACGTTTGGGTTGCCTCCACTTTCTCGGTCCCATGCGTTATTTTGTTTGATCCTCACGCCCCTCCCTGTAGAACAGAGCAGTATAAGGTCATCCATCACAGAGATGGGAACAAAGGCTCAGGGAGGGGAAGTGACCTCTCAAAGGTCACTTAGGTGGCTGGACCCATGCTAGGGATCAAGGTCAAGCGCCCTGACTGAGCTCAGTCAATGCCTCAGAGTGAGACAAGAAGGTCGGGTATTTTGTGTTGAGTACATAGAAGGAATCCAACAGCATATTAAGATCATTTCAGCTTGGCCCTGCGGGCAGAGGAATGAATGTAATTAAAGATCATCTTGCTTTGTAACCCCAGCAGGGTAGGCAACAGCTGATTCCAAGTGGATTGGTGCCAGCATGTAAGAAAGGAAGACAGCTCATTCTTCCTAACTAGAAAACCCAGGAAAAATCCAATCTCAGGCTCAGGGCTCTGCCTTGGGACACTCATGTGGCATGTGGCAGTCACTGACTTCCCCCATCATTCCCAACAAGTCACATCAGATTCTCCTTTGCCTCCTCCATATTTTTTGGCCCTTTGTAGCTCTCTTGCGCTCCAACCTGGAGGGGCTAGCCATACACATGGCAGAGAGAAAAGCCAACAGGAAAGTCACCTGCAGTCAGAGGGGAAAAAGGCGGAAATAATCCACAAGGCAACAAGGGAGTTTTTTCCTATCAAAGGCAAGGGCAGAAGTTTCTCTGGGAATGACTTTGGGTACTCCTGGGAAGGTCCAAGTTCACATGCAATGAACAAAGCATTATTGAACACGTGCTTTTATTCAACATTCATTCACGAAAGTACTTATTCTGCACCTACTGCATACTGGGCCTGGAAGCATCAGAAGACAAAGTCAGAAGAAAACAGGGTCTATCTCTGAGATTCCAATTCTCATGATGGAGACATATTGTAGGTAAGAGAAAGTAAAGACAATAATAAAGGAAGGAAATGAGGCGGGCGGGATGGCGGGCAGGTGGGCAGAGTCAGGCTGCCCTGCTGGACTAGGTACTAAGGATGCACTCAGGATATAGTCACGAGAGGCCCAGAAGCATCTTCTAAGTGGATGGGCGGCTGTAGGAGGAGCAGTTGGCATAGGAGGAGGATTTATGAGGAACACACCCCAAAGACCATATGGCCTCCTGCCACCTCTCGGGGTACCTACTATACATGTCCAGGGGTCAGCCCAGGGGCCCCTCCTGCTGCTGAGCATCTGTGACTCACTCTGAGGATGTGGCTTCCGGGACCCTTCACAGCTGCCCCTCCAACATCAGGTCAGGGTGTGGCTGATCTTGCAGAATGAACACAGCACAGCCTGTGCCAGGCTGTGGCCTCTGCTCTTAGCAGCCATGACATCTCCAGAAGAGGAACAAACCAGCTGTCCCCATGGGGCACACAAAATACTGGAGTTGCGTCCCTCTGTCTAAATAACTGACACCCTCAGGTGGACCCCAGTGCCAATACAGGACACCTGGAAGGGAGAGAGTATGGATGCTGTGATGAGAAAATCTCACTGAGAACATCTGCAGACAAAGTCATTTCCCAACTGATTTCGTTTTTTAAAATTTCTTTTAAATGTTTGTTTATTTTTGAGATACAGACAGAGCATGAGCAGAGGAGGGTCAGAGAGAGAGGGAGACACAGAATCTGAAGCAGGCTCCAGGCTCTGAGCTGTCAGCACAGAGCCCGATGTGGGGCTCAAACCCACAAACTGTGAGGTCATGACCTGAGCCAAAGTTGGATACTTAACCAACCCAGGTGCCCCCCCCCACCTCCACCCTGCTGCCAACTGATTTCATTTTTAATCCAAACCTCTGTCTAGCTCCAGCTAAGAACCCACTCGCACTGCATGGAAACATTGATAGCAGCATCCCAAAGTTGGCCGAGAGCCAACGGCTGATACAGTCCGCCTCCATCCAGAGCTCCGCTCAAGTGTCAAACTGTCCAGCTCACCCTGGTGAGCAAAAAGGCCCAGGGCTGCCTGAGTAATATCCTCCTGGGGAGATGATATCTACCTCTAGGGGGCAGAGACCACTAAGGGGGGGGGGCAGTATAAGCCTGGCACTACAAATTGCCCCTTCCTTCCCAAGGATAAGCTTTGCTTTCATCCATGAGTCCACTAAGCTTATCACTTCCACACACAGTCCTCACGGTCCCGTGGTGACCACACATGCATTTAGAGAGAATGTTCTTTTACAGCTTTGCAGGGAAGATCTTGGCATCCAACAGGGTTCACTTCTAGCTCTAGTGTTCCCCTCCATGCTTCCTGATGTAGATACACAGAAGATCTGCTGGAGAAGCCAGCCAATCAGGGCCAGTGACATAGGACTGGAGATGTGACCTGGAGAAGTCCAGGCTCAGCTCTGCAGGCAAGCAGAGCTGTCTACCTTTGAGCAAGTTTCTGCTCCTCTCTGAGGCTCTGATTCCACATCAAATGATACAGAGGTTGGATTATATTGGTGGTTCTAGAACTTCCATGTGCACAAGAATGACATGAGAAGCTGGTTGAAACTCACATCTGTGGGCGTCACCCCAGACTTGGATTTGGTAGGTCTGGGGATGGATTCAGGAAGTCTGTGCTCTAATCAAGGTGCAGTGGGGAATGAGATCCAGGGGGACTGAGGACCACACTTTACAAGCCCTGGACTCAATGAGCCACAAGGGCTTTTTCAAGGTTCTGAATATCAAGGAGCACTCAGGGGGCTCAGTCGCTTAAGGGTCTAGCTCTTGATTTTGGCTCAGGTCATGATCTCACGGTTTGGGAGATCGAGGTCTGCATTGGGCTCTGCGCTGACAGCGCGGAGCCTGCTTAGGATTCTCTCTCCCACCCTCTCTGCCCCTCCACCCCCCAAAGTAAATAACCCAATTTAAAAAAAGATTCCGAATGTTGAAGGTTTTAGGGCTCCTCAGTCTGGCAAAAGGAAGCTCAAGGAGGAGGTGGAGAGGAGAGGGCTGGCCCCCAAAACTCAGACAAGATTTGGTCTGAAGATGCTGACCTGCACTGATGCCTGGTGAGTCCTATTCACAAATGCTCTGGCATCTCCTCGCTTTTCTTTCCTTGGCTCACATCCCTGAGGCAGCACAGCGAGCAGTGGATACGGCGTGCCTCCCTTCTCCAGCTGCTGAAACTTGGGAGCTGGTGCTCAGAATCTGGAAGGCCCCTCCCTCCCCGGCATTCTGGATTTGGGGTATTGTTTACACAAACTGCTTGCCTATCATGCACGCTTTTGTTCCTGCCGTCATCAGTTCCTGTATCAAAATAATCAAATCATCACGAGCTCATGACTGTTGCTTCTGGGAAGGAGCACTGGCCACTCTGGAACCTCATCTGGGGTGCGTGAGGACCTTTTCCACGGACGGTGGGTGCAGCTCTGTGACCATCTATAGAATCCATCTTCAGCCGAGATCTGGAAGTAGGACTCCTAAATCTCAGGCCTGCAGAACTTGTTGCTTTGGATGGGAAGTTGGGGACAGTGGAGATCCTTGGGTGGGTCTCTCCCTCTCTCATAGCCTGAAGTCTCTGGCTCATGAGGATGCAAAAACCCAAGGGGAGGCCTTGTCTAGGCTATCAGGCACCTGTCATTCCTTTGGGTCACCCTAAGCTTTGAACACTTTCTCTATAGTTTGAGAGTTCCTTACCTAGGAGTCCACGCCTTTTCAAGGGAGAAGCAAGACGTTTTCTTTCTCAGCCTCCTTTGCATGTGATCTGGGATCCAGCACTCAGATTATGCCCAAGCTGGACCCACGCTCGTGGCCGGGAGAAAGGGGCACTGGGCAGATGTAAGGCAAGGGCCCGGCCACTACATCCAGTCTACGGAGATGGCCATGACAGCGGTGTAGAGGTGGCAATTGGTGCCTAGCATCAGGGCACTTTGTTCCCAGGGGTGGTGGCACAGGTGTCTCCATGAAGCAGTTCTGGGATGATGGTCTTGCTCTGTCGTTGCCCTGAGCCTGGCTGCCTGACCTCTGGAGATTCTGTGAGCCCCCGATGGCCTTTGTCGGCTTAAGTTGGGCAAAGAGCAATTCAACTGTCTGCACCGAGGCACCTGGGTACAGGCGATAATACTGAAGGCCCCCAGAGAAGGGGGAAACGATTCTTTGGTTGGCACCTAAAGCAAATGAGCTTTCAAAGTTCCTCAGCCCAGGAGCCCTTTAAGAAAGAGCCAGACGGTTATGGAATTGACCTGTCGAAAGGGAGGAGCTCTGGCCAACATCACGTTCAAAGGTCCCTCCTCCCCTAGAGGCCATAGTGACCCATCCACATGACAACCCAGTGAAGAATATTGGGCAGAGGACATGGGAGAGAAAACCTGACTATTTTTTTTTTCTTCTTAATCTACTACTCAATTTGGAGGAAACGAGCCAAGATAAGTGAACCATGAAGCGAAGGCTGTGGCATGGGGTGGGCTTTTGTTCCAGAAGCAGGGGAGGGAATGTAAATGAGCTCAGCACTGTCCTTCCCATTGTGGGGCTGACCTCTTTGACGTCACACACATTTGGCAAATTCTGCCAGCTCAGGCTCCATCAATAACCCCGTGGGGATGACGCGTCTCCCCAGAGAGAAAAAGGACACATTCTCAGGCAAGGATGTTCATTTCTAGGCTGCGGAAGCTCTAAAGTAATGAAAGGCCAACAATAATTAGAAAGTGTTTTTGTAATACTCTCCTCTCTGAAGAGAGTGACACAAAGGTGCTCAGAGGCTCGTGCTAATGGGAAAATGGGATGCTCTGAAAAGCGCGCCTTTGAATACGTGCTCCCTGGCCAGCTCCCCGGCACTCACAGATGCACAAATTAAGGGTCTGATTTTCCAATTTTCAGAAAATACAGGGCAAGAACTTTCTGGATGGAGTGAGGTTTAAAAAGAAAAAGAGAAGAAAGGCGATGAATTAAAAGGAGATATAGACATGCTCATTTTTACTTCATTCTGTAGAGTTTCCTTCTTGAGCATCATGAAATTAGAATGTTTCAAAAAAATACACATGCTCTTCATCCATTGAGGAAAACTCTGCTGGTCTTCTCTGAACATCCCAGGGCAAGGACAGTAGGTGGTGGGCATGTCTCATACCTAACCGTGAACATATCAAGTGTGTGCCCCTCCAGGGTTCCGTACAAAGCAAGTCTTTAGTATACATCTTATGAATGGGTGAGTGAAGGCAGGATGAAACAAACAGTTCGCCATTCCCCTAGCCTGTGGCGGGACACTCATTTCCTTTCTGTTCCTCCAAAGACCTGGACATCGCCTTATTCATTTAGTAACTATTGATTGAGCCCCTGCTATGCACCCGGTGCTGTGGATTATAAAGCGGATCAGACAGAAGTCTCTGCCCTTCTGAATCTTAACTTTTAATAGGGGAAGCCAATTATCAAAAGACACACATAAGTTAAATTATGTTAGATCATGGCATGTGTTATGGAGAAAGAATGAAAGAGAAATTAGGGACAGGAAGTAGTAGGGGAGGGTTGCAACCTCATTGTCTCTGAAAGGAACTTAATGTTAGCCAATAGGACTATTTAAGTGTTCTCTCCTCGGGATGTCTTTGCTGGCCATCCTGACCCATTCATTGATGGTCAGCCGACTTCTTAGTGACCTTGTCTACCTAAGATTTTTCAACATCAGCACTACTGACATTCTGGGCAGGCTTGTTCTTGGGTTGTGGGGTGTCCTGTGCCTTGAGGAACGTTTAGCAGCACCCCTGGCCTCTACCCACTAGGTATCAGTAGTACTTACGTCCCCAGCCATGACAACTAAAAATGTCTCTCAGCATTGCCAATGTTGTGGTTGAGAGCCAATGGTGTGCCCCTTGCTATTCAGAGGATGTCAGCAGGCCAGCAGTATGAGCATTGCCTGAGAATGTGCTAGACGTGCAGAATCTCAAGTATTACCAGATCTGCTTAATGAGCATCAGTGTTTTAACAAGATTCTTGGGCGGTTCATATGCACATGAAATACCCGGGAAGCAGTGGTCTATGCCACTCATTTGACCCTTACAGCAATGATTCTCAAGCCTGGTATGCATCAGAATCCCCTCGAAGGCTTCCACAAAGTAGGGATGGCCAGGCCCTTCCCCCAGGTCTACGGACTCAGAATCCCAGGGCAAGGGACAATGGTATCTGAATTTCTGACCAACTCCTCAGGTAATGGACGCATACTACCAATTGAGAATCATTGTGTCAGACCAGTGGCTCTCCAAGTATGGTCCTCAGACCTGTAGCATCTTGGCACCTATTAGAAATACAAACTGTCAGGTCCCACCTCAGACGCACTGAATCAGAAACCCCAGGGTGCGACCAGCAATCTGTTTTAACAAGGTTTTCAAGTGATTATGAGCCTCGCTCAACTTTGAGAACCGCAGTTTGACTAGAGAGTCAAACACAGTAGCCTTCAGGGCTACAGGCATGAATGTATGGAGCTAATAAAGATGAAATATCTTGAAAAGACCTACAGACTACATACTATAGTCGACCTCAAGCCGACTACAGACTATAAGTTCTCGCTCATGACATTTGAATGAAAAACAAGAAGGAAGGAAAAAGAAAATGCGCCAGCCACATAACACCTCTGCAGGCTGGGTCAGCTGGGGGGCTGCCATGCTGCCATCTTGCAAGAGGCAATACCTTAGATGGCTGTCATCTTTCTAAGAAAACCCGGACGGCTCCTCAAGTTAGCAGTGATCCATCCGCTGGAGGACAGATCTCTACTTCTTGGTCACCTGTAGTAAACTGGTGAGACCCAGGAAGTGCTGGTCAGATTTGGATTCATTCTCATTGCACCAAATTGCTTCCAAACGAATGCACAGAGGAAAGTCGGCTGGAAGAGGCTTGCAAGTGGAAGGCCAAGTTCTCAGGGCAAAGGTTGCATGAGAAAAGGGTTTCTCAACCTTAGCTCTGTGGACAATCAGGGCCACGGAGGTCTTTGTCATGGGGACGGGGAGGCTGTCTTGTTCCTTGACGGTCGCTTAGCAGCACTCCGATCTCTGCTCACTAGATGCTGACAGCACACTGCCCAACCAAAGTTTCCAGGCGCTGCCAAAGATCCTCCGGGGACAAACAGTCTCTGGCTGAGAACCACTGAATTAGAAGCAGGAAAGGGCAAGAACAAGAGAAAAATCAGCCTCCACGTTTAAGCTGAGGTCTGTTCGTCTCAGGGTGGCCCCGGCCAAGGATGGCATTGCTGTCCAGGGTACAGCTCCTCTAGGGGGCTGTCTTTTCTCTGGAGTAACCTTCGGGCTGCTGGAGCTTCATCAGGTCTCGGTCAAGGCCCCCCTCCTCCCCTCATTAGTCCTCTTTCTCCCCTTGTCTTTCACACCTGCTGCCCCCCATAAACCCTCTGCACCTTTAGCCCCATGCCCATGTCTACTTCCAACATGCGAGCATCAGCAACACGCCGGGCACAGCACTGAAGTCTGGAGCCTGATCTGGCCTGTCCTCCGTGTCTGTTCAAAACACCTGTGGCATCGAGAACCCTTGAGTGGTTCTCAACAGACTGAAGATGCTGACGAGCCACGTCCGTCCTCCTGATGAAGGCAGGGAGGGCTCCCCAAGCTGGGACGTAGGGGCGGATGGCGGGCACCCACAGCAAGGGCTCTCACTCAGCATGTCTTTCCAATGGCCTGTCATTCTTAAGCGATGGAAGAAACTCCTTGTGGTAATATCGGGCGAGAAGGTATTTGCGAACATAAATCTTTGAAGATACCCCTTTGTCCAGCCCGTGATAAATGCTCCCTGTCTGAGGGGCTCTCCAGGGTCTCTGTGTGCCTTCTATTCCATGCACTGCTCTGGGAGAAGAGAATTCCAAACCCCAACTCCTTTTAAATACATAACAGATTACAGTTACAAATTGATGTCAAGCGTGTGAGCTGTAGCCGGCTTCCTGCCAGGACCGCGCACCTATTCTATTATTTATTTTGAAATAATAAGAGTCTAAGATGCATGTCGCAGAAGGGGAGAGATCGCGTTCCCAGTCTGAGTTCCTGTGACACTCTCACTTTACCTGGGCACGGGTAAGCGGCTGCTGACAGATTTTTAAAGCAGCATCCACATCCCACAGGGGTGGGGAGGAGTCAGTGAGTCCTGCCTCGCACAGAGTCAGAGAGGGAGGGAGAAGGGAGGAGCCCAGCTCTTCGCCCGGCATGAGAGTGGCCCACTCTCTCTTGAATCCGGAGAAACAGTCCTCCACTGGGGGCAAGGAGACTTCGGAGGTCACTCTGAGACTTAAGGCCTCAGCTTTCCTATCTGAGATATGGGGCCAAAAATCCTCCTGCCACGTCGTATGGGTGCTTGTGAGGTCACGTGAGCACGTGATCAGGAGTGCATGCCACGTGGTTTAGCACATGAGAGAGCTCGCTCCGAGTCAGAAAGGACTGACCTTCCAGACTCTTAGGGGGCACTTTTTTGGTTCAGTTAAGGGGGACTTGAGTCGCAAGCATCTTTTTTTTTTATGTTTTTTATTTATTTTTGAGACAGTGCAAGCAGGGGAGGGTCAGAGAGAGGAGATACAGAATCTGCAGACAGGCTCCAGGCTCTGAGGTGCCAGCACAAAGCCCAACGTGGGGCTCGAACCTACGAAATGAGCCGAAGTCGGACGCCTAACCGCCTGAGCCACCCAGGCGCCCCCGCAAGGTGCCCTTGACCTCTCTTGAGTAGCCAAGGTCAGAGGCACTGCAGCAGCCCCCTGCCACCCTCGCTGTCCACAGTCATCAGCTCCCTGTCTCTCCTGTACCCCGGGTCCTGCCTATTCAAGAAAGGGAAGCACAATAGTGCCCTGGGGGCTACGGGCAGGGCAGGCAGGGGAGGGGGGTTTCCCCCACACAGTTTCCTAAGCCCCTCAGGATTTCACAAGACAAAGGTAAGGGCAAGAACCTGCCTTTCTTCTCTTTAAAATGAGGAGTATAGGATCCAGGGCTGCAAAGAGCAAAGGCATCTAATACGCCCAGAGAAGGGGCCGCATGTTGGAGGGCTGAGACAGAGGACGGCCACCACATCCCAGGGACGGACGAGGAGCCCCTGCAGCGGGACTGTGTGCTCCCCTGCCCGAGCATGAATGGGATATACCGGAAAGCGTTCATTCCGGAATCTTCTATTCGGAATAAAGGAAATTACACATAAAGTTCCCAGGTTTCCTGGAGACTTGATTTCCCCCCATTTTTCTTCTTAACTAAAGAATTTAATTAGAGGTGCAGGAATGTCTCTGTCGAGTGTTAAGGATCCTAGCATTTCTGAGCAACATCTGAATCACTGGGCTTTTTCTTGCAGTTCCCACCCTATCATCTTTTTTTTTTTTTTGTAATGCTTATTTATTCATTTTTGAGAGAGACAGAGAGTGCAAGCAGGGGAGGGACAGAGCGAAAGGGAGAGAGAGAATCCCAAGCAGGCTCAGGGCTGTCAGCACAGAGCCTGACATAAGGCTTGATCTCATGGGAACGGTGAGATCATGACCTGAGCTGAAATCCAGAGTCAGATGCCCAGGGGCACCTGTGTGGCTCAGTTGGTTAGGTGTCTGGCTCAGGCCGTGATCTCGTGGTTCCTGAGATGGAGTCCCACGTCGGGCTCTGTGCTGACAGGTCAGAGCCTGGAGCCTGCTTTGGATTCTGTGTCTCCCTCTCTCTCTGCTACTCTCCTGCTCATGCTGTCTCTCTCTCTCTCTCTCTCTCTCTCTCTCTCTCAAAAATAAATAAATGTTAAAAAAAAAAAAAAGAGTCTGACACCCAGCTGAGCCACCCAGGTGCCCCGCTTCCCTATTATCTCATGTGAATGCTGTCACATCAGAGTTCATTCCACACTGGGGCTTAAAGGATTTCTATTTTCAAAAGAAAGATGAAGAAGATGGATTTGAAGGTGTAATGTGCAGGGAGTCAGGGTTTTGTTCCGGATTGGTTCCAAGAAGCAATGTGATCGCAAGAGTTGTACATAATGGCACCTAATCAGACACAGATCTATTTTCATTGGTTTCCTTTTCTTTCTTCCTTCCTCCCTTTCACACTCATCTACTTATACTGCAGAAAAGGTAGGTTGCAGGTGCTGCCAGTTATCTGGGTCAACTTGAAGACCCGTGTTTTGAAGCTTTTCAAGGGGAAATCCTTCCACACGGGAGGCAATGAGGTTCCCACCGGGACACCCCTTCCCATTTTCTCTGTTTGCTCCAGAATACTGACAACGTGAAGAGAAATCTGCCTGAGGTTAAAGTCAGCTGTTTGACTTAGATAAAATACAGCCAGTCTGCCTGGAAAAACACAATGTATTCAGTGCTCCTGCAGTGTGGATGAATCTGGACCCTCAAACGCATAATCGGAGGCGCACGGTTAAGGAATGGCACAATCCTCTAATGTTCTTGCTAAAATGGTAATTTCCTCAACTTCCTTGGGCTCAAGGAGTTGGGGACAAATGGATCATCGGCTGAATAGCTCCCTGGTGTATACTCACTGGCAAGTGTCCTCATCAAGGTGATTCGGACCCTGTGTAAGGGCCAGGTCTTCAAGGAAAGCCACACATCAAGTGCTCCAAGGATGCTGACGGGCTCTCCAGCCGCGCCGCCAGCAAGGGCTCACAGCTTGCCCTGCTTCCCCTCATTTGTCACGTGGGGATTGCGGCTGGCAGTGTAGGTAGTAGCCAGGGTGGGCATTGAATAATGTCCTGTCCCCCCCAGCCCCGCCACCCCCATTCAAGTCTACCTGGAATCTCAGACTCTGAATCTTATTTGGTAAAAGAGTCTTTATAGATGTAAGTAGTTATGAATCCAGAGACGAAATCTTGGATTTAGGGTGTGTCCTTGTGAAAAGAGGAGAAAACCTGGAGAGACACTGGGGAGAAGCCCGCGAGAAGACCAAACAGGTGTTTGTTGGAAAGAGATTGGAGCAAGGTTGCCATAAACCAAGGCGCTCCTGGAGCAAGAAGAGGCAAGGAAGGACCCTCCCCAGACCTTCTGCGGGCATGTGGCTGCACCTCCTGTGTGTTTGTGTCATTTCAGGCCACCAGTTTGTGGAACTTTGTTCTGGCAGCCCTGGAAAGCTACTATACAAGCTTCATTATTGTACATGGTCACAGTCGTGTAGACAGCACACGAGTAGAAGATCGTAATTACGTGCCATTCCCCACGTTCTGCATCTCCAGGTGTCTCCGCAGATCTCTTCCTTCCTGGAGCCTCCAGATTGCAAAGGGAACGTGAAACCATTGGCCCCCGGCAGTGGGTAAAGTAAGGAGCTGTCTCTCACCCAAATAAGATGGCTGTGTCTTCACAGACCCACCAGAGGGGCGCCAGGGCGGCTCAGTTCGTGAGCATGTGCCTTCGGCTCAGGTCACGATCTCACAGTTCCTGGATTCGAGCCCCGCGACGGGCTTCGGATTCTGTGTCTCCCCCTCTCTCTGCCCCTCCCCCACTCACACTCTGTCTCTCTCTCTCTCTCTCTCTCAAAAATAAATAAACATTTAAAAACAACAACTAGAGTACAAAGAGCTGAGATGGTAAGAGCTGATGAGGACTCAGCACCTGGCAACGGGCCAGTCTGTGCCACACACTCTACGGGCCCGTTCCGGCCGGATCCTGGTAGGGGAGGGGACCGTCACCCTTGGTTCACACAAGAGGGGCCACCGTCATCCCCCAGAGGTTAAGTCCTTTGGGTGAGCAGAACCGGCGCTGATCCCAGGCCTGCAGTGCCTGCGTCCTGAGCCACCACCCTGCCCGCCCCGCCTCCCTGCCCTGCTTGCACCCTTGCAAGCACCCAGGGCGGACCCCTGCGACCTCGGGCTTCTCCACACAGAACACAAATGTACTGCACTTAAATAATTGATTTTGATGGAAATGAGGCCATGGCATAACTTATTCATCAATCAGTCTATCAGCACAGCCGATAAATGTCATTCTTTTGATGCCAAACTCTTCATGGGATGAAAACGTAAACAGTGATAACGCATTTCCAGTGCAGTTACTATTATTTTAAAGGCAGCTAGTGGAGATTCTTGGAGATTGCTAAAAGATAACAGAGAGAGGTTTTGCTTCATTGGCTCAAACCTCCTGTTCGTTGGAGCGCTCTGTTGTCCTGTTCCCGGGAGATGCTGTCGGCAGGAGGCAGGACGGGGCGCGTCACAGCCTCCGGTCACAGTGTCTGTGTGGATAAGACCACTTTGTGGGGGGACAGGGGGAAACAGGGACACTTGGGCAGCTCCAAACGCCTCGCTAAGAATACAAAGCCAGTCTTGTTCCCAGGCAGGGGGACTGTTTGTGCTGACAGTTCTCAAAGACTGGTCATCAGTATTCGAGATGTAAAGACCATCACGTCAAGAGAAACAGAAATGGACGTATGCAGACATCTGAAGAACTGAAATACTCATGGTTTTGAGAAAGAGCCGCTACAAACGGGGCCTGGGACCTGGCGAGCTAGCCGACTCCTTCTTCCTCTAACATTCAGTCCTGACGTCCACACTCAGGGAGCTGCCTGAGACACACCCAGATGGGAACTGTCAAGCCTCAAGGGTGTGTGGCTGGCTGTCCATTCCCTAAAGCTGGCCAACATTGAACTTCCTGGCCCGTGGTGTCAGCAGCCCGTTGACCCGCCATTGCAGATGCCCCAGAGGTCTTGTCTGGCCTTGAGGACACAACACGTAACTAGTAATGGTCAGTCAGTCCAAAGGAAATGGCCACTGTCCAGTTCGTTGGGAACAGGCCTCTGCTAAAGCCTGCCCACTGGGAGGGGGTGTGTGGGGATAATGACATTGGTGCACATGGCCTTTCCCCTCGGAGCCTTCTCGCCTCTCCTTCTTGACCCAGGCACACACAGACACCTCATAAAACCCGACAAGACAGGCATGATTACAAACCTACGTTACTGATGAAGAAACTGAGGTAAAGAATAGTCCTCAGGATCACTTAGCTAGTAGTGGTGAAGCTGTGATTCTACCTCAGGCCTCTCTGATTTCAAGAGACTATGGCCCACTACTTGTTTTTATAAATAAAGTCTTATTGGAACACGGCCAAGCCCATTCATTTATGAGTGGTCTACAACTGCTTTCTTGTTACAATGGCAGAGTTAAACTGTTGCCACAGACACGGAATGACCCACAAAGACTAAAATGCTTACTATCTAGACCTTTACAGAAGGTGTGCTGGCCCCTGCTCTTAACCATAACAATGTTCAATTGGTCAAAGGTGCAGGGGCCCCGGCAGACAAAGCAGGGGTGGCTGAACCAGGCGGGGAGGGTTCGACAGCCCTTCCGGATGCAATCGCCAGAGACTAGGCCCCTCCTCACATCCTTTGTTCATCATCTCTGACCTCTGGCATTAGAATCACCCCTTCCCGTGGCTCAAGAATCGCGCTGCCTCTCTGTGCCTCAGTTTCCCCATTCACAAATGTGAAGACCAGCATCATCTCTCTCATGGAATTTTCGTGACATTTAAATGAGATTTGGGAGACAATAGGCTCAAGACAGGGCTTGGCACAGAGTCAGCCCTCAATGACCACTGATTTCCTTCTTTGCTTGGGCCTGTGACCAACAACATTATTCTGTGTCCCTAGCAAAAGTGTGGTCCCGTCAGGGAAGCCACTGCCACCAGCCTGCTGTTCAAGAGGCCCACCAGGCAGAGGGATGGAGCGGGCTCTGCTCTCTGGATAGATAAACACGCAAAAGGCAAAATGCAGCCTACTTGAGGACCATCTTACTGCACAGCCACTGACCTGGTGTCAATATTACTGTGACCTGCTGGCCATCATTTAAGCATGACTGCGATTCTCGGACTGGCTGCGGGAGGCGACGGGACTTGCTCTTACATGTAGGTTTTCCAACCAATCTGAGTCTTCTGCATTGAAGCCCCCAATCTGTGGCTCGACTGTGGCAGCACAGGGCCGGGCTCAGCAGCCGCCAGACCCGGGTTTGAATCCTAGCTTTGTGACTCCTCAGCTGTGTGACTTCAAGAAACCCACGCCCCCGCCATGCCCCCTACCGCCACCAGTTTTCACATCTGAAAAATGGGCATGTGGGTGGCTACAACAGTACCTGACTTAGATACTAAGTATCTGAATAGAAATGAGGAATCACACGTGAAATGTTCAGACACAGCCCGGCTCGGAAGGAACAGTGGACACGGGTTATTGTTCCTCGTATCCTTAAGGTCCCCAACACCCCCCCACGGCAGGGGTCCGCTGCACAGTCCCGGGGGGAAGCAGGCATCTGTGTTCGGCCCCGGGCGGCCGGGGTGGCTCAGCACAGCTCAGCCTTCCAGTCTTTCGCTCTGCCTCCCGGCCCCTATTCAAGCAAGCGATAATCGCATTATCGGGATTATCTCCCCGCGGTCTCCGAGCCGGCTGCCCTGGGACTAGGGTTTAATTCCGTTTTAATAACAGGTTCTTAAACACATTTGAAAACAAAATTATGATGCCCTTTCATCCCTTCGGTCGGGGGAAAAAAGCCTTCCTGATGTACAGTAATGTGTTGGGCTTTTGTGCAGTCTCATGCCGTGTTGTTTGGATCTTTTTGTTTTGTTTAAGAATGTGTATTGTTTTTGGAGATTGTTGGGGGCTGGGATCCCAGGCTTTTTCTGTTTCAGAATGATTTCCCTGGCAACAAAGGAAACAGCTAGTCTTCCCAGATGCCAGGACCTGCCTTATTTGAAAATTGCCTTGTTGTAGGGCCAATAGGGATCATGGTTTCCAAAGGCAGCAAACTCGCTTTAAGATGATGTGTCCAATTCAGGGACAGCCTTGGAAGACTTTGTGCATCTCGTCTTCATGGAAAACATAACATTTTACTTTCCCAGGCAGGGCCCAAGGTGGTGGCTGATTTTCTAGAAGTTTCTATTGATTGTAAAGGATACAACATGTAGGGCTGCCTATGGGAGACAGGAATGGAAAAAAAAAAACCTCACTGGGCTTAAAGTGAGAAGAGAGGCTACATACCTGATGGTTTTTATTCCCTTATCTCTCAATATTTTTCCCCATTATTGGCTACCATACCCTGAAAACAAATAGCATCCTAGATTTCACAAAGGCTAACATTTTGTCTCCTTGCTGATCTATAGAACTACTGCTAATTCCACTATTAGTAATACATTCCTTTGACTAGATTCTGCCTTTTTCTGGCAGCCTCCTTTAAAACACAAATATCATTAAAGCAGGTACAAGTGGAGTCCCTTGCCGGTCCCTAAAGATCCCTGTGTGAGCTGGGATAATTCCAGGACTACTTGTAGGTCACCAGGACTTCCCTGAGACCGCGTGGAGTGGATGAATTTGGCAGGGGGGTTTGCTGCAGCAAAACCTGTGATGGAGAGAAGGAATATGGGGACACAGGGGACTCCCTGGTGGACAGTGGCCTAAACCACTTATTTGCGGGCACCCTTTCTACGGCTTATATTCTAAACCTGGTTCAAGGGGCACCTGGGTGGCTCAGTCTGTTAGCTGAGCATTTGACTTCAGCTCAGGTCATGATCTCATGGTTTGTGAGTTCGAGTCCCACATAGGAGAGAGAGAGACAGCTTAGGGGGCCAAACTCTGTGACCCGACGTGCAAAATGCCATTATATTTGTGTTTTTCCCCAAGTTTATACTTTTTACCAAATCCTCCAAGAACTCTGGCCCAAAAAGATTATAAACAATCTCAAGAGCCAACATTTGCTGAGGTCTTTCCAGGTGACGGGCATAGTGCTTCACAAACATTGATTCACTTGCCCCTCCCCTCCCATGGTGACCTAAGTTAGCACTTTGTTCCCTTTTCACAGATAGAGAAACTGAGGATTTGGCTTGGTCAAGCGGCAGAGAGAACAATGAGGGTAAAAACACCGGCGCTCATTTATTTAGTGCCTACTATGCGCCAGGGAGTACTTATACATCATCTCGGGTCCTCACGGTCAGTCTCTGCAGTGACACACACAGAATTTTAAGAACTCACCCACGGCCACAGAGCCACGAAGTGGCATCTCCCAGTCCAGCCCTCTCCTGGATTCTGTGGGCACCTTGACCCCACTCCTGACCACTGCTTCTGGAATGCCTCCTTCCAGCCCCCCATGGTACGCTGCCATCCAGTCTCACACGGGTCTCCAAAATCCACGGGGGGAAACTGCTTTGGCCTCACAATCAGGTGACTGAAGGGAAAGCACGTCCCGGCACTGGGGCGCTGCCCCCACGGACGACGGAGCCTCAGTCCCCGCCAGGGTCTGAGGACACAACACCAGACCTGTTCCAGAAGGTACTCACATGGGGTCTGGAGAGGCCCGGCCCCCGCCTCCAGAAACCCAAGACTCAGCCTGCGAGCCACAGTCGTCACGTAAGGACCTGACCCACCTCCGAGGGGGCTCGCGGTGGAGCGGTGCTTCCTAAACTTCAGGTTTTCGGTGCAGCGCAGGTGACAAACACCACCTCCTGCTTTTCACCAGCCAGGCGCACTCTCTGGCCTCAGTTTCCCTCACCTGCAACCTGGGGGCAGCAGCACCGCTCTGCATTGTTTTAGGGATGAAATGAGAGATGCAGACAGAGTGGCTAGTCTGTGAGTTCTGACGTCTTGGGTGACAACTATGGGTTATGACTGTTTTGAGATCTTCTGAGCCCTGCCGGTGTCCAGCCGCCATCGCCTCTGAGCCGGACATTCCCTGGCACTGAGGGCCTCCCCGGGATGAATTTCAGGGCTCAAACCAGGAAAGTCGTGGGCAAACTGGGATGCGTTGATCATCCTGCTCTGAGCAGGCAGCACCCTCCCAGCCCGGGGACCCTGCTGGGGCCGCTCCCCGCCCCCCTCCGCAACCCCAGCAGGTAGGCACATACATGGGTTCACCTGCTGAATCGTGAAGCTAAGTTATTTGGAACTGAACAGAAACGGAAGATGCTTTCCTTTTCTGAAAAACAGCTCTGCATCGGAGCCGCCAACATGTCAGTCTCCCCATCAGCTGAGAAGCAAATTGTTCTAATCTCGATCTGTCCCAGCAGCTAAGCCCGCTTATAACGAAGCACTTTCCAAGCACTCGCCGGAGAAGGCATTTCAGACGTCCCGTGAATTAAGCCGCCTCTGTTAAGCTCAAACAAACAAAAACCTATAAAGAGGGATTTCACTAATTCACTCTAATGACCAGGAGACCCGTCTAAATACACTACATTATCAAGGGGATGAGAAAAATAATTAAAAAACCCAAGAGCCAGTAAGCACATAAATTTACTTTATTGAACCAGCCAGAGTTACAATGTAACTCAGGACCATGGGTACTTGGGTACGGTCTGCTGGGGATGCCTCAGCCCCGGGTAGAGAACCCGGAAAGGCGTCCCTAAAGCTCCCCGGCCTCCCCGGGCTCTGCTTTCTCTGCTGCAGAGAGGAACCGGGTGGAGGTGGGGGTTGGCATCTTTGCTGGAACCCAGATGAGTGGCTCTCAGAGTGTGGCCCCCGGGCCAGTAGCAGCAACAGCACCTACTAACCTGTAAGAAATGGGAGTGGCTTGGGTGCCCGCATAGCTCTGTTGGCTAAGCATCGGACTTCAGCTCAGGCATGGTCTCGAGGTTCGTGGGTTTGAGCCCCGTGTCGGGCTCTGGGCTGCTCAGAGCCTGGAGCCTGCTTCTGTGTCTCCCTCTCTCTCTGTCCTCCCCTGCTCATGCTCTGCCTCTTTCTCTCTCTCTCAAAAATACATAAACATTAAAAATATTTTTTAAAAAAGTGGGAGTGGTTCTTAGGCTTAGGTTTGAGAACCACCTGCCCGGATCAGTTGAGGGCTTTATTCAACTCGCTGGACAGAGCTGATAGCTGCTGCTCTCATTACAGATTCTGTCCCAGACCTGCATGAGAGGGTGGCCTCCCTGACCCTGGGGACACACATGGGCAGGGCTGGAGTCTCTGGAGCAGAGGGACTATTCTTCCAGCCCTTTAGCAATGGGGATGGGGGTCCGGCCCGTGGGCCCATGTGGACCCCCGGCATGCCCAGTCTTGGAAGGCATTTCTAGAAAGGCCAACCGAAGACAGGACTTGGGGCCTGGAGAGGGTAAACTCCACAGGCCCTGAAAGCAGCAGAGATCCACAAAATGACCTCTGTGCAGGGGAGAGGTGTGGAGAGGCTTGTCCTGGGGAGACTAGGAAGACTGAGAATGGATGCCTTCACTCAGCAATTTCTGAGCTCTCTACCTGGGGCTGACAGATGCACTAAGAGGCCACAGCAAGGAACTCACGGTGCTGAGTTAAGTTGTAGCTCACTAGGCAAGTACTCTGTTGGCAACATCTGGAAGCATTCTGGTTGGCACTCAAGGGATGAGGTTTGCTCCTGGCATCCCTGGGTCAGAAGCCCGGGGTCACAGGAGAGCCCCACAACACGGAATGGTCCAGCTCCAGGTATCAATCACGCCAAGGCTGAGAAAGATGGCTTTTGATGAACTAGTCATGTTTGACGAATGTTTAGTGAGCACCTACTGCCTCCCCGGTACCATATCGTCGATCAGCAGAAATAGATTTCTCCATTCACTCAATCCTTAGAACAGGTCGAAACCCCACAGATGTGTCATTTGGCCTGAGTGGTGCTTTGTGTTTTTTAAACCAACATTGAGTTAGCTGTTAACATTTAAATCTCAGGAAACATCACGGAAAGTCTGGGCTTCTAACTTTTCTTAAAAACTCAGAAGGATCCAGGGGGCATTCTGGGCTTGCATTCGTAGACAGAGAAAGCTGACCAGAGCTGCTGCGTATTTTAGCGGCTCTGACGTTTGCCACAGTCCCCAGCACTCCCTGGGGAGCTGCATCAGCTACCAGTTGTCACTTGCTCTTGTCACCTCACCAGGCACCTGCAGGCATATGAACTTGTCACCTCCGTGCCAGAGCCTCACCCCTCCACCCCACACTGATATGTTTCAAACATGTATCTGTAACCTTTGGATCATTCAACATCTCTTCTCCTATTTCCAGTTACTACTGGACGTCTCCAGAAAAGACTGTTCTTGGAGAGCTGTGAATAGGCCTGAGGCTGAACCACCCTCCAAAGGAGAAATGGTGGGAGCACCTCTTACCTCATCAGGAGCATCAACATAGTCCCCCTGCTGATCTGTCAATTTCCTCTACAATACTGTGAATTCCACATGGCCAGCACCTGTTAGTTATCTCTAAGCTAGCAGAATTTCTCAACTTTGGCATTATTATATTTGGATCAGGTAACTCTCTGTTGTTGGGGTTGTCCTAGGCATCATGACTGTTCAACAGCACCCTTGGGTGATACTCACTAGATGCCAGTAGCATCTCCTCACTCCCAGGTGTGACAGACAACTAAAAATGTCTCCAGATGTTGCCCCAGGAAGGCAAAATTGTCCCCACTTAAAAATCATTAAGTTGGTGTATGGCCTGGAGCATAGGCAGCAATGAAATGTTTTTTGGATGGATGGGTGGATGGATGACGGACGGACAGATGGATGGATGCATGGATAGACAGACAAATGGACAGATGGATGGATAGATGGATACGTGAATGGATGGATGGGTGGGTGGGTGGATGGGTGGATGGATGAGTGAATGGATGAATGAATTGATGGGTAGGTGGGTAAGTGGATGGGTGAGTAGACAGATGGATGGGTGGGTGGATGGATGAGTGAATAGATGGACAGGTGGGTAGGTGGGTGGGTGGGTAGATGGATGGGTGAGTGGGTGGATAGATGAGTGAATAGAGAGTAGGTGGGTGGATGGATGGGTGGATGGATGAGTGAATGGATGGGTGGGTGGATGTATGGATGGATGAATAAATGAATGAATGAATGAATGAATGAATGGTTGGAGGTGGGTGGGTGGATGGATGGATTGATGAATGAATGGATGGATAGGTGGGTGGGTGGATGGGTGGATGGATGGATGGCCCCCCCCAAAATAAACATGTGACAGCAAGACTAAGGAGCAGGTGGAAGAAGAAAGACAAATTCAAGCCACAACCAAATGAGACATAATGAAGGGGGAATCTAATACAATGACTTGGAAATGGCAGTTTTAAATAAGAGCAAATTGGCCTGAAATCCCACACAACTTCTCAGGGATTCTGTGAGTTATTTAAAGGGAAGAGCCCTTGTTATAGTTTTTAACAGGATCAGGATTACATGGCTGGGGTGAGTTTTCACACACACAAAGATGCAGCTTCTTAAATTGCATTTGTTTTCTACTAGTGAGCTTATTTTACTTTTGAGTTTTATTCTTGAAGCTGGGCCCTCACTTGTAACCTGATGGTCTGCCCTGGGCAAACTTCATTTCAGTACCAAAACTGTCCTGTTCTATAGGAATTCATTTAAAGCCAATGAAGGCAAAGTTTGAGAAACTATGGAATGGTGCATGATTCTCCTCTTGGTTGGGGTGGGGGGGAGTCTATTTCCATCTCAAAAGCATCTCATGGAATGAGCAGTGTCATCAAACTACCCTTATTTTAGGTAAAGAAGTTGAAAAGGTGAGTGGAGGGCTCTGGATTCAGGCACATTGGCCATTTAATCAGGACCAACTAAGACACATTACCCACCCATCAAATGTCATGAGCTACATTATGATTTGTCTTTTCTTTTAGTGCTGGAGTTCAAATGGTTCGTTTAGACCCTGCAATTATTCTCTTGGGGAAAAAAAGCCCCAATCAAAATTTTGGAAAATAAATCCAATCAAGTAAATGTTCTTTTCAATGATGCTTCTACCGAATAACCCTCATCAAGATTGAGTTAATGGTTTTGTGCCAGCTGATTCCTGCCTGTTTGTGGAAGCATTCTTCATTCCAGAGGTCAGCGGGGGAGACAGCTTTGCCCTCCCGGACTAAGACAACACCCCCGTGCCCCCCGTCCACACCCTATCTGTTTGGTAGAAAAGGCAAGGAGGAGAGAGGCTGATTTCTCACTTATTATGCACTATCCCTCTGTCCCTGTTCATTAACAGGGAAGACAGGTACGGAAGTGAAAGAAAACCTCCCCAGTCATTACCAGCAAACTGAAAGGATGCTCGTGTGTACAGCGAGCCCTCCCCGTCCCCCACCACCCCCGGGCAAAATAAAGGAAGGCTAGGACTTCTTGCCAACACAGCAAGTCTGAACTGCTTCTTCTACACAACGCAGGCAGTGAAGACAACATTGGACAAGAGCTACTTTCCCGAAGTTCGTAAAGCCAAACGTGGCAAGTTGAAAATGACATGAGGAATACCAGAAATGCTTCCGTTCGAATTATGACTGGTCCCACACTGGTCACTTAAAGCGCAAACGATTTTTATCTTAATGATGCTTTTGGACTTAAAGTGTGCTGGGTGACTTTCTCTGAATGTCAAATTCATACCATTTTAGGAAACCCACCTGACCTACAGCCCAATGGGTTTGCTCTCCACATACTTCCCTGCCCCGTACGCAAGGGGTGGCATCAGGAGCCTGAGGGTGTGACCTGTCCTCTCTTTGATTCCCTGGACCCACCTGTTCCCAATCTGGTGGGTCACTGATCCCAAGAGAGGAGAAGGGGCCTCGGTGTGGTGGACACAGTCCCCAAACTCATACATGCCCCAGACAGTCCTTTCGGGGGGGGGCCGTCCACAAATACTGGCCACATAATTTTCCACTGTATGAAGAAGCTGCTGATGAATGAAGTACAGATTTATTTAACACATTACTGAATTCATAGTCTCTGTGTCAGCTGCGATGTGTATCAGTCAAAAGATGTTAAAATGGAGTTACGTCATGTGGGAGGGGAAGTATTTTAATCATGAAAAGGGTTTTCAGGTACAATAAGAGGAAGCACTTCTCTGACTTCTGGTCCATTGCAATTCTTTAAAACACACTTAATTTAATGTTTCCTTATAATTTTTTTCTAATATTTTAATTTTATTTTTGAGAGAGAGAGTGAGAAAGAGAGAGAGAGAGAGAGACAGAGAGACAGAGCGCAAGCAGGAGAGGGGCAGAGAGAGAGAGGGAGAGAAAGAACCTGAAGCAGCCTCCAGCTCCGAGCTGTCAGCACAGAGCCCGACATGGGGCTCAGTTTCACAAACCACAGGATCACGACCTGTGCCCAAGTCAGAGGCTTAACTGACTGACCCACCCAGGCGCCCCCCCCTTTTCTTTCATATCATTGTACCAACTCACACTACCTTAAAACGTGCAAATGAAAAAGCAATCAGACACGCAACGTTTGTGGATTTCACGGGATCGTGATGATCAGCAGAATCAAATCATGTCGGAGTGGGATTTCTGCTGTTTCTATCTCCCCTCCTCTTAATTCATGCTGGGTCTTTTTTCCTAACCCTGAGCTAAAAGCCACCCACTGAGAGACCTTCCGAATGAACAGGCTCCACTGATTTCTTTAGGATCGGCCTGCTTTAGAGCAGCTACTTACTAGTGTTTCTGTAACGTGCCCAGAAGGAAACCCGAGGACCTACCTGGTGCGGCACGGGTTTATGGACCTACTTCACCGCAGGGACAGGAAAACGTGAACCTCGCTTGTGACAGTGGACTCACTGGGCTCTGGGACACAATGCAAACAACCATCAACCACTTCCCCAAGGTCATGGACTTCACAGAGCACTACTTGAGCTTCACTTCCAGCTCTTCCAGTTACCTGCTGTGTGACCTGGCACAAGTCAGTTAACTTCTCTGTGCTTCACAGCCCCAGCTACAGTTGGAAAAACAACATTGCCTTCCTCCACCCTTAAATGTAAAGAATTTAGGGCTGCGGCTGGCACAAAGTAAGTGCCCTCTCCGTGGTCTGAATATTAGGTCTTCTGGTAGGGTGTGAGTCAGAGACGGTGGGGCTCCTTGTCCATGAACTTTGGGGACAGGACGAACTTTACTTGGCTGAGGAGCTCAACCATCAGAGATAACATGGTGCCTGCTCTGTGGTAACTGATCTCTGCTTTGTCGAGCTCAGACTCAATGGCAAACAAGTCAGGGCATTCTTCCCTGTTCCTAGTGGTTTGGGAAGCCATCCTGGAAAATTTAAATGTGTGGACAGAACGGATGTGTTCATTCAAATTCCTCTGCCGCCATCTTAACAGAACTGAGTGCCACAAGCTGTCTGCTTTTAATGGGATGAGATGAACAGAATTGTCTAATGCAGACAATAAAATAAATATTTTTCCACTTTTACAACCATGACTCCCATCCTGTCAGTCCTGTGAATATCCATGGAAGGAAAACCCCTCTGACCTGAGGGTTGCATCCTCGTGTTTAATGGTGGATTGGGAATCACTCCCTCGCAGGGCTCAGTCCCTACAGCTCCTTCTCTGAACTCCAAGGGCAATGTCGACCCCAGCCCCTCTGCTGTTCTGGTCTCCTCTCCAACAACCTCATCCAAGACATGCCCTGCAAGTCTTTCCTTAGATCTTTCCTTAGATCAACTGAGATCAGATGCCCTACCAATGGGCAAGTTCAATAAACCTGTGGGTATCTATCAAAGAAATCGATGCTCACTGAAAATCATTACTGAACTTTCTTTATGTTTCTCATTTAATTTCCAAATAGGATTTCCTGTAAACACATTTTCTATTATAAATTAGTAATACCACATTCCCAGCATGAAAAGCTTGAAAAATCCAAGAAAGTTGGCGGAAAGAAAATGACCGCTATTCCCAAGCCCAGAGTTAATTACTGCCAATATTTTGCTGTATCTCCTTCTGGTTTATTTTTTTCTCTGTAATTTACTGCCCCCTCCCCCAAGTTTTACTGAGACAAACTTGACATATAACACTGTTCTAGTTTTAGGTATACAACACAATTATGTGACACATGTATATACTGCAAAATGATCGCCACAGTGTTTAATTAACATCCATCATTTTACATAGTTATAATTTTTGTGCTAGGGATGACAACTTTTACAAACTACTCTTTTAACAACAGTTCAAATATATAATACACTTTTGTTAACTACAGTCATCATGCTGGGGTGCCTGGGTGGCTCGGTCGGTTAAATGCCCACTCTTGATTTTGGTCCAGGTCATGATCTTGCGGTTCGTGGGTTCGAGCCCCACATCGGGCTCTGTGCTGACAGCACCAAACCTGCTTGGGATGCTCTCTCTCCCTCTCTGCATCTTCCCAGCTCCTGCTCCCTTTCTCTCAAAATAAATAAACATTTTTTTAAAGCCTTAACTATAGGGGCGCCTGAGTGGCTCAGTCGGTTAAGCATCCAACTTCGGCTCAGGTTGTGATCTCACGGTTTGTGAGTTCGAGCCCTGTGTCAGGCTCTGTGCTCAGAGCCTGGAGCCTGCTTTGGATTCTGGCTCCCTCTCTGTCTGCCCCTCTGCTGCTCATGCTCTGTCCCTCTCTCTCTCTCTCAAAAATAAATAAACATTAAAAAAAAAAAGCCTTAACTATAGTCACCTCGCTATACATGGCATCCACAGGACCTACTTATAACTGAGGCTCGTACCATTTGACCTCCTTCACCTACTTCCCCTGCCCCCACCCCTGCCTCTGGCAACCACCAGTCAGTCTGTTTCCGTTAAGTTCAGTACTTTTAGATTCCTCATGTACGTGAGAGCATACAGCACTTGTCTCTCTCTATTTGTCTTATATCACTTGGCATAATGCCCTCAAAGTCCAACTGTTCAGTCACAAATAGGATTTCCTTCCTTTTGGTGGCTGAATAATATTCCACC